>NW_004444065.1:2061790-2088073 GCF_000243295.1 Trichechus manatus latirostris
AAAAAAACGTCGAGAAGGGAGAGTGTTGACATGTCATGGGGTTGTTAACCAATGTCATAAAACAATATGTGCACTGATTGTTTAATGAGAAACTATTTGTTCTATAAACCTTCACCTAAAATACAGTAAAAAAAAAAGAAATAATGAGCTATGTTGATATAGGGTCCTATGGGTCAGAATTGACTCGACTGCAATGGGTTTGGTATGTTAATATGGAGCTAGGAGCTATGTATTGTATGTACTAAGGTACATGTAATAATGAACTTTGTTGATCTGGACGTTTTACTACATTCTTATTTCAATGGCAGATTTTTTTAAAGTAGATGGCCGGGCCTTTCTTCCAAGGCACCTCTGAGTCAACTCCAACTGCCAGCCTTTCAGTTAGTAGGTGAGCACTTAACTGTTTGTGCCACACAGGTACCTACATTTATTTTTTATCCTAATTTTGTAAGCCATATTTATGTTAGTTGATTTTGTTAAAATAGATATTATTCCATTACAATGAATGTAGAAGCCTTTTTCCAAAATTCTTTCTCAAACAAAAATTTTGCCATATTTAGTGTTGCTAAAATAAGGAGAACAATTATTTGGTTTATTTAAACAGTATTTTTATTTTATAGATATTTATGCAGTAATGACACTTGTTAAAATGATATTTGGCTAGTATTTTTTTGGTCAACCTGGTGAATTCAGATGAGTTTATTATATTGGCTGTAAGAAAAATTGAGACTTTTTCCCAACTTAAATTCTATTTTAGCAATTATGACAAAGAGTGAAAATAATCTATGGCTCAAGTTCTTAGTTTCTTTTTATCTTTTATCTTACTTAAGGTATTGCTTTTATTGAAGTCCTTTGGGAAATCAGTTGCTTAGTCCCTCTAAATGGTTTTTATCTCAGTGTGAGTAGAGTTAGAATCACCAGGCTTACTCCAGGTCATATATCTTTGAAATGAATGGATGACCTGAGGACCAGGTCAGCAATGTGCTATCTTGGGTCCAAAGTGACTTTTCCACCTGTAACCACTACAGGCTTTGCATCATTTCTGAAGTGCTCTTTCTGAAAACTCTTTCCTCTAGGGAAGCCCTACAGTTGAAAGAGTTGATTAGCTTTTGTTATGTTGCTATTCATGATCACAGAAACCGAGGAGCTAGAAATGGTTATGAAAGCCCACTGAACTGATTCACCTTATTTTAAAAACCTGGCTTAGAAGATGTACATTTTTATTTCTTTTCCTCTTCACTGCAAGATTGTTTATGAAATACTTTTTCATTCACTACCTCTTATTTTTACTATTACACCCATTCTTTACTTTGTGCTGCTTCTAGCTCTACCTTTTTCTAGTTTTCAAATCTAAGTTTCAAGTTTGAGGTATATTAGTCATTCATTAATTTCCAAAAAAAAAAAAAATGTGGCTCCTCCCAAGTGGTAAGCTTGTGTGGGATATTGAGTAGGTGTTACATATGAATAAAGAATTATAGCAAATGGTGAGTATGTTAAAAGTGATGTATTTATACAAGCTCAGCTGTTAAACAAAAGGTCGGCAGTTCAAATCCACCAGCCACTCCTTGGAAACTGTATGGGGCAGTTCTACTCTGTCCTACAGGGCCGCTATGAGTTGGAATCGACTCAACGGCAATTGGTTTGGGTTTTTTTTTTTTTTTAATGAGAATTAAAAGGAGTCCTGGTGGCACAGTGGTTAAGTGCTTAACATCTAACTGAAGATCAGTGGCTCAAACCCACCAGCCACTCTGTGGGAGAAAGATGTGGCAGTCGGGTGTAAAGATTACAGTTTGGAAATCCTGTGGGGCAGTTCTACCCTGTCCTGTAGGGTCGCTATGATTCAGAATCCACTCCACGGCAACCAGTTTGTGAGAATTAAGTAAGAGGAGGGTTTTGTTTCCAAAAGGGATAGGTAACAAGAGACGTAATGATGGCAGGCCTTATGAAGGAGATGGTTGTATTGAATCTTGAAGAATTAATAGAATGTTACCAAGCAAAGACAGGTTGAATTGGGGAGGATGAGTGAATGGATCAAAGGAGTGATCCAATTATTTATTATATCATTCGTTTATGGACTCAAGATAGGAAAATTTTGTTAAATTATATCAATGGAAATGGTTCTGTTGGGTCATTGTACAGAGTTGAGATGAGGATCAATGTGCATGAGTCTGGAAAGGTAGGTTGGAAGCTGACAGTGAGGTTCTTGAATACCATGTCCTTGGATGTTATTTAGTGGGCTGTTGAAAGTCAATATACTGATCCTCGCTGTTATTTATGGTGCTGCTTCACTTATCTGACCTGTCCTTATAATTTCGTCTTACTCAGAGGATCTCAGAGGTATAAATATCTCTTAATACTGATTAGGAAAAAGATTTAAAGGAAAGGCAGCAATTATATCAAGCTTATGAAGAAATTCACATCTAACTTTGTTACCAATTTATTTGGCTTCTATGTAGGATGAACATTTGGATTGGACCAAAAAGGTAAATTGATAGTAATAATTGTACAGAATTTTATTTAGTTTTATAAACAGCAATTGCACAAGTGCAGGGTAGGTTTGACAGTAGAACATGGAAAAGGAAGATATACTTTACTGTAAGCTACATAAGGAGGGATGTGACCACTAAAAAAAAAAAAATGAAATAAAAATGTACAGCTTAATCTGCAGAAAAGGGAGGCATCGACTGAAACGAGTACTACATTCTTAAATTATTTGATGAAAAAAAGTCAACACTCATTTTAAATAAAGTTTTTTTGCATGTATTCACATGATTTTAGTGATATGTGTAGTTAAGAGTAAGCACTTGGCTACTAACCAATAGATTGGTGGTTCAAACCCAGCAGCCTCTCCTGAGAAGGATGTGGCAGTTGGCTTCCAAGATTTACAGCCTTGGAAACCCTATGCAGCAGTTCTACTCTGTCCTATAGGGTCACTATGAGTTGGAATCAACTTGAAGGCAATGGGTTTGGTTTTGGTTTTTGGATCTGCGTGATTGCTAGTTATTCATCCTGAAGAAGAGAGGTAAGTAGATCATGGAAAACTACTATTTATATGTGAAAAGTCTTAAGCTGTGAGTTCTGAGTGATTTTCAGTATGCAATTTTAAGTAAGATAACCCTAAGTCTATTTCCTCTATGGATGCCCTACAGTTTAATAGAGTTGATTAGCTTTTGTTGTGTTTTTATTCATAATCACAGAAACTAGAAATATAAATCTTAATGAGGTAAAATGATTATGAAAGCCCATTTGTAAAATACCTTTCTTCCCTTCTCAGAGCATTGTTATGAGAATTCAGGGTTCATGAAAACATGTTTTACACAGTAATGTTCAAAAAAACGCGAGGCCTCCTGATTAATAAAAGGCCATTTGTGGTCAGATTGTCGATGCTTAGTTGGCCTTTTGTGGATTTCCCTCCTTCCACATTAATATTGCTTCCAAATAAACAACTATACAATGGTTCTGAAAATGGAGTCTAGGCATTGCCTGGCCTGTAGCAGAACCATCCACAGTGGTTGTAAAAAATGCACTTCAGGTTTGCTAAATTAGAATTTTGGGGTGGGATCCAGAAACCTGTATTTTCAAAAAATTACCCAGTGGTTCTCAACTGGAGGTAATTTTGTCTTCATCCCCAGGGAATATTTGGCAATGTTTGAAGACATTTTGATTGTCATAACCGAGTGGTTGCCACTGGCATATGTGGGTAGAGGCCAGAGATGCTGCTAAACACCTTACGATGCACGGTCAGGACAACCCCCACAACAAAGAATATACCAGTTGCCAATGAGTCTGTTCCTACTCATAGTGACCCCATGTGTGTCAGAGTAGACCTGTGCTCCATAGGGATTTCAATAGCTGATTTTTTAGACATAGATCACCAGGCCTTTCTTCCAAGGCACCTCTGGGCCGACTCAAACCACAAACCTTCCTGCCCAAAATGTCAATAGTGCTGAGGTTGAGAAGGCCTGTTATGTACACAGTAGCTTGAAATCTGCTTTTTAACAGGTATCACCTATCTTTGGCATTGACTAAAGTTATTTCTCTTTATTCATCATTCATTCATTCTCAAAACTCATTGTAAATCGTCTTTACTGAAAGGTAAAAAGCTGTATGATTTTAAATGTAGTGTTGGGATTAACATCAATTACTTTGGGCCCATTTCTGGATTCCTTTTTAAAATGTTTTCTTGAACTTAGAATTAATTCTTCCACTGAAAGAGCAGTAATCAAGATGAAATTTCTAGTTAGTTGCATCTTTTTTTTCTCATTGCAAAAACTTTCTTAATTTGTTCTGGCTGAGGGGTTAATCTGACATTACAAAGAGTCAAATTTATAGAATGTTTTTAAAATCATAATTTCTGTTTCATTATGTTCAAGGGCATAGAGATATTCTGTTGATAGAATTCGGGAAGGAAGACTATCTTTGAAAACTTGTTTTTATATAGAAATAACAATCATTTGCAGTTAGCAGTTCATTGTTTGAATGCAAACACTGCTGTTAAAATGGTGACTGAAACAGTGGTTGTTCTTTACTCTTCAGTAGAAGAAACATTTTCCTCCTTTGCACTATTGATTTTCTAACAAATCTGTTTTGTGTTATGATGTTATAGATGTAAAATCTGCCCATACTTTTAAAATATCATAAATGCTTAGTGCTCTTATAAATGAGATGCAACACCTGTATTTATTTACTTGATTTTTACTCTACAAAATAAGAAGTCTAATTTAACAGTCATCCTTGTTATACATTCAGACCAGAATTCAAATTTAACTTCATAAGGTGTTTCTAACAGATGTTCCCTTCCATAATGATTTCTATGGTGACTTTCAATTCTGAATCACTAATGAAAGTTTTTCAAAGTACTAAGATGTAAAAGAAGCACTAAAATATGCTTGGAGATAGAAATTGAAATAATTTTGGCTAAATGTATTAGGTTGGAAGTTGCCCTAGAGGCCGAGTCAACATAGAGCTATAGAGAGAAGCACCATGCCGTCCCTCTGCAGCAAAGACCCAAAAAACTAAAACAGATACAAACATCAATCCTGGAACCCTAAGCACCAAATGAAGGAAAAAAGAACTCAGTCAAGCACTGAATGTAAGAAGAAACTGATGGAGAATAGAGAACACCAAGGAATACAAACAGGGAGTATGGGAAGGCAACTTCACAGAGCTACCAACAGGAGACAGAGCACACAGTAACCAAGGATATATGCTTTCCCACCCCCAACCTTCTTCCCTCTATGCAGCCTCCTCTGCTTTCCAATGGGCCATGGTAGCTAGGCTGGAGAGACATGAGCTCACTGCCACCAGGGTCCACCCCACCCCCACCGGCCAACCCCTTCAGCTCCATTTTTTTGTTTGTCTGTTTTGTTTATTTTTTGATTTTTTTTCAAGCTTTTTAAATTGCTTCTGTCTCTTCCTTACTTTCCTTTCTCCCACCCAGCTAGCCCACTGTGCCATTCCCTCCACTTCTTGACTGGCTGTAATTTTTTTGTTTGTTTGCTTTGTTCTTTTTTTTCTATTTCTTCTCTCTCTCTTTCCTTTCCTTTCCTTTATCCCATGCACCCAGCCCTGTGCACCACCCCTGCCCATTCTCGAGAGGCTATGCTGCACCGCTCATCTGGAGAGTCACTATACATAGCCTCCCCAGGTCTGTACCACTGTCATCAACGAGCTCCCTCAGCGCCATTTTATTTATTTATTTAATTTTTGTTTTTTTTTCTTTTTTGTTATTTCTTCTCTCTGTCTCTCTTCCTTTCCTTTCTCCAACCCACCTAGCCCCTTGCTCTGCCCCCCCCCCCCCCCCCCCGCTTGGCAGGCTGTGCTGTACAGTTCAGCTAGAGAGCCTTTGGCATACAGCCTCCCCGGGTCTTTGTCTCCTCCGACAGGCTGGCCCCTTCAGAGCTATATTGTTTAATTTTCTTTGTCTTTCCCTTCTCCTTTTTCCCTCTCTTTCTCACCTAGGCCTTGCACTGCCTCTGCCCCTTCCTGATGTGAAGTGCTGTGCCCCTGGAGAGAGAGACATCAGCTTGCTGCCACCCAATTCCACCCCACCCACAAAGGCCAGCTCCCCCTGGCACCATATTTATTGTTGCTGTTGTTTTTATTTATTATGGTTATTATTTATTTATTTTTGTGTCTGTTGGTTTCTTCTACCTCTTTCTTTCCCTTTCTCCCACTTACCTAGCCCCATGCACCACCCATGCCCCTTCTAGATAGGCTGAGCCACAGTGCTCCACTAGATAGCCGCTGGCACAAGGCCTCACTGGGTCTCAACTTGAACAAATAGACAACAGCAAAAGAAGCCTACAGCCACCAGAAGAAAGGAAATAAAAAAGATCAAAAAAGAAATAAATAAAATAGAGAATAGAAAAACAACAGAAAGAATCAACAAAACCAAAAGCTGATTCTTTGAAAGGATCAATGACATTGACAAATCTTTGACCAAACTGACAAAAAAAAAAAAAAAAAAACAGGAGAGGATGCAAATAACTCAAAGAAGAAATTAAATGGGGGACATTACAACAGACCCAAATGAAATGAAAAGTTTCATAACAGAGTACTATGAAAAACTATACTCCAACAAATTTGAAAACCTAGAAGAAATGGACAAATTTCTAGAAACACACTACCTACCCAAACTAATACAAACTGAAGTTAAAAATCTGAACAGACCCGTAACAAGAGAAGAGATTGAAAAGGTAATAAAAAAATCTCCCAATGAAAAAAGCCCTGACCCTGATGGATTCATTGGAAAGTTCTACCAAACATTCAGAGAAGAGCTGACACCAGTACTACTAAAACTATCTCAGAACATAGAAAAGTTAGGGATGCTTCAGAATTCATTCTATGAAGCCAGCATAACCTGCTACCAAAACCAGGCAAAGACATCACAAAAAAAATAGATGAATATAGATGTAAAAATTCTCAACAGAATTCTAGCTAATAGAATTCAGCCTCTTATCAAAAAATAATGCACCATGAACAAGTAGGATTCGTACCAGGTATGCAAGGATGGTTCAACATTAGAAATCAATCAATGTAATTCCCACATAAATAAAAGAATCACGTGATGATCTCAATTGACACAGAAAAGGCATCTAAGTCAAACACCCATTCCTGATAAAAACTCTCAATAAAATAGGTATAGAAGGGAAATTTCTCAAAATAATAAAAGACATCTATGCAAAACCAACGGTCAACATCATTCTTAATGGAGACAGGCTGAAAACATTCCCCTTAAGAACAGAAACAAGACAAGGATGCCCTTTATCACCACTCCTATTTAACATTGTGCTGGAAGTCCTAGCTAGAGCAATAGGGGAAGAAAAAAGAAATAAAGGGCATCCAAATATGATAAGGAAGAAGTTAAACTGTCCCTGTTTGCAGATGATATGATACTATACATAGAGAACACAAAAGACCCCATGAGAAAACTACTGGAACTAATAGAAAGATTCAGCAGAGTAGCAGGATACAAGATAAACATTAAAACATCAGTTGAAATCCTATACACCAATAAAGAGAACTAAGAAAAGGAAATCAGGAAAACAATACCATTTATAATAGCCCCTAAAAAAATAAAATACTTAGGAATAAATATAACCAGGGATGTAAAAGACCTATGCAAAGAAAACTACAAAACACTTCCACAAGTAACCAAACAAGACCTACACAAATGGAAAAACATACCACGCACATGGATAAGTAGGCTCAACATTATAAAAATGGCAAATCTACCCAAAGCAATCTACAAAAACAGTGCAATCCCAATTCAATACCAACAACATTCTTTAAAGAGATGGAAAAATTAATTATTAACTTTATATGGAAAGGAAAGAGGCCCCAGATAAGTAAAGCACTATTGAAGAAGAAGAATCGAGTAGGAGGACTCACACTACCTGACCTCAGAACCTACTATACAGCTACAGCAGTCAAAACAGTCTGGTACTGGCACAACAACAAACACATTGCCCAATGGAACAATATTGAGAACCCAGATGTAAATCCATCCATCTATGGTCCCAAAGTCCATGAAATGGGGAAAAGACAGTCGTTTTAACAAATGGTGCTGGCAAAACTGGATGTCCATCTGCAAAAAAATGAAACAGGACCCATACCTCACATCACACACAAAAACTAATTAAAAATGGATCAAAGACCTAAATATGAAGCCCAAAACTATAAAGCTCATAGAAGAAAATATAGGGTCAATACTAGAGGAGCTAATACATGACATAAACAGGATAAAAACTGTAACTAACAATACACAAACACCAGAAAATAAGCTAGATAAGTAGAACTTTCTAAAAATTAAACATTTATGCTCATCAAAAGACTTCACTGAAAGAGCAGAAAGAAAACCTGCAGACTGGGAAAAAAATTTTGGCTATGACAAATCCGACAAAGCTCTAATCTCTAAAATCTGTAGGAAAATCCAACACCTCTACATCAAAAAGACAAATGATCCAATTAAAACATTGGCAAAGGATATGAACAGACCCTTCACCAAAGAAGACTTTCAGGTGGCTAACAGACACACGAGGAAATGCTCACGATCACTAGCCATTAGAGAAATGCACAACAAAACCACAATGAGATGTCATCTCACAACAACATTGTTGGCACAAATCAAAAAAGCAGAAAATAACAAATGTTGGAGAGGCTGCGGGGAGAATGGGACTCTTATGCACTGCTGCTGGGAATGCAAAATGGTACAATCATTTTGGAAAACAATATGACACTTCATTAAAAAGCTAGAAATAGAAATACCATATGATCCTGCAATCTTACTCCCAGGAATATATCCTAGAGAAATAAGAGCCATCATACAAATAGACATATGCACACCCATGTTCATTGCAGCTTTATTCACAATAGCAAAAAGACGGAAACAACTTAAGTGCTCATCAACAGTTGAATGGATAAACAAACTATGGTACATACACACAATGGAGTACTATGCAACGATAAAAAACAATGATGAATCTGTGAAGCATCTTACAACATGGATGAATCTGGAGGGTAGTATGCTGAATGAAATAAGTCAATCACAAAAGGACAAATATTGTATGAGACCACTATTATAAAAACTCCTGAAAAAGTTTACACACAAAAAGAATCTTTGATGGTTATAAGGGAGGAGGAGAGGGATGGGATGGGAAAAACACTAAACAGACAATAGATAAGTGGTAACTTTGGTGAAGGGTAAGATAGTACACAGTACTGGGGAAGCCAGCAAAACTTGACCAAGGCAAGGTCATGGAAGCTCTGTAGACACCTCCAAACTCCCTGAGGGACCGAATTACTGGACTGAGTGCTGGGGCCCATGGTCTCGGGGAACATCTAGCTCAAATGGCATGAAATAGTTTATAAAGAAAATGTTCTACATCCTACTTTGGTGAGTAGCATCTGGTGTCTTAAAAGCTTGTCAGTGGCCATCTAAGATACTCCACTAGTCTCACCCCATCTGGAGCAAGGGAGAATGAAGAAGACCAAAAACACAAAGGAAAGGTTAGTCCAAAGGACTAATAGACCACAACTACCATAGCCTCCACCAGATTCAGTCCAGCACTACTAGATGGTGCCTGGCTACCACCACGGACTGCTCTGACAGGGATCATAATTGAGGATCCTGGACAGAGCTGGAGAAAATATAGAACAAAATTCTAACTCACAAAAAAAGACTAGACTTACGGGTCTGACAAAACCTGGAGAAACCCTGAGAGTATGGACCTCAGACACCCTTTAAACTCAGTACTGAAGTCACTCCTGAGGTTCACTATTCAGCGAAAGGTTAGGTAGGCCCATAAAACAAAACGAGACTAAATGGACACACCATCCCAGGGGCAAGGATGAGAAGGCAAGAGGAGACAGGAAACCTGGTAATGGGGAACCCAAGGTCAAGAAGGGGAGAATGTTGACCTGTCGTGGAGTTGGCAACCAATGTCACAAAACAATATGTGTATTGTTTAATGAGAATCTAATTTGCTCTGTAAACCTTCATCTAAAGCACAATAAAATAAATAAACACATAAAAGAATTTGCCCTAGTTACTAATTGCTACTATTAGATATTCTCCTTGTGCAAAGAAAGCCAGTTATTGATATTTTTTATTTCTTTTGAAATAATGTATTATCTCTATTGTGGGTCATTATCTCAGCTTTTGAAAACCCAATGTAATAGGAATAACCTGCTATTCTAATTTCTGCCTAGCGATAAAGTGTTAACCTAACCACAGCAGGCCATAACCACTAAAGGCAAACTTGTTAGTTAGAATCTGTAAGGCTTAAAACAACAAGAAACTACATCAAAAGGTAGACTAGGATGCTCAAATTGGTTCAATGGACTGTGGATATATATGTGTACCAAAACTGAATAACAATTTACCCCAGGAAACAAGTTAAAGATCTACTCAATATCACATGTAGCCCACATAACAAAAAGCAACCATCATATGACAGACCCAGGACCCCTAAGCCAAGGGACCAAATTGTTAGAAAAGAAAAACAAGAAAAGGTCACCCAGTCATGATCTTAGTTCTTTGTCTTTACTTTATCCAATCATAGTCTGTAATTTACTCATAGGTACGTGTTCCATTGATTGTAAAGGGCATGTTGAAAGACCCTTACTCATTATGAATCAGCAGCTGTCAATATAGTATAATAAGCACTACAGATTGTACTTCTTTGGATTTTGGTCTGTTTGTAGCCTGAGTGCTTGCGGCCAATTTCCAATTTTTGTTTTCTGATATGTTGCAATAACAAGAAAAGGTACAGGTATTTGGAGAGTTTTATTCTGTGGAAAGTTCTTCAACATCAGATTACCACTGAAATCTCCCAGAGTCTGGGGTATATCAGAAAACCTTGTCATAAAGTAACCATCTATACTCTGATTAATGTAAAATTGAAAGATTCATTGAAAAAAAATGAATCTGCTCAAGTAGTGGATAGACTGAAATCCATGTGGAATCCAATAATCGAAAATGACAACTCAGCAGTGATGTGTTATAAGAGAGGAACAAAGGATATGAAACACATTACTTCATTGGTATTTACCAACTTAGGTCATAAAAAGATATTACTTGATTGGTAATTACAGGCTTAGATTATTGAAAGAGATTACTCAATTGGTAGTAGATCATTTTAAAGTGGGACTTCCTGTGGCAGGAACTCATAAGACAAGACTTCCTGTAATGCAAGCTCATAAGGCAATTGGCTTAAAAGGATATATGTATCTTTCTTAGATTGGTTACAGTGTGATAATTACAAGGGTATGTGACAGGGGAGAGAGTTGGCAGTATTGTTACATCATCATTACTGTACATCCCTCATAGAAACAACATAAAAGATAGCTGATACTAGGGTGAAAATGAAACCAGTAAACAAATAATCATGCTCAATCTTCAAACTAGCCATTTCAGATCTTCTCAGGTTCCTCAAATTTTAACATTCCCTTACATATTCCCTCCTTTTGTCCAAGGATTTCACAAGAAATTCTTTGATCAATTCACTGACCACTATTCTGAAAGAAGGCTTTCTTCTGCATGGACTTTGAACATACATTCTATTCTGAATGACTGTTTATTTAATAAGCCTTTAAGACCTCAGATGCTATGCATGTGAAAAGGTTGCTATTGTTAGGTGCTGTCGAGTTGGCTCCAATTCACAGTAACTCCGTGTACAACAGAACAAAACCCTGCCCAGTACTTGTTTCAAGACAAATTGTTCACTCTTGTGGCAGTCCACAGCACATTCAATAGTCTTCACCAAACCCTAATACAAAGGTGTCAATTCTTCTTTGGTCTTCCTTATTCACTGTCCAGCCAACACATGCATATGAGGCAACCAAAAATATTATAGTCCAGGTCAAGTGCACCCCACTTCTCTGCATTTTACCATTTCAAAAACAACTTTTGCGGCACACTTGTCCAAATGCAACATATTTGATCTCCTGACCTGTTGCTTCCAGGGGCATCAAACATGGATTCAAGTAAAATGAAATCAAATTATGAATAGCAACGGAATATTGTGAAAAAGTAGCTGGGCACTATTTGATGTCTTCACCATGCCATAGCTTTAGCATCTTGCTTCTGACGGTTAGTGTAGGGCAGGCCACACTAGAGGAATAACCTGACATCTGATGGCTTATTCAAGGAGTGGGCTCAAGTCCATCTGAAATATTAGTACTGTCAATGTACATTATAATTTTCATAGGAATTAAATGGGTTTTTGGGTAACAGCATTTGTCAAAAGTTTTATACAACATTTAATAGTCCCTACAGTTATTATAATAACAATGAGTATTATTAATTCAGTTGACAATATAGACTTAATCCATGATACAGCTCCTGAGGGTTACTAGCTGATAATATCTAGAAAAGGAGAGTTTGAGGGTGGAGGTATATGGAGCCAAATAGCCTTCTGGTGAATTAGTTTAATATCTTGTGGCCTTAATACAGGTGCAGCAAGAGGTGTTAGCTATAGCACAGACCCCTCCTTGCTGGGCTAACAGGAAATCTAGGGCAATACAATTATCTAAAACTAGTTTGGCAAGTGAGTTCAGCGATTTCTCTTGAGCAGTCATAGCTCTTGACCATTTGTTTCTCTTCTTTTCTAATGATTTCAGGTGATCAGTCCAATGTAAACTCTCTTTTAAAGGATGGATGTCTAAAGAGATTCCCATAGGGCCTAAGGTACATCGGCTTGTCATATTCCAACCATCAAAATAGAATAAAGTCCAGGTATAGGACTTATTATTTGGATTTGAATTTGCAAAGGTGGGGTATCTTGATCCTCCATATAAAAATACATATCCATATGGGGCATATATTATGCCAGTCCTGGCATCTTTACCTGGGAGTAGGATGGTTTGATTCATTTATTAAAGCCAATTCTCTGTCAAGGAGTTATTCCAAACAGACAGTCATCCCAACCTTAGCCAATTCCCCATTTGGACACAAAAAGACCTTTTGCCTGTAGACACACTGTTAAATTTCCTGAAAAGCCACATTCCAATATCTGGGAATGGCATTATATGAAATTAAGGGCTCATTTTACAATCTGAAGAGGAGATCCAAGGTATTTGGGAATACTCTCTGTCATGGATTGAATTGTGTGCCCCCAAAATATGTGTCAGTTTGGTTAAGCCATGATTCCCGGTACTGTGTGATTGTCCTCCATTTTGTGATTGATGTAATTTTCCTATGTGTTGTAAATCCTAATCTTTGCCTGTGGTTAATGAAGCAAGATTAGGTTATGTTAAAGAGGTTTACGGTGGGATGTAACACTCTTACTCAGGTCACATCCTGATCCAATGTAAAGGGAGTTTCCTTGGGTTGTGGCCTGTATCACTTTTTATCTTACAAGAGTCCAGGGGAAGAATGATGACAAGGACTTTCCTCCAGAGCCGGCAGAGAGAAAGCCTTCCCCTGGAGCTAATGCTCTGAATTTGGACTTCTTGCCTGCTAGACTGTGAGAGAATAAACTTCTGTTAGTTAAAGCCATCCACTTGTGGTATTTCTGCTATAGCAGCACTAGATAACTAAGACACTCTCTAACTCTAATTTGAGCCAGATTGAAACATGGGACCTGAGGTTGAGTTGGTATCTCAGGTGGACACCAAAGTCTCACACTTATGGCTCACCTAGAGGTGATGTTAAAACTGACAGTAGAAGGCAGAACAAAACTATAATTCAGTATGGGAATAGCTAATGGATCTGAGTTGTCATGTACAGTTTTGGGTAAAGGATGACAGATCCAGCATTCAATCATTCAATTGTGGATCATGTAACTGCCTGAGCAAGCTTAAAAAGGCATTCTCACGCCAAGAATTAATGGGAGCTGTGACAAGCAGTAGTATGGGCAGAAACTTTAAGAGGGGTTGTGTAGTGGAGAAACACACCTCAAAAGAAATGAACAAGGGCTACTAGTATACAAATTACAGTGATGACAAAATAAACTTCACTAGTGAAAGGCATAAAGGAGGGTAAAATGCTACTAATCAATAAAGGACAAATATAATTAGAAAGCTAATGATAAAAAGATACAATGTTACTTCACTATTCATGTGTCTTACAAAATTTACCTGTGACTGGCATTAATAGCAAGGGGTTAATAACATATAAATGGTGGTAACAATTATAAAAATGTGATTAGAATTTAAAACAAAAGAACTAATATGGATTTCAATCCTAGACAGGTCATAAATATAACTATTATCTAAAAGTAGTGTTTATAAAAGAGATCTGGGTTCTCAAGGAAGAACAATATATTAAAACAAGGAATAATACCCCACAGTTGGAGTCTAATGATAATATAAAGCATGAATCAGAAAATAAATTTCTAGTACCTCTACAGCTAAATTTTTTTACCATACTAAAAGTTCTAGTTTATATAAAACAAAAAGCTATTTCAAAAGCAAATGCAAGTTATAAATTCAAATTAAGCAAAGATGACTACAATGGTAATAAGGTGGCACCCTAGACAAGTTAGATCATTAAAACCATCAAAATACCTACAACGAAAAAGTATGATCCTGGTGACTAAGAAAAATTCAAAAAGAGTTAAAGCCCTCATTTAAACAACTTATTTCAAAGGTAACAATTGGCATAATATAATCACCAAAACTACCAGGATATAATCCCACAATCATGCATGACAGCTAACAATATTAAGATATCAAAAATGATAAATAAAAAGGCAAACAGTACAAATTTTATTGCAGGCTGCATAGGCAGTCTCAGGTCTAGTCCAGAGATCTAGGGAAAGTAGTCTACCCAGCTGTCATCTGCTTCTTTTTGTGTGTGTGTGACTTTTGAATTTTATTTTTAATCTTTCATGAGGCTCAACAGTTCATTTAGGAGTCAGGGCTTTTTTCAATTGGGATAAATGAATCCAAGCCTTAATTCTCTGTGGTTTAGCAGCATAAGAATTAATGGGAAGGACCAGGTAAGCTTCCTTCCATTGAGGTTTGAGAGAATCTTTAGTTGGTGTCTTTTCTAGTAAACATACTCCCTAGGCTGAATATTAAGTAATCTTGACATTTCTGGCTTTTGATTATCAAAAGCTTAGAATATTGAATCGAAGATTTACAATATTGAAACAAATCAGATTGAATCAAATTTTGAATCAGGGCAAGGTGCCCAACAGGGGAAGGCCATGGGCCATCCAGTAATAATCTCATTAGGAGTCAATTTGTGAAGTCCAAATGGAGTAGTTCTTAAATTTAAAAAGACCAGAGGCAGCACTTTAGTCGAAGGCAATTGTAAAGATTTGGAAATTTACTTATCTATCTAAGTTTTCATTTTACCATTTGTTCTTTCAACTAGACTAGAGAATTGAGGATAAGGACAATGAAGACTTTGAAAAATGGAGAAGACTTTATGTATTTCCTTAATTATTTGCCAAGTAAAATGGGTGCCTTGATCACTAAAAAGGACACTTGGGGCTCCCCAAGTGGGGAGAATGTCTTCAAGAAGTTTCTTAGCCACAAAAGAAGAAGTGGCTTGATGACTGGGGAAAGCTTCTACCCAGTGAGAAAATCTACAGGTTATTACTAATACAAATTTGTAACCACTCAAGAGGGGGTAATTGGATAAAATCAATCTGCAATTCAGGCACTGTCCCTGACTGCAGGAGAAGTCTCCCAGGTGGGGCTTTATAAGGTTTACCTAAATTAAACTGAGAGAAAATTGAACATTGGGAAGCCACTTGTTCAGCAGCATCATGAAAATGTCCCCACCAATATTTCTTTAAAATTGCTATCATCTTATTTCTTCCCAAATGGGTATTCATATACAATGAGTAGGTCTGCTTTCATTGTCTAATTTTATCCATAGGGATTAATTGTTTGTGTTTAAAAAGTGAATCTGAAATTTCTTTCAGGTCAGATTTTGATGGGCAACATTTTACAGGTGCCATATTTTCAAGCGTCTTAACTGTTCTATTATTCTTATCTATTCCCTTCTTATCATCATGATCATGAGCGAAATTATTGTGGTCATGAATGAGGCTGGCATCTTTAAAGCATAATTGGGAAGTGACTCGTTTAGCTGCTCTATGAGCTGTTTCCTTTAATTTCCTGTTGGTGGAACCCCTTTGGGTTAATGGGCCTGGGTCATAATTATAGCAATCTGAGAGGGTAGCAAAAGGGCTTCCAAGAGGTCTGCTACTGTCTTAGTCATCTAGTGCTGCTATAACAGAAATACCACAAGTGAATGGCTTTAACAAAGAGAAATTTATTCTCTCACAGTCTGGGAAGCTAGAAGTCCAAATTCAGAGTGCCAGCTCTAAGGGAAGTCTTTCTCTCTCTGTCAGTTCTGGAGGAAGTTGCTTGTCATCAATCTTCCCTTGGTCTAGGAGCTTCTCCACATAGAGGCCTAGGTCCAAAGGATGTGCTCATCTCTTGGCACTGCTTTCTTAATGGTATGAGGTCCCCACGTCTCTCTGCTTGCTTCTCTCTTTTATAACTCAAAAGAGATTGGCTAAAGACACAATCCAATCTTATAGGCTGTGTCCTGCCTCATTAACATGACTGCTGCTAATCCCATCTCATCAACATCATAAAGATAGGATTTACAACACATAGGAAAATCACATCAGATGACAAAATTGTGAACAATCACACAATACTGGGAATCATGACCTAGCCAAATTGATACACACATTTTTGGGGGACATAATTCAATCCATGACAGCTACTAAAGGGTTATTCTTAACTTGGATCCAAGAAGTTAGGAGCCCCCTTTGTTTTCATAACAGTCCAAAACCATGTGTAATTAAAAAAAAAAAAAAAATACTTACCTCAAATCTGCATATTTATCAACTATCCAGAAGCCAGTTTGCAAGCTCTTGTGAGTCCAATCAGTTCAGCTTGCTGAGCTGAGTGACATCAGATAGGGTTCCACTTTCAAGGACCTCACTGGAAGTGGCCACGGCATATCCTCCCTGGTAATGAGAGCGAGGGACCCTGGTGGCACAAGGGTTAAGAGCTTGACTGTTAACCAAAATGTTGGCAGTTCAAATCCACCAGCTGCTCCTTGGAAACCCTATGAGGCAGTTCCACTCTGTCCTATAGGGTCACTGTTCATTGGAATCAACTCAGTGGCAATGGGTTTGGTTTTCTGGTAATGAGAGCTGGTAGGTTTAACTTTAAATATGACCTATCAAAAATAGGATTAAATCAGGATTTGATAATGGGTTTCTTGAAAATCTTGCCTAGGAGATTGTAAAAACAGCATAGAGGCGGTGTCTGACCTCCTCTGACTTCACAAGGGGGAAGGAGAATCAAGATCGACAACTCAAGGCTGATTCCTATGAGGCAGAGGTCAGATATGCCTCCTCTCGCCACCATCTTTACCAATTCTGACACCAACTGTCCCTCCCATGGCACTCGCCTTCTCTGCTCAGTTTAATAATTCATTGCAATGGCCACACAGAATTCACAGACAATACTAATGATTATGGGGTTTATTAGGGAAGTAACAGGTTACTATTCAGGTTCAGGATCACTCAGGATACAGTTCTTCTAACAGGATAGCCTCTTCTCAGCCATGTCACAGGCACTCCTCTGTCTGGCCTCTTGGCCTCTGCCCTGCTCAGGTAAGTGTTACAAAGCTCTTTCAACTCTGCCAACAAGTGCCCAGAGGCATCCCACCCCACCAGTAAGCCTCAGCCCAAAGGTGCTCAGCTTTCTTGCTTTGTGGGCGTGGAAGCCCACTGCACCATCTCCTGCCAGTCTCTCCTGACAGTCTCTCCTGCTGCCATTTCTCTGCCACCACTTCTCACTGTCTCAGTGTTACAGCTCTCTCTCGGTCTCCTGGTTCCAGGAACTTCTCCGCACAGGGTTCCCAGGACCAAAGAACACACTCTGCTCTTGGTTCTCCTTCCTTGGTGGTGGTGGGATCAGCCTTTTCCCCTGGAATTGGTTCTCTTTTAAGCTTACCATGATGGCAAAACTGACCAATCCCCTTGGTGGGCCACAATTACATTATTTGCGTAGTCCTACTCAATCACTTCTGCGGGAGTTACAAGATCATGGTAAGAAAAGCCACACAAAAGTGATCCATTGCACTGCAGAGACAAAAACTGTTTAGTAAGCTTTGAGTAATCAATATGGTGGAAGGTTATCATTATTAAGTAAAAGTAACCACAGAGCTGGATTCAGAGAGGTTACAGTATGTAACCAAGTACTACAAGTTGCCAAAGGGAGAACTTCATAAGAAGTCAGCCTGGGGGCTGAAAGATGTTGAGTTAATGTTGAATTTAGAGTGGCTGACACCATCTGAGGAATATAAACATTAAAAAAAAAAAAATTACTCAAAACTATATCTGCTGTGGACTTAATTAGTCTAGTCATTGTAATGACTGCTCTAGAGCAAGAGGAGTAGCCCCTTGCTACTGGGTTCAGCTGGATACTATAATAACCAGTGAGCTTCTGTGGTCCTCTATGTTTTTAAATGAAGACTGCTAAAGTATTTTTACAAGTCCTGTGGACAAAAAGTGAAAAGTCTAAATTATAATTAGGAAAGCCTAGAGTTGCTGTCATTGTTGTTAAGTGCCGTCAAGTTGGTTCCAACTCATAGCAACCCTATAGGACAGAGTAGAACTGCTCCGTAGGGTTTCCAAGGAGTGGCTGGTGAATTTGAACTGCCAACCTTTTGGTTAGCAGCCAAGCTCTTAACCACTACACCACCAGGGCTCTTAATCCTAGAGTAGGAGTGTTAATTAATGCTTCTTTTAGTTGAATGATGGCCTTTTGACCATCCTTGGATAGTGGAAAGCGATCAGGCTTTGAACTCTTAAGATAATGGTAAAGAGGTTGAGCCAATAAAAAGAGAATTTGATATCCAAGTTCTGTAGTAATTGCAGAGTTCTAGAAGTTGTTTTTTGTAGTAGGGGCAGGATAAGCTATGACAGTCTCTTTTTTATTTTGGGGTTTACAGTGACTCCCTTTCCTGAGATTATATGTCTCCAGTACTTAACAGAAGATTAGGCTAAGTGTAATTTTTATTTGGAAGTCTTGCGACCTTCTCTGTCCAAATGTTGTAACAAGACACTATTGCTAAGAAATGTCTATTGAGAGAACAGCTTAGTAAATTATTAACTTATCAGAACAATGTAAACCCTTTGTATGTTTAGAGATTCAATTAGACAAAAACAGGGACCAACTTTTCATTTCGTTGCTCAGGGTTATGAAGGCTGTCTGGGATAATGGGTTTGGTCTAGTCCTTTAAACCCCAGCCCTCAGTGTTAGATGGATGTATTTGCCATGCATCAGCCCTAAAGGTCCTTGCATTCTGTCTCTGGGAGCAGTCTCTGAGGGGGCTCAACATCTGCCATTACTGCTGGGGCTTCAGGAACAATACAGGGCTCCCGGGTACCAATGATCTGGCCTGGGAGGGGGGAAGGGAAGCCATTCTCTGCCCACACTGGGCAACCAACGGTGCCAGGGGCTAGAACCAGACACTCAGGAGTTGTGGGAAAAACTTTCTGAAGGGTCGGGGCGGCAGGGCAACGACCTGGCTACGTTCTAGTCATGCCACTTGGCACAATAGCTGGGCTAAGCATGGGAAGACTGGGCTGCCATGGTCCCACCCTGATCTCTGCCCCGGCCTGGGACCCATACCTGTTGTTTTTTGTTTTTTTTTTTTTTCTCCCCTTGCTGCCTGTGGTCACTCTCAACTTGCCTGGGCCGTTTGTTATGTTTACATACAGGTAGCGGGTGAGTAGGCTCTGCAATGTCTACATCTCTGCACCAGCCACAAAGATGCCAGGCTCAGGCACAGCCAGCCTGAGAATAGTTTTATTGAGGCTGCAACTGCTGCAGCCAGCGCTAGGAAAAGGAAGTGCTGTTGCTTCTGGCTATTGCTGCCACCGGGGCTTGAGTCATCATGCTTAACTTGCCTATCCAGCCCCTCTAGGGCCTAGGCAGGGAGACAGGGAGAAGCAGGCAGCACTCAGCCTTCCTACCTCCTCTTCTTCTGTTTGTGGAACACCGTCGCTCCTGGCAGCAGTTTCCTCTTGGAACACGTATGAGTTGCCAAAGCACACGTTCTCTCCAGGGCACTCTCTCTGTTTAATCAGCAGGCAGAGTGGGAGACAAGACAAAGGAAACATGCATTTGCTTGGTCTGATTAACATATTTATTAAATTACGTAAGTGTGCCAAGCCACGTTTATAAGTTTCAGCTAAAATTTTTTATTTCTGGGTTAACTTGTGAAAAATTTTACATGGATTGGGAAACTTCTTTACAGTGGCGAGAAGTTCTACTTTAGACCATGAGTTAAATGTAACTTGAGGAGGTTCCCCAGTCTCTTCTGTATATTTAATTTTAAAGGCATTTCAGAAACAGGTTTTTCTTCTTCTAAAGATTCTTTAGGGTAGTACAAGAGTTCATATAAGGTACTTTTGGGGGAGAGGGAAGACAGCAAATATGGGTAAAGAGGATTGGCTGCCGGAGGGGTAGACAGAAGGGAAGGAAGCCAGGCGACTGAGGCTAGGGGTGGATTATAGACACCGAGGACTCTGCCATTTTGGGAAAAGGAGGGTATAGGGGCTGTTGTTGGGTAGGTAGCTGGTGAGTTATGGAGGTTTGACAACGTAACTTTTAATTTGTTTAGCTTGTTTTGAAATGGTCTCCTGTAAGGAGGTGAATTTAATATTTTGATTTCTTTTGGAAGCTTCGAAGTATAATAAATAAAAAAAGGATCTTGTTAATTGTATTTGATACAAGACCCTTAGCTTCTAATCTACTGTGCAGATCAATTTATTTAAGTTAAATGACCCCTACATTGGCCATTGGTCTTTTAAATTTCCCTCAGTAATTGCATGCCATCAGCCTGAATACAAGCCTGATCTGGGGTCAGAAGGAGGTGCAGGAGTCCCATTAGAGGGTCCTGCACCAGTCCTGGACCTGGCATTCCGAATCTTACTGAGTATTAAAGACCTAAATGTGTACAAAAACCTTTTGTTGCACCAGAGAGTTCAATAATGAACCCAGTGAGACACTCAGGAGATAAGCAGAAAAAATGAAGGTATAAAGAAAAGACAGAAAATAAATATCTCAAAGAGCCGTGTCTGCAATAAGCAGAGGTTTCAATCTGAGGGGCTTACCTCTAGAATTCAAGGATATAGTTCTGGGCACAAAGGGCCCTTGCTGATACCAGAACAAGCCAGATCCATGACTTCTCAAGAATGCCGAACATAAATATTCCTTCAGAATTCTTGCTGGCTACGCCGTTAAATGTCATAGAGTAACCATCTGTACTCTGATTAATGTGAAATTGAGAGATTTCTTGAAAAGAAAACAGAATCTGCTCAAGTAGTAGATAGATTGAAATCCATGTGGTTGAATCCGGTAATCCAAAATGGCAACTCAACAGTGATGTTTTAAAGAGGGGAACAAAGGATATGAAATACATTACTTCACTGATATTTATAAGTTTGGATCATCAAAAGACATTACTTGATTGGTAATTACAGGCTTAGATCATCGAAAGACATTACACGATTGGTAGTAGACCATTTAAAGGTGGGACTTCCTGTGGTGGGAACTCATAAGGCAGGACTTTTTGTAAGGCAAGCTCATAAGGCAATTAGCGTAAAAGAATATAGATACCTTTCTTAGATTGGTTACAGTGTGGTAATCACAAGAGTATGTCACGGGACTAGGGGTAGGTCGCAGTATAGTTACGTCATCATTACCAGACATTGCTCTTGGAAACAGCATGGAAGATGACTGTGGCTAGGGTGAAAAATAGAACCAGCAAACAAGAAATCGCACCCAGTCCTCAAACTGGCCATTTCAAATCTTCTCTGGTACCTTAAATTTTAAAATTCCCTTACACAACCTATAGATTTATATTTTAGCTCGAGATATATATATAAGGCAGTTGGTAGTGTAAAGCAATGTAGTGTATAGAGATAGAGGTATGAGAAAGACAAGTAAAAATGCTTTCTGTTTCTTCCTTGGCCAGTGACAAGCTGTTGAATTTTGTTTTATTTTAACTCTTTAAGGGACAAAAGAGCATTTTGGTAGGATTTTGGGACTGGCCACATAATTCTTGATTCCAAGCAGGGAAAAAAAAGTACGTTATCTACAATGGTAAATGAGTGAAGGGATTAATGTGGAAGGGCTTTTTCCCTTTAATTTTTTTCTAAAAAATACAGTGTGAGCAAATAGAGTAAATGTTCTCAATGATTATAACTATTTGAAGATTTTCACAAGCTATTATTCTAATCTTTCAAATATGACTTAAATTATGTAATTAAATTTCAGTACAAATTAAGCATAAACTAATAGAATTATTGTAATACCAAAGATGAAATACAAGATGAAAATAAGTATATTTGAGACTGTGCATTAGGTCAATGCATAGTCTAATAAACTCATTCAATCTTTTAAACTAACTCTGCAGAAGTTGCAAAAAAAAAAAAAGATTTCTGTCCAAAGTTTTCTTGTTGCTGTACAACACTAACTTCACTTTAAAAATGTTAGTCATGCATGCTTATTAAAATAAATGCATGGATTAGGCTGTCTACTACAATTTTGAAGCATCATTAACAGTTAGGTTTGAAATATAACTCTCCTAGATATGTTACAAAGTGTACTCATCCTTAGAAGATTCCAGGGAATGGAGGTCAGAACAGTCTTTCTCAAACTTCTCACTAGCATTTTGCTGTTTCAGGAGTCACATGACTTTAATATGTATCACTCCAGTGATTTAAAGCTCTCTGTCTTGGTTGAGGAGTCCTGGTGGTGCAGTGGTTAAGAATTTTGCTGCTAACTAAAAGATCGGCAGTTCGAATCCACCAGCTGCTCCTTGGAAACCTATGGGGCAGTTCTACTCTGTCCTGTAGGGTCGTTATGAGTCAGAATCAACTCGACAGCAGTGGGTTTGGTTTGATTTTGATCTTGGTTGAACATCTTGTCTCCTTGAGCATATTTTTAACATTGTCAATGGAAGCTCATGTAAACAGTATTTTACCTTCTGTCCATAAATGCAGATTTCCTTCATTAAACAATTTCTGCCTAAAATTTCAAGTGGGTTTCTTTTGCAAAATGAAACAGCAAATCAAAACATGCTTTTGAGGTGTTCTTCCTACATTTGGAATATTGAATATCTACTGCCAAGTGAACCAATTATTAACAGTTAAGAATATGAGTATGAGAGAAAATGTTAAATACATAAAATAAATTTAAGAATTTTGCAATGATCACTTATTTTGGGAGGTCTCCATTCATACTTTTGTGCTTTTAGCCATTTACAGATACTTCTATTTTTTCAGTTCCATTAACACACACACGGTTCAATTTATTAATTTATCATCAGATGTGATTACATTAATGGCTTATCATATTTGCAACCTATGAACCAAACTTCCTGGGGAGTAAAATATAATTGAAAGCTAACTGACAAGCAAGGGCAATGACTGAGATTTGTTTAATAACTGGTGTTACCATTTGAGGTGGTCTGATATACCAATCTCTATCTACTATAGGGTAAATCCTCACCTAGTGACCAGATACTAAATTTTCATGTGTCATGACATTTTCTACCCTAAAAATAGACTTTAGAGACATACTACCTGTTTGTCTTGTTTTTAAAGTTTCCTTGATCTCTGACAGCTCCACATAGGCATCTGTTTATATATAATAGCCTTGATCCTTAGGTAAAGTGATATTCTACCAAATTCAGTTCATAACACATAACTTATTTCTAAAATAAACATATCTTAATCTCTTACTTTGTATGTCATACACTCAGATAAAAAGAAAAATAAATACCCTATCAGAAAGTGTGTGACATTGCACCATCTTCATCAAACTCAATATATCCTTAGGTGCAACTTTCAAAAGTATTATAAAACAGTCAATATCCAACTAGTTTAGAACAAGGTTAGAATAACCTCTACTATCAATACAATAGGGTACTCTACATTCATAACAGAATTCTAATTTGTTTGAATTTACCCCATGACATTCAGATGCTATAAAGGAAACAAAATTAAGCAAAATTAAAGCTGGCTGTAAGTCTTTGTACAGAAATTTTTGCAAGACAACCTATATTATTCAGTATTGGCTCCTTCCTACTTCTCTGTTGGCTTGTAAGAGCATCTCAGGGCTTATTTGCCTCAAAATGGCAACAGCCATGTTAATGACTACTTTAACACCATTGTCAAGTTGACCATAAGCCTTTTGAAATTTGTGGAAAATTGATATATTCAGGTCTGGCTATATATATATATAGCAGACATGGGCATATGGGAGATATAGCAGGCTTGGTTAGATATAACAACTGCCATTGACATGGCTCGTCGTCTTCAATCTACAAAGGCCTCCAGCATTTCCCCCCATATCTAGGCTGCTGCATATATCTAAGACATAAATTCATGACTTTTGCAGTACATACCTCCATTTCCCAGATCCTGAGGAATCCCTTCTAGCTATCCAAGCAACAGACACATCCACATCTCCTTCTGGGGATGTATAGCTTAATTCCTTTATGTGCCTAACCTTAGGATCAAAGGAATCAGAAGGTATTTTTCTTCAGTTTTACCCATGAATGTCAAGACAGATAATGAGTTCCCTCAAAGGAATGGATAATAAGGAATTTAGAGCTTGGAACATAAGGCTTGGCTGTTTTAATAAGAGAAAGGTAAAAAAGAAAACTTGTAATTCTTTCCCTCCTATATAAGTGAGACATGGTAGAAAGGTGAAGTATTGTTTGCTCACACATGCAGATAACAAGTCACACTGTTTGAGAGCTTATGTGAAATGACTGCTTTTAGTGCTTTATATGTCTATTACGTTTGTAGGGTCACTACTAGTCAGAGTAAACTTGATGGCAATGGGTTTAAGTTTTTTGTCTTTTTTTTTTTTTTTAACTTATATTTGGAGCCCGGGTGTTGTAGTGGTTAGGAGTTCATCTGCTAACCAAAAGGTTGGGGAGTGGGGCCAAGATGGTGGAGTAGTCAGATGCTTCTGGTGGACCCTCTTACAACAAATACCTGAAAAAACAAGTGATTCGATTATATATGGCAATCTGGGAGCCCTGAACATCAAAGGCAGAGTTGAGGAACTGGACTGACTGGCAGGGGGAGGGAGAGACAGTTCAGAAATAACAAGGAGTTTCCAGACCTGACCCAGTGAGAGCCTGAGCCCTTCAGGCCTGATCAACTCGCAGGTGAGCAGAGGGGCAAGCAAGCAGCAGAGCTCAGGAGGTGCATTTTCCACACTGGGAGAGACCCAAGCCAGACAGTCTACATGGCTGTGCAGAACCACTGAGAAGCAGCCCTCCACGAAAGATAAGTACTTGCATATGGCTTACCGTGTGGATCAAAAACACCCCCATTAGGGAAAAACCTCTCTCCCATTTACCTCCCCGCTCCCTGATCTGCACTGGGTCCTGGACCAGCTTCAGCAATTGCGGAGTCCCCTGGGCCAGAAATAGGATCCGTCACATGCCCAGAGCCGGTCTCCCTGCCTTGGAGACTGAACAAATAAACAAGGGAAAAAATAAACTGCAGGCTGCACTAGTCCAGGAACCCAGGATGGGCACAGCAACTTTGCCTATGCACAGGCATAAGGGATCCACGGACTTTGAGTGCCTTTCTGCCTGCATAAACTTGTGTGGTCCCATCTCAACAGCGTAGGCCCTCATTACTGCAGTATAACACTGTATATACTGGAACTCTAACTTAAACTGTTTCAGCTGTGAAGTGGCAGGTTCTTGACATTTGACACTGCTCTGCCCATTAAGCAGGGTCTTCACCTACCCACATCAGGGGCCTGAGGATTGGTGGCTCCACCCATGCCACCAAGTCACCTCTGAGAGGGGCCCATGAATAAGAGCTTCCCCACAGTCCTTACAGCCAAAAGCATTAAGGGTTCATAGTCCGGCTGCAAAACCCACTCACCTATGTGCTCTAGGGAACAGGGACATGCCTTCCACCTGGACGCTTGGGGGCGGCCCTCAGCCCCTTGCCTTGCTCAGAGTGTGTCCCCCTGCTGCAGCCAGAAGCCTCTGCCTACACCAATCACCCATGCCTGTCTAGGATTGTAAGTGAGAGCCTACACCACATACTTGGTGGCTATCTACCTGGGCACCTAAGCTGAATCCATACAAGAGGAGTGGGCGGACTCCTGAGCTCACATACCTAGTAACAGATCTAACCACCTGGTGACAGGACATTAGAGCTTCAAAGGTGACAATAATCAAACTAGTTCATACGAGCAGCCTATTTGGGCATATCAAAACAAAACAAGAAGCTAGGACACAGTAAG
>NW_004444065.1:2088914-2091143 GCF_000243295.1 Trichechus manatus latirostris
TGAAATTAGGGCATTTCCAGATAAACAGAAGTTTAGGGAATTTGCAAAAATGAAACCAAAATTACAATAAATAATAAATGGAGTCCTCCATTTAGAAAATCAGTAACATCAGATAAAAACCAAGACTAGAACACAGGACAGAGCAACCAGATATCAACCCAGATACGGAAGTCACAAAAGTAAATCAAAGCTAAAACACTGAAAATAGGGAAATAGGGAAACAGATGTCAATACGTAAAAGATGACAACATTAAAACAAAAAACAAAAAAAAAAAAAAGGACTTACAAAATGTAGACATAGATTTTTCATATGGAGAGGAAGTCAAGGTGATACAAAGAAATAAATGACTGGTATAACCTTAGAAAAATAAGGGTAAATATTAAGGTAACCACACAGGATACTAACAATTCTACAAGTCAAAATAAAAAACTAGAAAAATATAAAGACTCAGCAAACACAAAACCAACAAAAAAAGATGAAAAGAAAATACATAAAGAAAAACGACTTAGCACAGAAAACTAAGGGGAACAAAAAAACTGTGAACAACACACACAAAAAGACATCAAAATGACAGCACTAAACTGATACCTATCAATAATTACGCTGAATGTAAATGGACTAAATGCACCAATAAAGAGGCAGAGAGAGGCAGATTTGATTTAAAAAAACAAAACAAAACACAATCCGTCTGTATGCTGTCAACAAGAAACACACCTTAGACTTAAGGACACAAACTAAAAGTCAAAGGATGGAAAAAACATATCAAGCAAACAGCACTCAAAAAACGGCAGGAGTGACAATATGAATCTCTGACAAAATAGACTTTAAAGTAAAATCCACCGCAAAGGATAAGGAAGGACACTATATAATGATTAAAGGGTCAATACACCAGCAGGACATAATAAATATTTATGCACCCAACGACAGGGCTCCAAAATACGTAAAACAAATTCTAACAATACTGAAAAGAGAGATAGACAGCTCCGAAATAGTAGTAGGAGACTTCAACACACCACTTTCGGTGAAAAACAGACCATCCAGAAAGAAGCTCAACAAAGACACGGAAGAGCTAAATGCTACAATCGAACAACTTGATCTCATAGACATATATCAAACACTGCACCCAACAGCAGCCAAGTATACTTTCTTTTCCAACGCACATGGAACATTTGCCAGAAGAGACCACATATTAGGCCATAAAGCAAACCTTAACAAAATCCAAAGCATCTAAATATTACAAAGCATCTTTTCTGACTGTAAAGCCATAAAAGTAGGAATCAACAACAGAAAAAGCAAGGAAAAAAATCAAACACATGGAAACGGAACAACTCCTTCCTCAAAAACTACTGGGTTATAGAAGAAATTAAGGATGGAATAAAGAAATTCATAAAATCAAATTAGAATGAAATCACATCCTACCAGAACCTTTGGGACACAGCAAAAGCAGTGCTCACAGGTCAGTTTATAACAATAAATGCACACATCCAAAAAGAAGAAAGGGCCATAATCAAAACATTAACCCTACAACTGGAACAAATAGAAAAAGAGCAGCAAAAGAAGCCCTCAGGCACCAGAAGAAAGGAAATGATAAGAATTAGAGCAGAATTAAATGAAATAGAGAACAGAAAAACAATTGAAAGAGTTAACAAGTCCAAAACGTGGTTCTTTTTGAAAAGATCAACAAAATTGATAAACCATTTGCCAAACTGACAAAAGAAAAACAGGAGAGGAAGCAGATAACCCGTATAAGAAATTAGAGGGGTGATATCACAACAGAACCAACTGAAATTAAAAGAATCATAACCGAATACTATGAAAATTTGCACTCTAACAAATTTGAAAACCTAGAAGAAATGGACAAATTTCTAGAAACTCACTACTTACCTGAACTAACACAAACGGAGTTAAAACAACTAAATAAACCCATAACAAAAAAGAGATTGAAGAGTTAACTAAAAATTCCCAACAAAAAAAAGTCCTGGCCCAGATGGCATCCCTGGAGAATTCTACCAAACTTTCAGAGAAGAGTTAACACCTATACTACTAAAGGTATTTCAGAGCATAGAAAAGGACGGAATATTCCCAAACTCATTCTATGAAGCCAGCATAACCCTGATATCAAAACCAGGTAAAAGCACTACAATAAAAGAAAATTACAGACAAATATCCCTCACGAACATTGACACAAAAATCTTGACAAAATTCTAGCCAATAGAATTCAGCAACAT
>NW_004444065.1:2092087-2100743 GCF_000243295.1 Trichechus manatus latirostris
AGGGAAGAAGTCAAAGTATCTCTATTTGCAGATGATATGATCTTATACACAGAAAACCCCCAAAGAATCCACAAGAAAACTACTGGAACTAATAGAAGACTTCAGCAAAGTATCAGAATACAAGATAAACATACAAAAATCAGTTGGATTCCTTTACGCCAACAAAGAGAACCTCGAAGAGGAAATTACCAAGTCAATGCCATTTACAATAGCCCCCAAGAATGTAAAAAACTTAGGGATAAATCTCACCAGAGACGTAAAAGACCTATACAATGAAAACTAGAAGACCCTACTGCAAGAAACCAAAAGAGACCTTCATAAGTGGAAAAACATACCTTGCTCATGGATAGGTGGACTCAACATTGTGAAAATATCAGTTCTACCCAAAGCGATCTACAGATATAATGCAATCCCGATCCAAATTCCACCAGCATTTTTTAATGAGATGGAGAGACAAATTACCAACTTCATATGGAAAGGAAAGCGTCCTTGAATAAGTAAAGCATTACTCAAGAAGAAGAACAAAATGGGAGGCCTCACACTACCTGATTTTAGAAACTGTTATACCACTACGGTGGTCAAAACAGCTTGGTGCTGGTACAATAACAGATACATAGACCAATGGAACAGAATTGAGAATCCAGACATAAATTTACCCACCTATGAGCAGCTGATATTTGACAAAGGCCCAAAGCCCATTAATTGGGGAAAAGACAGTCTCTTTAACAAATGGTGCTGGCATACCTGGATATCCTGTGCAAAAAACTGAAACAAGACCCATACCTCACACCATGCACAAAAGCTAACTCAAAATGGATCAAAAACTTAAATATAAAATCAAAAACGATAAAGATCATGGAAGAAAAAATAGGGACAACGCTAGGAGCTCTAATACATGGCATAAACACAATACCAACCATAAGTAACAATGCACAAGCGCAAGAAGAGAGACTAGATAATTGGGAGCTCATAAAAATCAAACACTTATGCTCATAAAAAGACTTAACTGAATGAGTAAAAAGACGATCTACAGACTGGGAAAAAATTTTTGGCTACAACAAATCCAATCAGCGTCTAATCTCTAAAATCTACAAGATACTGCAAAACCTCAAAAACAGAAAGACAACCCAATTAAAAAATGGGCAAAGGATACGAACAGGCACTTCACCAAAGAAGATATTCAGGCGGCTAACAGACACATGAAGAAATGCTCTCGATGATTAGCCATTAGAGAAATGCAGATCAAAACTACAGTGAGATATCATCTCACCCCAACAAGGCTAGCATTAATCCAAAAAACACAAAATAATAAATGCTGAAGAGGTTGTGGAGAGACTGGAACACTGATACACTGTTGGTGGGAATGTGAAATGGAACAACCACTTTGGAAATCGATTTGGTGCTTCCTTAAAAAGCAAGAAATAGAAGTACCATACGAACAAGCTATCCCACTCTTTGGAACATATCCTAGAGAAATATGAGCTGTCACACGAATAAATATATGCATACTCACATTCATTGTAGCACTGTTCACAATAGCAAAAAGATGGAAACAACCTATGTGCCCATCAAGGGAAGAATGGATAAACAAATTATGGTATATCCACACAATGGAATACTATACATCGGTAAAGAACAACGATGAAGCTGTGAAGCATCTTATAACATGGAGGAAGCTGGAGGTCATTATGCTGAGTGAATTTTGTCAGTCACAGAAGGACAAATATTGCATAATACCACTATTATAAGAACTCAAGAAAAGGTTTAAACACAGAAGAAAACAAGCATGGGGAGGGAGGGGAAGAATTATCTTAGGTGAAAGGAAGGACAGCACTCACTACAGGGGACTTCAGCACAACTGGACTAAACCAAAGCTAAGAAGTTTCCTGAATACAATCAAACATTTTTAGGGATAGAGTAGCAGGGGTAGGGGTATGGGGATCTTATTTTCAGGGATCGAGGTCAATTGGCATAACAAAGCTCATTAAGAAAATGTTCCACATCCTACTTTGGTGAGTGGTGTCTGGGGTCTTAAAAGCTTGCAAGTGGCCATTTAAGATGCATCAATTGATCCCAACCACCTGGAGTAAGGGAGAATGAAGAACACCAAACACACAAGGAAAGTATTAGCCCAAGAGACAGAAAGAGCCACATAAACCAGAGATTTCATCAGCCTGAGACCAGAAGAACTAGATGGTGCCCGGCTACCACCAATGACCGCCCTGACAGGGAACACAACAGAGAGTCCCAGATGGAGCCGGAGAAAGGTGGGGTTCAGAACTCAAATTCTTGTAAAAAGACCGGACTTAATGGTCTGACTAAGACTGAAGGTACCCTGAAAAGCATGGCCCCTGAAGTCTCTATCAGCCCAGAACTAAAACAAGTTCTGAGGCCAGCTCTTCAGACAGGGTTTGGAGTGGACTGTGGGACATAAAGTGATACCTGTGAGGAGTGTGCCTCTTAGCTCAAGTAGATACAAGAGACTAAGTGGACAGCTTTTTTCTGGAGGTGAGATGGGCAGGCAGAGAGGGTTAGGAGCTGGTTGAATGAATGTGGGGAATCAGGTGGAAGGGAAGAGTGTGCTGTCACAGTATGGAGAGAGAAATTAGAGTCACATAACAGTGTATGTATAAATTTTTGTGTGGGAAAAAAGAAAAATAACAAAAGTTTGGCAGTTTCAATCTACCAGCTGCTCCTCTGAAACCCTATGGAGCAGTGCTACTCTGTCCTATAGGGTTGCTATGAGTTGGAATTGACCGACGACAATTGGTTTGGTTACATATATTTATGTTACATGTATTATTAACTCATTTAATCCTCATAGATTCCAGTGAAGTGTTACTGTTGTTATTCCCATTTTCTGGGTAAGAAAATTGAGGCAGGAAGAGGTTGATCAATTTGCCAAGGTCTCATGTAGGTAAATGGAAGAGTCGGAATTTGAACCTTGGCTGTCTGGTGCCAGTGTTCAGGGCTCTTATGGTATTTATATTGCCTCCCCGAAGATTGCTAGTGAGCCTATTGAATTTAAAAGGTCAGGTACTCTTGACCCACTATTTTCTCTATTTGTCAATGAAACTACCTTTGGTTTTTTTTTGGATGCAAATTTGACTTTTCAAGGAATGAATTTTTACTGAGCGCTTTCTGTGTGCCTGGTACTAACTATGCAGTTTTACCCATATCATTTGTTTTGACCCTCCTACCCTTATTTTGTAGGTGGCATTATTTCTGATTTACATATAAGAAGCTGAAATAAAGACTCATTATTACCTGTCATCTAGTCCTAAATCCGCAAGTAAAGATCTCTCTTTTCTAATTGTATAGAGATAGCATTATGCTCTTGCAGATTGTATAGCACCTAGCTCCGGTAATATTTTTCCATTTTCTTTTCATTATCATATTTTTATAGATTTTACTATCTCTTCAACCTCCAAGCACAATTTTGAAAATTATTAAAATACATGGAAAATAATTGAAATATGACAACTTTTAATATCCTTGAAAACGAATTGTTTTTAGCTTTGATAGCTAAGGTCTCAAAATAGAAGGAAAGACAAAAAATAAAATGTTTTTTCTTGAAGTATTCTCTTTCAGTATATTTTATTTTTTTGTTTTTAAAAAGCACTTTACATCACATTGTTCGATTTATTAAAATTCATGTTTTTCATAATAAAGAACCTGGTTCTGCTTCTACAGTGGAACCTGACTGACACTGTCTGCCCAGAAAACTTTCTTGCTTTGCACAGGCTATTGCACAGGCTTTAGGGAAACTTAATTTGATATAGATTGCCTAAAAGGTGAATCCACCTTGTAAGAAGGTTCTTATTCTCTCCTGAATAAGTAATATTTTCATGAATATTCATTCACCCATTTTTCCATTTACTCTTGTATAGCTGAAGTAAAATTAGAAACAGCATGTGAAAAATACCCATATACTGTCACACAGTAGTTTCTATGATTTCTGTTTTCCTACTATGCCTCTGGATCCTCTTTTATAATTATTTTTACAGAAACATCCTCTACCCGCAATCTGAGTGTTGGATTTTCGCAGTATTAATCTTTCAATGTTGTCTTAGTCATCTAGTGCTGCTCTAACAGAAATACCATGAGTGGATGGCTTTAACAAAGAGTAATTTATTCTCTCAGTCCAGTAGGCTACAAGTCCAGATTCAGGGCATCAGCTCCAAGGGAATGCTTTCTCTGTTGGCTTTGGAGGAAAGTCTGTGTCATCAATCTTCCTTTGGTTTGGAAGGTCCTTGTGATGCGTCAGTCTTCCCTTGGTCTGGGAGCATCTCGGCGCAGGAACCTCAGGTCCAAAGGACACGCTCTGCTCCCAGGACTGCTTTCTTGGTGGTATGAGGTTCCCATGTGTCTCTGCTTGCTTCTCTCATTTATATCTCAAAAGAGATTGCATTAAGACACTATCTAATCTTGTCAACCTCATCAGTATAACCTCATCACAGTGATAGAATTTACAACACATAAGGAGATCACATATAACCTCATCATAGTGATAGAGTTTACAATGCATAATGAAATCACACCAGATTACACAATCTGCAACACTGGGAATCATGACCTAGCCAAGCTGACAGATATTTTGGGGGGACACAATTCAATCCATGACAGATGTCATTTCTTTTCATTCTACTTTGTCTCCCTGGTCTTAATCTATTCACAGAAGTTCAATTTTTGTCTATATGATGAAAGTTTCCATGTTCTGTCTCTAAGCTCTACCTCTCCCTAAAATATAAAACCTTGTTTACTTATCTACCTACGTCTGTACTTGGATGCTTTTCAAGTACTTCAAACTCAATATCTTTGTAGCTGAACTAATGACCTCTTTTCAGTAGTTTCTTGCTCACCATTGATCCAATAATCATGCCAGAAGCCTGAAACAATTTCTTACCCCACACGTCATGAAACTACCAAATCTACTGAATTCCAACTCCTAATTTTTTTTTTTTCATCTATTTTTTCTCAGTCTCCATTGGTACATCTCTAGTTCAAGCCAACGTCACCTTTTTCTGGCACCCTGCGATTTTCCCTAAATGGTTCCCGCAAGATCACATTCTTATCTCTTTCCAATTCATTATTCATACAACAGCCAGAATGATCTTTTGAAAAAACAAACTTAATCCTGCTATACCTTTCCTAAAAATTCTTCAATATCTTGCTGTTGCTCTTAGGATAAAGTCCCAAATCTTTACAATGGCCAACAAAACTCCTATAATATAATACCTATCCATATTCTGGGTTCTCATGTCCTTTTCCACTTATTCCTTATGCTTTAGGGTTTTTTTTTTTTTTTATATCACTTTCTTAAATGTACCAAGTTGTTTCTACTTTAGGGAGTGGAAGATACCACAAAGCAATGTTATACTGGTGACTTTTTGAGAAATTAGTGATCATCCAATTGTGCATTATTTTTTACAAAAAGCAAATTCCATGCATTCAATTTATATATTTGCTTATGTTATTTATGGAAATGACAAATTGCATCATGACTAAATTTAATTAATATATTTATAAGTTCCACTGATGTATATAATTCTGTCAGTTTTATCCAAGGCTACATTACATTATGAAAAATGAGTGCTTCTTCTCCCTTATCCTAATACTTTTGATTTATGATCACTAGTGTGTTTTTCATTTTCTAGAACTCCTGGTCAGCACAATCCTTCTTCAAGCTACTGTTCAGTGTGATTTCTATATTTTCTTTCTCCTTGAGGTTTTCTCCCTTACTTCCATGTGCCACCAGTGCTCTGGGTAAACTTTGCCTAGCTGTTTATTCTGCCCACTCAGGGTGCAATATCTATCTGGATGCTTAAGTGGAGGAGGGGGAACATATATAGGCTACGAAGTCAGACACAGAGTTCAAACCCTGTCTTCACTACTTAAGTGCTATGTAACCTTGGACAAATTTCCTGAGTAAAAAGTCTCTCTTTCCTCATCCATAATATGAGAATGTCAACACTCACTCCTTAGCACTGTAATAACAATTAAATGAAACAAAACGTATGTTTTATTTGGCACACAAACGCCAAAAAAAAAACCATCCATTGCCATTGAGTCGATTCTGACTCATAGCAACCCTATAAGGCAGGGTAGAACTGCCTTATAGGGTTCCCAAGGCTTTAAACTTTTATGGAAGCAGACTGCCACATCTTTCCCCCATGGAGCTGCTGGTGGGTTCAAATCTCTGAACTTTTGGTTATGTCCTAGGGTAAAATCACCATAAGGTTATTGTAAAGATGGAGGAAAGATTGTATTTGGGATATGTTCCAAGGGACAGAAGTGGGAAACGGACAAGCATGCTGCCAGAGCCATGTCTACCCGAGCCCAAGGAATGTTACAGGAAAGGCAAAAGTGGGAAACGGACAAGCATGCTTGACAGAGCTATGTCTGCCCAAGTCTGAGAATCATCAGGTTATATAGTCATTATAAATGAGTAAAATCATTAAAAGCTTCACCTTTTCACAGATTGGCTAAAAACTGCTAAATCATTGTGATTCTACATTTTGAATTGTCTTTCTTTAATTATCATTTGTATAGATTTCAGTGAGGACACTCAAGAGAGTCTTCATTGGTCCAACAAATCTTACTATTTACTAAATGCTAATAGAAAAAGAGTGGAAAATATATATGAGTCTTTTGTGCTCTATCTAAATATTTATTTATGTGAAAAGTTTCCTAAAACAGGTTTTCCAAGATTGTCCTAGCTATTGTTTTTGTACCTCAAGGCCCAGTTGATGTTTCCTTGTGAGTCCCTGTGAGTCCAGCTCCAGGTGGTTCACATTCTTTATACTCAGTCACAGAGAATAATGGCTCCAATTTTTAACACCTAAGTCAGTTAGCAGTCAAGTGCTTTAACCACTGCACCACCAGGGCTCCTTATTTGGCACACAAACCAAAAACCAAACCCGTTGCCACCGAGTCACTTCCGACTCATAGTGACCCTATAGGACAGAGCAGAACTGCCCCATAGGGTTTCCAAGAAGCAGCTGGTGGATTCAAACTGCTGACCTTTTGGCTAGCAGCCGAGATCTTAACCCTTGTGCCACCAAGGCTTCCATTTGACACACAGTAAGTACTAAATAAATTAACTCTCTCTCCTTTCCTCCTAACTTTAACATCTAGAAATGCCTTTTCAGAAGCTCTTCTTTGCCCAAACCTGGGAGAATGTCATGTTTTTAAATATCAGTATCAATAATGTTTGATTGGGATTTGCCTTGTCCACTGAAATCTGTTATGTGAAAATGACTCTTTCAGACTTGTCTTGGCATTATGAAAGCATCCATTATGTGTGCCAGGGGTCACTCTCCCCAGGTTATGCTCATCATAGCCATGACTCTGTAACATCTCTTTGGAATCTTCAGCCTCCTTCTTTGCTCTCTCTAAGCTTTTCCTTAATTCTCTTTCTCTTTGTTTCCCTCTGTCCCTCCCTTTACGCTCTACCCTCTCTCTGTCTTTGTCAATAATTCTTTTCCTGTCTTCAGGATCTTTTCTTTCCTCCTGTGTGCTGTTGTAGTGAAACAACTTTCACCAAAACCTTCTGCAACAGAGATTTTTACTGTGACATATCAGAAAACAAAAATGGGAAATTGGCTGCAAGCACACAGCTATAAATAGACCAGAATCCAAAGAAGTAAAATCTATAAGTGCTTTTTATACAATTTTGACAGATGCTGATTCATTATGAATAAGGGTCTTTAAACATGCCCTTTACAATCATTGGATCACATACCTAGGAGTAAACTACTTGCAGACTGATTGGTTAAAGTAAAGACAAAGAACTAATATCATGATTTGGTGACCTTTTCTTGTTTTTCTTTTCTAACAATTTGGTCTCTTGGCTCAGGGGTCCTGGGTCTGTCATATGATGGTTGTTTTTTTATTTATTTGAAGTCCTGTAGATTCTGACTAACAAGTTGGCCTTTTGTGGTTATGGTCTGCTGTGGTTAGGTTAACCCTTCGTCAGTGCATATTTTTATTCCCTTTCTTACCCACCTTATTTTTATGCAAATAACATGTGCCTTCCACTTACTGCTGTAAAAAAATAACATAGCACGCTTATGAAAATACCTCCCAGTGGGAGGGCGCAGTTGTTAAATATAGAAAGTGTGTCTACTATTGAAAAGTTGGCCTTTTTTTTTTCCAATCCTCTTTTCCACTTACTCATCCCTATCTGCACCAAAAGGAGCTAAAATGTCCTTGGAAAGACTCCTCTTCAGCAGGTGAGGAGAGAGAAATCCTGAGAAGATTTCTATGTTTCCAACACAGCGTTTGCTGCTGTGTCAACATTTTAATGATTACTATTTATTTATATAGTCATCCAGGTAAAATTCCTAAAATTCAAAATATCAATCTTTTGATTGCTCCCCTCCTCCGAATGCACGTATTCTTTACCTCTACTCTGGCTTATGCCCTTTCCTTTAAGCAGAAAACCTTTGCATCATATATTACATGTCATTTACTCTGTACTTTTTAAAGTTATAATCTTTCCCACTGTACTTTCAAAACTTCCCTTAACATTCGTTTCCTTTATTAAGCATTGCCAGTGAATTTTACCCGACTCTCTCTTTCTCATACTGCTTTTTTACAGTAGGACATTTTAAGCATCATTTTATTCAATGGATATATTTCTAATGATAAGTGT
>NW_004444065.1:2102431-2114946 GCF_000243295.1 Trichechus manatus latirostris
TCTCTGTTCTCTTTCAGTATTCTTACTCCGTTTGGTGTTCGGCTGAGTTCTTTATCTCTTCATTTGATGTTCTAGGGTTTCAGGATTGTTGATTCTCTATTTGGCTTAGTTTTTTGGATCTTTGCTGTGGAGGGACGGCATGGTGCTTCTGCCTAGACCGCCATCTTGCCGGAGACCCCATATTCTACTTTTGAAAGCACAAAGACATTTGTTATCCAATATAATTCCACTCTGAATACTTTTGCAAATATATATTAATTCTGAAAATCAGCAACCCCTGCCTAATTTACCTATGGAGTGCATGCAGTCCTACACACATGGGGTCATCATGAGTGAGGATCCACTCCATGGTAACTGTTTTTTTACTGATTAATTTATCTATTGTATAGGTCTCGACCCAACTAAAATTTTTATTCCAACCTTTGTGGTTTGTTGGTGTTGATACTTCCCTCTGCAACTAGTAGGGCATTGATGACCCAAACTACCTACCCCACAGTCAGTTTACTGTCTACTTAACATGACTTTACTATTCCATTACCTTTATTAGCATAACTTTACTATTCCTAGAGAGTTTAGTTCAGAGAAATAACTTGATCATTACAGGAAATTCTAGAAACATCAAATGTTTAAGTTGTAAAACTGCTTGAATCCCTGGCCTCAAAATCTTCACTCTGCTGTTTAACCCAACTCTAAAATTGTGAGATGATCCTTTACACAATCTTAATCAAGCCCCTGCATTGAGAAACATACCTAAAACCAAGCTTCAAATTCTTGATAAATTCTGACCTTGCCTCTACCCCCTTGAGACATTAAGAAATCTTTGTTGGATTGGTGTCCCCCCCTACCACAGTAAGCAATAAACGCAGCATCGACTTAGAGGTTTTATTGACATTTGGGGAGCTGGCATTCACTTTAGGACATAGCTTATGATCTATTAATTTAGTTTAAAAAACCTCAGTATTTGTTAAAAGATAAATCATTACAGGTTCTAGTAATTCCAAAATATTACTGCATTTGGGCTCTGAAAATTGGAAGTTGGAGCTCAGAATGTTATGGTTTAAGCTGACTTAGACTTATGTTAGTGTTTAAATGCTAAATAACAGTGAGTGTTAAGTTACAGAACAGCTCATATTTCACTTTGTGGTTGGAGTGTACTTTGATACTTTTTTTATGAAAGCCTTTATAAGTTATAGGCAGAAGTTAACAGTAATCACATATTTTCTTCCTCTGGTTTTAATAAATGCCTTTAGGGCATTTCATTCCATTAAATCAAGCAGCAGACAAAACTGTAATGCACTGCTAACCTCTAAAGTATGTAAAAAACGTAGTTCATAAATATGTATGAAGAACATAGTGTTGCAATGATGATGATACTTCCTCTCTGGGTTATTCTGCCAAAGGAGTTAGTATATTAGGATCTCTAATCCTTGATTCTTTTTGACTGGAGTTGCTCATACTTCATTTTATATTATTTATTTCAATGAATTTTCTAGCATATGTAGGTGTACAATAGTTCTTTTGGGTCAGTTGTCATAGCTTTAGATGTGCTGTATTAGGAACTCTTATACATGGCATTCTTCTCTGGAAACCAAGTATTCAAAAGGGCACTGGTGCATATTCAGACACCAAATTTGCATGTGTGTGAGCAAAAATATGTAACTATTTTGATCTAATGTCGCCTTGGTAAAAGTGGATTCATACAGAATAGTTTCTTACATACACATACCTATATGACATATTAATTAAGGTTTTCTTTCAATCATTACCAAGGTTTTCAATCATTACCTATTGTGTAGGTCTCAATTTTCGTATTGTTTAAGTTGGTCAAATTAGCATACATAGGTGTACAATAATTTTTTTCCACAGAGAAGCAACTTTAAAGTTAGCTTTGTTAAGCTGAACTTCTATATACGAAATAAAATTATGGGTTCCTCTATTTGTAAATATTTGAGTTTGAGTGCATTTTTCAGTTTTCATTCAGATATTTGATACCATATCAAAAAACAACCAAAAACCAAACTTGTTGCCTTCAAGTCAATTCCAATTGACAGCGACCCTGTAATCACAAGGTACATGCATTATGAAGGCACAGACCAGACTGAAATAACAAATGATAGGTTATTAAATAAGATTTCAATCAGTACCCTTCCCTATTGCACTCAGTACAGCCAATTATTTCTATGCCCCCCCATTTGATCTTTGTCTAATTTCCAGGTTACATGTTTTAAAATAGTGTGCACCTAAAAGGAAAACGATGGTAATCTTTCACTGATTAAGTGAAAACTGAAAAATGGATTACTCCTGAAGGAAATTGTGATTATAAAAAGGGAAATTATTAGCAAAATTAATATTGTACATGTTTAACTGTGGAAACCCTGGTGGCATAGTGGTTAAGTGCTACGGCTGCTAACCAAAATGTCAGCAGTTCAAATCCACCACATGCTCTTTGGAAACTCTGTGGGGCAGTTCTACTCTGTCTTATAGGGTCGCTATGAGTTGGAATCAACCCAATGGGTTTTTTTAATGTTTAACTGTATTTATACCATTTTTCTAATATCACTCCTACATGATAAGAGTAGTCTCCTATTTAATAATTCCTGAACCCACTTTTTTAAGTTGATAGATAAATACAGCTACTTGGACAGTGACCTATGTGACAGGAGGTTCCAAACTGAAACTTTTGGGGATAGAGTTTAACCATCTCAGTTAAACTTCAGTGATTTAGGCCCAGGGTGTGTCTCTGCCCAAATGACCCATCTGCCGTGACCTCCAGATCTGTAGAATATCAAGTATTTCTTCCTGTGTGCTTTATAATTTCATGGTAAAATTTGAGACCATTTCAAAGGAGAGATTCAACAACAGGATTGTTGCAGAAAGTCTAATCCTGGAATATTTTGTAACTTATATTTCATTCATGTATTTATATAGTTTTGAAAAGGAAGCAGTTAGTGACTGTATTTCCTTTTCATGAAAAGATGAAAAATGTTTCTCATGAGTTTGATGACAAGTATGTTTTTGGAGACAGGTGTAGATTTTTGTTTTGACAATAATTTTTTTCTGAAAAATTTGATTAAAACGTCAATTTAAGTTAGGATCAAATTAACTAATTCTTTAAGGACCAGAGCACTAATTCCAAGACAATTTTCCATGAGTTAATTTTATTTTATGGGTGATAAGGTGTCTTTTGCTTGTATACTTACACATTCCTTTTAAAGTTGAGTGTCTAATGAGGTGTTAGATTGATGGCTAAATTTCTTATTGGTAATTCATTAATCTACTAAGACCGTCAATGCCTTTTAAGCAAACTAGTGCTATGTGTTATCCACAATGTATCCTTTCCTTTTTTGATGAAAAAATAATACAACCATGACTTTTGTCTCTTCACTACTTACTCATTATATTGTCTTCATAGTAAACAGATACATTATTTGATGGTGTCTTTGGAATTTTATATATACCAATGCATTTTAAAATATAGCAAAACTTAATTGACAATGGCATAACAGATTTAGAATATGTGAAAAATAGGATAGGAACATGGATGATATCTTATTTTGATAAATCCTTTATTCATTCATAATAGGTATGCATGATTGAAGCATGCTTTAAAAACATAAACAAACAATATTTTAAATTCTTTCTGACACTTTAAAGCTAAAATTAACACTGAGATCATAAAAGTTATTCCTCGGTGTGTAATAAAGAACTAACTTTACCCAAAGAGAGGTCAAGCCTTTGCCCTTGACTCCTGGGAGGTGATCTCTAAGCCCTTGGAAAGTCCTGCTTGATAAAATTATCTTTGTTTAACCTGGGGACCTTGGGCCACACTGGATAGTCTAAAAGTGTGATTTATGAAGAAGGCTTTGGACCATGGTATCAACTTGCCCTGGGACTAAAGGTCAACCATACAAGTGATCAACCATGTCTACATGATGAACTCCAATAAAAACTCCTATTAAACATTGTGCTGGAAATCCTAGCTAGAGCAATAAGGCAATAAAAAGAAATAAATGGCATCCAAATTTGTAATGAAGAAGTTAAACTGTTCCTGTTTGCAGATCATTTGATACTATGCATAGAAAACCCAAAAGACTCCACAAGAAAATTACTGGAACTAAAGAAAGATACAGCAGAGTAGCAGAATACAAGATAAACATACAAAAGTCAGTTGGACTCCTATACACCAATAAAGAGAACTACAAAAAGGAAATCAGGAAAGCAATACCATTTATAATAGCCCCTAAAAATAAAATACTTAGGAATGAATCTAACCAGGGATGTAAAAGACCTATGCAAAGAAAATTACAAGACACTACTGTAAGAAACCAAATGAGACCTACATAAATGGAAAAACAAACCATGCTCATGGGTGTGAAAATGTCAATTCCACACGAAGCAGTCTACAAATACAATGAAATCCCCATGTAAATACCAACAACATTCTTTAATGAGATGAAAAAAACTAATCATTAACTTTATATGGAAAAGAGAGAGGCCCCAGGTAAGCACTATTGAAGAAAAAAAATAAGGTAAGAAGAGTTGTACTACGTGACCTCAGAACCTACTATACAGCTACAGTAGTCAAAAAAGCCTGGTACTGGTACAGTGACAGACATGTTGACCAACGGAACAGAACTGAGAACCCAGATGTAAACCCATCCACCTACAGTCACCTGATCTTTGACAAAGGGCCAAAGCCCATTAAGTGGGGGAAAAGACAGTCTTTTTAACAAATGGTGCTGGCAAAACTGGATGTCCATTGGCAAAAAAATGAAACAGGACCTATACCTCACATCATACACAAAAACTAATTCAAAATCAATCAAAGACCTAAATCTAAAACCCAAAAATATAAAGATCATAGAAGAAAAAATAGGGTCAATGCTACAGGCCCTAATACAAGGCATAAATAGGATCAAACCATACTAACAATACACAAACACCAGGAGATAAGCTAGATAACTGGGCTCTTCTAAAAATTAAACACTTATGTTCACTAAAAGACTTCACCAAAAGAATAAAACGAGAACCTACAGACTGGGAAAAATTTTTTGGCTGTAATATATCCAACAAAGTTCTAATCTCTAAAATCTATAGGAAAATCCAACATCTCTACAAAAAAAGACAAGTAATCCAATTAAAAAATGGGCAAAGGATATCAACAGACACCTCACCAAAGAAGACATTCAGGCAGCTAACAGATACATGAGGAAATGCTTGAGATCACTAGCCATTATAGAAATGCAAATCAAAACTACAATGAGAATACCATCTCACCCCAACATTACTGACATGAATCACAAAAACAGAAAATAACAAGTGTTGGAGAGGCTGCAGGGAGAATGGAACTCTTATGCACTGCTGGTGGGAATGCAAAATGGTACAACCATTTCAGAAAATGATATGATGCTTCCTTAAAACCTTAGAAATAGAAATATCATATGATCCAGCAATCCCACTCTAGGAATATATCCTAGAGAAATAAGAGCAGTAACACGAATAGATACATGAATACCCATGTTCACTGCAGTATTATTCACAATTGCAAAAAGGTGGAAACAAACTAGGTGCCCATCAACAGATGAATGAGTAAACAAACTATGGTATATACACACAGTAGAATACTACACAACGATGAAGAACAATGATGAATCTGCAAAGCATCTTACAACATGGGTGAATCTGGAGGGCATTATGCTCAGTGAAATAAGTCAATTACAAAAGAACAAATACCGTATGAGACCACTATTATAAAAACTCATGAAAAGGTTTATACACAGAAAGAAACAATCTCTGACGGTTACTAGGGAGGGTAGGGGTGGGGAGGGAAAAACACTAACTAGAAAATAGGTAAGTGGTAACTTTTGTGAAGGGTAAGACAGTACACAATACTGGTGAATTCAGCCCAACTTGACTACATTAAGGTCATGGACGCTTCATAGACACGTTCAAACTCCCTCAGGGACAGAATTACTGGACTGAGGGCTGGGGACCATGGTTTCAAGGGACACCTTGCTCAATTGATGTAACATAGTTTATAAAGAAAATGTTCTACATTTTACTTTAGTAAGGAGCATCTGGGTTCTTAAAAGCTTGTGAGCAGTCATCTAAGATACTCCACTGCTCTTATCCCATCTGGAGTAAGGGAGAATGAAGAAAACCAAAGACAAGAGGGAAAGATTAGTCTGAAAGACTAACAGACCACAACTACCACAGCCTCCACCAGACTGAGTCCAGATGGTGGACTGATGGTGCCTGGCTACCACTACCAACTGCCCTGACAGGGAACACAATAGACGGTCCCATACAAAGCTGGAGAAATATGTAGAACAAAATTCTAACTCACAAAAAGACCAGTCTTACTAGTCTGACAGAGACTAGAGAAACCCTGAGAGCATGGCTCCTGGACACCCTTTTAACTCGATACTGAAGTCACTCCTGAGGTTCATATTTCAGCCAAAGATTAGACAGGCCCATAAAACAAAACAAGAGCAAATGAGCACACCAGCCTAGGGGCAAGTACGGGAAGGGCAGGAGGGGACAGGAAAGTTGGTAATAGGGAAACCAAGGTTGAGAAAGGGAGACTGTTGACATCTTGTGGGGTTGGCAACAAATGTCGCAAAACAATATGTGTATTAATTGTTTCATGAGAAACTAATTTGCTGTGTAAACCTTCATCTGAAGTACAAAAAACATAAAAAATTAAAATCATTAAAAACCTCTCTTCACCAAGGTTCAGGTGAGCTTCCCTGGTTGGCAGTACTCCATGCATGTTGTCACACATTATTACCAAGAGACGTCAGTGTTGTCCACAACTCGTCTGGGAGTCCCAACTGTGCAAGAGACTCTCCTGGTCTCTGTGACATGTGTCTCTTTCTTTGGTTAATTCTAATCTGTATCCTTTCTCTGTAATAAACTATAATCATTACAGCTTTCATTGAGTTCTGTTAGTCCTCCTAGTGAATTATCAATCCCAAGGGTATCTGTGTGGCCCTCAAACTTTGCAGGTGGTGTCAGAAGTCAGGGTGTTCTTGGAGACTGCCTCCTAACTTTGCACGGGAAATTTACTAGAACAGGCCTTTTGGGGATTTAGAAGAGATGTAACCCTCCCCCCAGTATTTATTATAACCGTCTAGCCTTAAAATGGTAGTTCATAATCTTAATCTTTTCCTAAATCAGATGGCCTGTAATTTAGTCCAAATTACTGTCATTTCTCAATATTATGCTCTTTCATATTATAAATATATAGTAGTTTATATAGTAGTAAAGGTTAAACTTTTGATGCTTCCACTCTACAAACTAATGTAGTTGTCTGATGTTCATTTCATTTTAACGGAACATTTCCACAACGTTGTGGGATAGTTCGACTAAGACCTTCAGAGTTGAAGTCACATAGTGCTCTCATCTCATATAGATGGTGCAATGCATTATTTTATGGAGGATGGCTAATATTATTTTCAGCATGTAAAAGAGAGAAATGTCAAGATACCATTCCAGTGTCTTATATACATGTGCCTATTCCTTCCTCTTGGTTACAGATCAAACTGATTTTTAATCTAAGGCTAAAAGCAAAAAGTATGCTGGTGTCTGTGCCTGGTGCCTGTCTTTCTCGCTTTGTAGTAATAGATAATTTCTTAAAATTTCTGTGCTGTCAGATTCTCCAAAACCTGGTCTGTATCTCTCTCTGTAGACACTCTCTGATTTCACACATGCTGCACAACCCATCTCTGTATTATCGTCCCTGATTTTTTCATATGGTATGTGTCCACAAAATTTCAAGATAAACTCATAGTTGTCTTCCACTGAAGTGGAAAAGAAAAAGCTTGCACAACAGTCATTGAGACAGAATAATTTGTTGAAAAGTATACTATTTTAGAGATGTTTGGAGGATTAGGGGAGAGTTTTTAGAAAGCCATTAGCTATCCTTTAGAGGCCACTTCCCCAAGAAACAGGTTTCTTTGATAGGTGACACTGTTCTCATCTAGAATTACTGATCTGTTACATTTCAAAGCCAAGGCTTTGGGGGCTATTAAAGAAGACAAACTTTTTTTTTTTTTTTAAAGTGCTGTTACAGAGGCTTGGTTTTAAGTGTGGGAAATCTAGTGCCCTTAATAACTTAGAAGATTTGTTTTGAGTTCACCCCACCCCCAAACCACTCAAGTACATTCAAATACTGTAGAAGGTACATGGCTTGGAGAACAGGAACAGGTGTGTGTGTGTGTGCGTGTGTGTGTGTGTGTGTGTGTGTACAGGCACACACACACACAGTGAGAAATAGTTTGAAACAGTACAAGTTAAAAGAAAACTATAAGAGTACAACTAAAGAGGAGAAAAAAATTAATAAGAATTATATTAAGAGGACATCTGGTAACATGTTGCTCTAGGCAGAAGCACCATGCCATCCTTCTACAGCAGAGATCTGATAAACTAAGCCAAACAGAGAAAACAGCAATCCTGAAACCCTGAAACACCAAACGAAGAGATAAAGAACTCAGCCAAGCACCAAATGGAGTGAGAAAACTGCCAGAGAATGGAGAGTGACAAAAGGTTCATGCAGAGGTGCTAACGCAGTGCGGATCTGCCATCGTGGACTCCTGTCAGAGACCAGAAAATGGGGGTATGAGAAACCAGCTTCACGGAGCTTCCAGCAGGAGACAGAACAACCGGTAATTGGCGATATATGCTTTCCCACCCCCCACCCTTCTTCACCACCACTTGGCCTCCTCTGCTTCCCGCAGACACAGTCTTTTGTCCAGGAAGCACTGGCTGCTTGGAGTCAACCCACCCACACTGACAGACTTTCTGTGTGCCATTTGTAGGCTGCTGGTGTTGCTTTTTTCCTCTTCTTTTGATTTCTTCCTTACCTCTTATCACCTCCCCCTCCTTTTGCTCAAATACCTGGCTCCATGTGCCATCTTTGCTTCTTCCTAAGGGGCTGCTGAGTTCCATTCAAGTGTGGAACTGCTTCTCGGTCTGGGCTGCCACGCTGGTGGGATCCCGGGGCTTCTGTTTGTTTGCTTTGAATTGCTTGTTTGTTTTCTTTTCCTTTTCTCCAGTTGGGAGCCCTTTCTGGCTGGGCAGTGCTACGCAGCTTAGGACCTACCACATAGGCTTGTGCAGACACACAGAGGGATTCCTGAGGGCATTTCTTTTTTTGTGAGATTTTTTTCTTTTCTTGGGGGGGCTTTTCTTGTTCTTTTTTTCTTACATTTGCTTTGTTTTCTTTTCCTTCTTTTTCCGTTTTTGTCTGTCTTCATTAGTCAATTTCTTTTCTCTCTATACCTTCCTTCTCTTCCTGTCCCCTGAATACCTGGCGCTCAATACCTCCACGCCTTCTAGCCAGGCAGTACTGCAACACCTGGGAACAACTTCCCCAGAAATTGTAGCCGCACAAGTGGGATCCCTGGGAGGTTTACTGTTCTTTTTTCTTTCTAATTTTTATTTCTTAATTCTTTTCTTTTCTTTTTTTTCTTTCTTCTTCTCCTTTTTCTTTTCCTCCATTTCATAGTCTCTCATCTCTCCACTCCAATGGCAAGCTCCCCTAGCACTCTTTTTTGTTTGTAGGTTTTTGACTTCTGTTCCACCCTCCTCTCTCCCATAACCATCTTAGCTCCACACATCACAATCTCCCCCCTCCATCTTACATACTTGCACCTTGCACTTAACATCACACCACCAAGCACAATAGGCATAGCCTACCAGAACCTGTCCTGCACTGATTACCAAACAGCCCTGGTGACTCTAGTAAGTACCACAAACAACACATCCAATCAACTCTTCCTCAGCTAGACCTGCCCTGCTGTGCCATATCTGAGTGAATGACCCCAGCAATTGGAGAAGGAAGCAAAAAGTATCATGCCCACAGATGAACAAACAAAAAAGAACACAGAACCCGCCTGCTCAGACGGGTTTAAAAAAAGGATGAAAATCAATAAATGAGAAAAATAACTACTGAATGCCCTGAAGACAGCAGACAATATCAAAACATTTACAAAAACAGGACAGGATGGTTCCAGTAGGTGTCCAAAATAAAACACCAGATGACTTTCTGGTGGAAGAAAAGGCACTAGAACTACCTGATAGGGAATTCAAATCTCTAATTCTCATAATTAATCAAGAGTTGAAACAAAAAGCAGACAAAAATGAGGAAAACATAGACTAATTCATGGAAAAGGCAGACAAATATATAGAAAATACAGACAAAAAAGAATTCAGGAAAATAATGCAGGAAAAAAATGCCAAAATAAATTCACAACTAGAAGTTATACAAAAATAACAATTAGAAATCCAAAAGATATAAAACAAGATTTCAGAAATGGACAGTGTCATAGAAAGGCTGAGGAACAGATTTGAAACAGTGAAAGACAGGATCAGCAGAATTGAAGACAAACACTTAAATACAACTCTGTTTGAGAAAAACTCAGAAAAAAGAACAAAGAAAAGTGAAGAGACCCTGAGAATTATGTGGGATAAAATCAAAAGCAAAACTCTGTGAGTGATTGGAGTTCCAGAACAGGGGAGAAAACAGAAAACACAAAGAGGATCATTGAAGTACAGCTGACAGAAAACTTCCCCAATATCATGAACGATGAAGAGGTGGATGTCCAAGAAGCTCAATGAACCCCATATAGGATAGACCCCAAAAGAACATCACGAAGGCATATCATAATCAAACTCCCTAAAACCATAGGCAAACAGAATCCTGGGGGCAGCTCGTGAAAAACAAGAAGTCACATACAGAAGAGAAACAATAAGACCAAGCTCAGATTATTCAGCAGAAACCATGCAGGCAAGAAGGCAATGCAATGACATCTATAAAACCTTGAAAGAAAAAAATTGCCAGCCAAGAATAATATATCCTGCAAAAGTCTTGTTCAAATATGATGGTGAAATTAGGACATTTCCAGATAAACAAAAATTAAGGGAATATGTAAAAACCAAACCAAACATACAACAATTATTAAAGAGAGTCCTTTGATCTGAGAACAAACAAACAACTTCAGCTGACAGGCTGAATCTAGGATGCAAGATCATACAAGCCAGATACCAATCTAGGAAATGAACTCTCAAGGACTATCCAAAACCAAAAGAAATACAACACGGAATCAGAGCAGTTAATCTGTAAATGATAACAACATCAGAACAATAAAAGAGGGAATAAACAGTGTAGGTATAGAACCTTCTAATGGAGAGGAAGGCAAGGAGATACCAAGTAAAAATAGACTGCTTCCAAATTAGAAAGATAAGGGTAAATTTCATGGTAACCACAAAGAAAGTTAACAAACACACTCAATAAAGAGGAAAAACATAAAGTTTCAGTAAAAACAAAACCTACAAAAAGAAAAGAAATGAAAAAAAAATCCACACACACACACACACAAAAGCAATTCAGCACAGGAGAGTAAAAAGAACAAAGAAAACGTCAGCATCACAAAAAAAAGCACTACAAAATGACAGTAATAAACTCACATCTATCAATAATTAAACTGAATGTAAACGGACTCAATGCACCCATAAAGAGATGGAGAGTTACAAAAAGGATAAAAAAACAGGATCCATCAATATGCTGTCTACAAGAGACACACCTTAGAAATGAAGGTGTGAATTTATTAGAAATCAAAGGTTGGAAAAAATACATCAAGCTAACAAATACCAAAAAAGAGCAGGAGTGGCAATACCAATCTCAGATAAAATAGACTTTGACACTAAATCCAACATAAAAGACAAAGAAGGACATCATACAATGATTAAGGGGACGATCAATTATGAAGACATAAACATAATAAACATCTACACACCCAATGACAGGGCTCCAAAATACATAAAACAAACCCTACCAACACTGAAAGGAGAAACTGACAGTTCCACAATAATAGTAGGAGACTTCAACACACCACTGTCAGTAAAGGACAGAACAACTAAAAGCAACCTCAGCAAAGATACAGAAGATCTAAAGGTCACAATCAGCCAACTTGACCTCATACACTTATACAGAATACTCTATCCAACAGCTACAAAGTACACATTCTTTTCCAATGCACATGGAACGTTCTCCAGAATAGACCACATCTTAGGCCACACAGCAATCCTCAAAGAGATCCAAAATGTTGAGGTAATACAAAGTATCTTCTCTGACCACAATGCCATCAAGGTAGAAATTAACAACGGACAGAGCAAGGAAAAAAAGTCAATTACATGGAAACTGAATAACTCACCATGCTTACAAACCACTGGGTAATAGAAGAAATCAGAGATGGAATCCAAAAATTCCTAGAATCAAACAAAAATGAAAACACATCATACCAAAACCTTTGGGACACAGCAAAGGCAGTCCTCAGAGGACAACTTATAGCAAGAGATGCACACATCAAAAAAGAAGGGACAAAACCAAAACATTAACTACACAACTCAAACAAATAGAAAGAGAACAGCAAAAAAGCCCACAGCCACCAGAAGAAAGGAAATAATAAAGATCAGAGCAGAAATAAATGAAATAGAGAATAGAAAAACAATAG
>NW_004444065.1:2115320-2116428 GCF_000243295.1 Trichechus manatus latirostris
TATTTCAGAGCATAGAAAAGGAAGCAACACTTCCGAATTCATTCCATGAAGCCAGCATAACCCTGATACCAAAACCAAGCAAAGATGCCACAAAAAAAGAAAATTATGGTCCAATATCTCTCGTGAATATAGATGCAAAAATTCTCAACAAAATTCTAGCCAATAGAATTCAGCATCATATCAAACAAATAATACACCACAACCAAGTAGGATTCATATCAGATATGCAAGAATTCAACATTAGAAAAGCAATCAACGTAATCCACTACATAAATAAAAGGAAAGAAAATTGTCACATGATCATCTCAATTGACTCAGAAAAGGCATTTGACAAAGTCCAACACCCATTCTCGGTAAAAACTCTCAATAAAATTGGTATAGAACTGAAATTTCTCAACATAATAAAGGGCATCCATGCAAAACCAATGACCAACATCATTTGGAGAGAGGCTGAAAATATTCCCCTTGAAAACAGGAACAAGACAAGGATGCCTTTTATCACCACCCCTATTTAACATTGTGCTAGAAGTTCTAGCTAGAGCAATAAGGAAAGAAAAAGGAAGAAAGGGCATCCAAACTGGTAATGAAGAAGCTAAACTGTCCCTGTATGCGGATGATATGATACTATACATAGAAAACCTTAAAGACTCCATGAGAAATCTACTGGAACTAATAGAAAGATTCAGCAGAGTAGCAGGATAGAAGATAAACATGCAAAAATCCATTGTATTCCTATACACCAATAAAGAGAACGATGAAAAGGAAATCAGGAAAACAATACCATTTATAATAGCCCCGAAAAAAACAAAATAGTTAGGAATACATCTAACCAGGGATGTAAAAGACATATACAAAGAAAACTACAAAACATTACTGCAAGAAACCCAAAGGGCTCTATGTAAATGGAAAAACATACCATGTTCATATATAGGTAGACTCAACATTGTGAAAATGGCAATTCTACCCAAAGCAATTTACAAATATAACAGAATCCCGATCCAAATACCAACAACATTCTTCAAAGAGATGGGAAAACTAATCATTAACTTTATATGCAAAGGGAAGAAGCCCTGAATAAGTAAAGCACTATTGAAGAAGAATAAAGTTG
>NW_004444065.1:2117963-2132605 GCF_000243295.1 Trichechus manatus latirostris
CGGGAGCAAGGGAGAATGAAGAGAACAGGATACAAGGAAAAGATTAGTCCAAAGGACTAATGGACCACATCTACCAAGGCCTCCACCAGACCGAGTCCAGCACAGCTTGATGGTGCCTGGCTACTACCACTGACGTCTCTGATCGGGATCACAACAGAGGGTTCTGGATAGAGTTGAAGGATGTAAAACAAAATTCTAACACACAAAAAAAGACCAGATTTACTGGCCTAAAAGAGTCTGGAGAAACCCCAAGAGTATGGCCCCTATACACACTTTTAGCTTAGTGGTGAAGTCGCTTCCAAGGTTCACCGTTCAGCCAGGGATTGGATAGCCCCATAAAACAAAACGGGACTAATGAGGCACAGCAGTCCAGGGACAAGGACTAGAAGGCAGAAGGGGACAGGAAAGCTGGTGATAGGGAACCGAAGGCTGAGTAAGGACAGTGTTGACCTGTATTGGTGTTGTTTACCATTGTCATAGGGCAACATGTGTACTAACTGTTTAATGAGAAACTATTTTGTTCAGTAAACCTTCATCTAAAGTGAGAATAGCAGCATAACTGGAAGAGGGTAGTCGATGTCATTGAACTCTGCATGTAGAAATTTTTGAAATGGTGTATCTTTGGTTATGTATATTTTCACCAAAAAAAAAAAAAAGTTCGAGAAGTGAGAGGGTTGACTGTCGTGGGATTGTTAACCAATGTCATAAAACAATATGTGTACTACTCTTTATTGAGAAACTGTTTGTTCTATAAACCTTCACCTGAGGTACAATAAATATTGAAATAAAAACAAAGAAACAAAAAAAAAGGTCAGCAGTTTCAATCCACCGGCTGCTCCTTGAAAACCCTATTGGGCAGTTCTCCTCTGTCCTATATGGTTCCTATGAGTTGGAACTGACTAGGCAGCAATGGGTTTTATGGGGGCATTAGATTAGATAATATTAACTTTGTATTTCAGTTAGCCTATGCACAAAACTTATATTCTCAAGATAAAAAATGTATCCTGTTTTTTTAAGAAGTAATTTTTAAAAAATTAAAAAAATATTTAAAACACTGTAAATAAACACATTTTAAGGAGGTAATAGTGGTTTATTGGTAGAATTCTCACCTTTCATGAGGGAGACCCGGGTTCAGTTTCTGGCCAGTGCACCTCAAGTGCAGTTACCACCTGTCTGTCAGTGGAGGCTTGTGTGTTGCTATGTTGAACAGGGTTCAGTGGAGCTTCCAGATGAGGACAGACTAGGAAGAAAGGCCTGCAATCTACTTCCAAAAATCAGTCAATGGAAACCCTATGAATCACAATGATCTCTGGTGCATGGGGCCAGATCCATGGCAGCTAACGACAACAACAAACACATTTTATCTTATTAAAAATTACTATTTTAGCATTTTTTTTCAAGGAAAGTAGAGTCTACCAAGCTTCTGGATCTGGAAGAGCATTATTTATCCTCTCATTCTAACAGTAACCTTGAGTGAAAGTGTGAGCATTCTAGTAAAATATGAAAATAAAAACTTTGACTGAGGAAGTAGTAATTTGGTTTCATTTAAAATATTTAATTTATTGATATTTTATGGTAAATGGATAACTGAGAAATGAAATGAACTGAGGTAGTTGTGTTTCTCCCTAAATCTGAGAAAATGTGATGCATACATTTTATTAATATGATTTATAATCAAATTAATAGCTTCCTTAAAGCAGAACTTTCTCTCTGATTTATTCACTTACATCCTCTTCAAACTGTTGAAGAAGCAGTGGTCAGTGTCATCTAGAGATGAATAAATGTGTTGTACCACTTCAAGTTACCCAAATCATCCTTATTTGTCCTTTATTAAAATAGAAAACAAGATACACATCTGGATTAAATGAAGAGTTCCTTCCCATCACCTACTGAAAAATCCTCTGTCCTATTAAACTCTTTATTCCTTCCTTTTTTGCTATGTTGTCTTTCTTTATTGAACTCCTGTTTGTGGATGGTACAATTTTATTTGTTGTGAGGAATATTTTAAAAAATTCTGATTCCTGTCCACATGATTTCCATCTTATTTCCCTGGAATGTTCCCTAACCCAATGTGTGCAAGAAAAGTAAACAGATTCCTGGGCTCACATACCTAGTAACAGCTCTAACCACCTGGTGACAAGACTTTAGAGCTTCAATGGTGACAATAATCAAACTAGCTCACACAAGCAGCCTATTTGGGCATATCAAAACAAAACAAAACAAGAAACTAGCACAAAGTAAGCAAACAAAAAATAAATAAATATAATAACCTATTGATGGCTCGGAGACAACAGACAATATCAAATCATGTAAACAGGCAGGCCATGATGGCTTCAGCAAGCTGCCAAAATGAAGAATCAATAAATTTTCTGGAGGAAGAGAATTTCTTGCAATTACTAGAGGTAGAATACAAAAGATTAATATACAGAACTCTTCAAGACATCAGGAAGGAGATCAGTCAATATGCAGAAGAAGTCCAGAAACACATAGACAAAGCAATAGAGGAAATTAAGATGGTTATTTAAGAGCATAATGACAAATTTAATAGGCTGCAAGAATCCATAGAGAGACAGCAATCAGAAATCCAAAAGATTAACAATAAAATTTCAGAATTAGACAACTCAATAGAAAGTCATAGAAGCAGAATTGAGGTAATAGAAGTCAGAATTAGAATGAATATAAAGCACTTGGCATGAACTTATTTGACGAAAAATCAGATAAAAGAATTTTAAAAAAATGAAAAACTCTTAGAATTATGTGGGACTCTATCAGGAATAATCTACAAATCATTGGAGTAACAGAACGGGGTGGGGTGGGGGAGATAACAGAAAATAATTGTTGAAGATTTGTTGGCAGAAAACTTCCCTGATATCATGAAAGATGAGAAGATATCTATCCAAGATGCTCATCTAACCCCACACAAGGTAGATCCCAAAAGAAAATCACCAAGACATATAATCACACTTGCCAAAACCAAAGGTAAAGAGAGAATTTTAAGAGTGGCTAGGAATAAACAAAAAAGTCATCTACAAAGGAGAATCAATAAGAATAATCTCGGACTACTCAGCAGAGACCATGCAGGCAAGAAGGCAATGGGATGACATATATAAAGCACTGAAAGAAAAAAAATTGCCAGCCAAGAATTATATATCCAGCAAAGCACTCTCTTAAATATCATGGTGAAATTAGGGCATTTCCAGATAAATGGAAGTTTAGATAATTTGCAAAAACCAAACCAAAATTACAAGATATGCTAAAGACAGTCCTCCAGTTAGAAAATCAATAACATCAGATAACAACACAAGACTAGAACACAGGACAGAGCTATCAGATATCAACCCAGATAGGGAAGTCACAAAAGTAAATCAAAGCTAAAACACTGAAAATAGGGAAACAGAGATATCAATATGTAAAAGATGACAACATAAAACAAAAAAGGAGGACTAAAAAAGGTAGACATAGATTTTTCAAATGGAGAGGAAGTCAAGAAGATATAAAGAAATAAAAGACTGGGTTATACTTAGAAAAACAGGGATAAATATTAAAAAAAACCACAAATGAAACTAACATTCCTACACATCAAAATAAAAAACAAGAAAAATATAAAGACTCAGCAAATACAAAGTCAACAACAATGAAAAAGATGGAAAGAAAATACATAAAGAAAAATGACTCAGCACAGAAAATTAAGTGGAATAAAGAAACTGTCAACAACACACACACACACACACAAAAAACATCAAAATGACAGCACTAAACTCATACCTATCAATAATTATGCTGAATATAAATGGACTAAATGCACCAATAAAGAGACAGAGAGGGGCAGAATGGATAAAAAAACACAATCTGTCTATATGCTGCCTACAAGAGACACACCTTAGACTTAAAGACACAAACTAAAACTCAAAGGATGGAAAAAAATATATCAAGCTAAACATAACTCAAGAAAGAGCAGCAAATAGACTTTAAAGTAAAATCCATCATAAAGGATAAGGAAGGACACTATATAATGATTAAAGGGTCAGTACGCCAGGAGGACATAACTATAATAAATATTTATGCACCGAATGATAGGGCTCCAAAATACATACAACAAACTGTAGCAGCATTGAAGAGTGAGATAGCTTCACAATAATAGAAGGAGACTTAAACACACCATTTCCGGTGAACAACAGAACATCCAGAAAGAAGCTAAATAAAGACATGGAAGATCTAAATGCCATAATCAACCAACTTGATCTCACGGACATATAAAGAACACTCCACTCAACAGCAGTCAAGTATAATTTCTTTTCTAATGCACATGGAACATGCTCCAGAATAGACCACATATTAGGCCATAAATCAAGTCGTAACAAAATCCAAAGCATTGAGATATTACAAAGCATCTTGTCTGACCATAAATTCATAAAAGTAGAAATAAATAACAGAAAAAGCAAGGGAAAAAAATCAAACACATGGAAACTGAACAACACCTTGCTCAAAAATTACTGAGTTATAGAAGAGATTCAGGATGGAATAAAGAAATTCATAGAATCAAATGAGAATGAAAACACATCCTACCAGAACCTTTGGGACACAGCCAAAGCAGTGATCAGAGGTCAGTTTATAGCAATAAATGCACACATCCAAAAAGAAGAAAGGGCCAAAATCAAAACATTAACCCTACAACTGGAACAAGTAGAAAGAGAGCAGGAAAAGAAGCCATCAGGCCGCAGAAGAAAGAAAATATTTAGAATTAGTGCAGAATTGAAAGAAATAGAGAAAAGAAAAACAATTGAAAGAGTTAACAAGACCAAATCTGGTTCTGTAAAAAGATCAACAAAACTGATAAACCTTTGGCCAAAGTGACAAAAGAAAAACAGAAGAAGCAAATAACCCGTATAAGAAATGGGATGGGTGATATCAGAACAGACCTGTCATGGATTGAATTATGTCCCACCAAAAACGTGTGTATTAGTTTGGCTGGGCCATGATTCCCGGTATTGTGTGATTTTTCCCATGTGTGGTAAATCCTGCCCCTATGATGTTAATGAGGCAGCGGTTGTGTTAGTGAGGCAGGACTCAATTTACCAGACTGGATTGTGTCCTAAGCCACTCTCTTGAGATTTAAAAGACAGAAGTGAGCAGTGAGACGGGAGACCTCATACCATCAAGAAAGCAGTGCAGGGAGCACAGCGTATCCTTTGGACCAGGATCTCTGTGCAGAGAAACTCCTAGTTTGGGGGAACACTGAAGAGAAGAAGGCCAACAGAGAGACAGTCTTCCCCTGGAGCTGACTCCCTGAATTTGGACTTTTAGCCTACTTTAACTCTGAGGAAATAAACTTCTCTTCGTTAAAACCATCCAATTTTGGTGTTTCTGTTATAGCAACACTAGATAACTAAGACAAGACCCAACTGTAATTAAAAGAATCATAACAGAATGCTATGAAAAAATGTACTCTAACAAATTTGAAAACCTAGAGGAAAGGAACAAATTTCTAGAAACTCACTACCTACTTAAAGTAATACAAACAGAGGTAGAATAACTAAATAAACCTATAACAAAAGAGATTGAAAAGGTAATTTAAAAACCCCCAACAAAACAAAAAGCCCTGGCCCAGATGGTTACACTGGGGAATTATACGAAACTTTCAGAGAATAGTTAACACCACTAATACTAAAGGTATTTCAGAGCATAGAAAAAGATGAAATACAGCCAAACTTATTCTGTGAAGCCAGTATAACCCTGATACCAAAACCAGGTAAAGACAACACAAAAAGAAGAAAATTACAGACCAATATCCCTCATTAAAATTGACACAAAAATCCTCAACAAAATTCTAGCCAATAGATTTCAAAAACATATCAAAAAAGATAATTCACCATGATCAAGTGGGATTTATACCAGGTATCCAGGGATGGTTCAACATTAGAAAAACAATCAATATAATCCATCACATAAATAAAACAAAAGACAAGAAACACATGATCTTACCAATTGTTGCCAAAAAGGCATTTGACAAAGTCCAACACCCATTCATGATAAAAACTCTCAGCAAAATAAGAATAGAAGGGGAATTCCTCAACATAATTAAGGGCATTTACACAAAGCCAACAGCCAACATTATCCTAAATGGTGAGAGTTTGAAAGCATTCCCCTTGATAACAGGAATCAGACAAGAATGCCCTTTATCACCACTCTCATTCAACATTGTGCTAGTGGTCCTATCCAGAGCAATTAGGCTAGAAAAAGAAATAAAGCACATCCAAATTGGTAGGGAAGAAGACAAAGTATGATATCATACTTCGCAGAAAGTAATAATAATAATCTTATAACAGAAAACCCCAAAGAATTCACAAGAAAACTACTGGAACTAATAGAAGATTTCAGCAAAGTATTAGGATACAACATAAACATACAAAAATCAGTTGGATTCCTCTACACCAAAAAAGAGAACTTCGAAGAGGAAATCACCAAATCAACACCAATTACAATAGCCCCCAAGCATGTAAAATACTTAGGAATAAATCTCACCAGAGAAGTAAAAGACCTTTACAATGAAAACTACAAGACACTACTGCAAGAAATCAAAAGAGACCTGCATAAGTGGAAAAACATACCTTGCTCATGGATTGGAAGACTCAACATTGTGAAAATGTCAATTCTACCCGAAGTGATCTACAGATACAATGCAATCCCGATTCAAATTCCAATGGCATTTTTTAATGAAATGGGGAAACAAATCACCAACTTCATATGGAAAGGGAAGAGTTCTTGAATAAGTAAAGCATTACTCAACAAGAAGAACAGAGTGGGAGGCCTCACACTACCTGATTTTAGGAACTATTATACTGCCACAGTAGTCAAAACAGCCTGATATTGGTACAACAAGATACATAGACCAATGGAACAGAATTGAGAATCCAGACATAAATTCATCCACCTATGAGCAGCTGATATTTGACAAAGGCCCAAAATCCCTTAATTGGGGAAAAGACAGTCTCTTTGACAAATGGTGCTGGCAGAACTGGATATCCATCTGCAAAAAACTGAAACAAGACCCATACCACAGAACCATGAATGAAAACTAACTCAGAATGGATCAAAGACCTAAATATAAAATCGAAAATGAAAAAGATCATGGAAAAAAATAGGGACAATGCCAGGAGCCCTAATACATGGCATAAACAGAATACAAACCATAAGTAACAATGCACAAACACCAGAAGAGAAACTAGATAACTGGGAGTTCCCAAAAATCAAGCACTTATACTCATCAAAAGACTTCACCAAAAGAGTAAATAGACAACCTACAGACTGGGAAAAAATTTTAGGCTACTACAAATATGTTCAGTGTCTTATTTCTAAAATGTACAAGATAATGCAAAACCTCAACAACAAAAAGACAAATAACCCAATTAAAAAATAGGCAAAGGATACAAACAGGCGCTTCTCCAAAGAAGACATTCAGGTGGCTAACAGACACATGAAGAAATCCTCACAATCTTTAGTCCTCAGAGAAATGCAAATCAAAACTACAATGAGATACCGTCTCCAAGAAGGCTAGCATTAATCAAAAAAACACAAAATAATAAATGTTGGAGAGGTTGTGGAGATACTGGAACACTTATATACTGTTGGTGGGAAGGTAACGTGGTACAACCACTTTAAAAATTGATTTAGTGCTTCCTTAAAAAGCTAGAAATGGAAGTAACATACAATCCAGCAATCCCACTCCTTGGAATGTATCCTAGAGAAAGAAGAGCCATCACATGAATGGACATATGTGCACTCATGTTCATTGTAGCACTGCTAGCAAAAAATGGAAACAACGTAGGTGCCCATCAACAGACGAATGGATAAACAAATTATGATATATTCACACAATGGAATACTATGCAACAATAAAGAACAAGGATGAATCCGTGAAACATCTTACAACATGTAGGAATCTGGAAGGCATTATGCCTAGTGAATTTAGTCAGTTGCAAAAGGATAAATATTGTATAAGACCACTATTATAAGAACTCAGGAAAAGGTTTAACCAGAGAAGAAAACATTTTTTGATAGTTATGAGGGTGGGTACGGAGGGAGAGGGGTATTTACTAGCTAGATAGTAGACAAGAATTATCTTAGGTGAAAGGAAGGACAACACATACTACAGGGGAAGTCAGCACAACTGAACTAAATCAAAGCTAAGAAGTTTCCTGAATACAACCAAACCCTTCATGGGACAGAGTAGCAGGGGCAGGGGTCTGGGGACCATGGTTTCAGGGAACATCTAGGTCAATTGGCATGACAAAGTTTATTAAGAAAATGTTTCTGCATCCCACTTTGGTGAGTGGCATCTGGGGCCTGAAAAACTAGTGAGCGGCCATCTAAGATGCATCAGTTGGTCCCAATCACCTGGAGTAAAGGAGAATGAAGAACACCAAAGACACAAGGAAAGTATTAGCCCAAGAGACAGAAAGGGCCACATAAACCAGAGTCTTCATCAGCCTGAGACCAGAAGAACTAGATGGTGCCTGGCTACCACCAATGACTGCCCTGACAGGGAACACAACAGAGAGTCCCTGACGGAGCAGGAGAAAAGTGGGGGGCAGAACTCAAATTCTAGTAAAAAGATCAGACTTAATGTTTTGATTGAGACTGGAGGTACTCTGGAAGACATGGCCCCTGGACTCTCTGTTACCCCAGAACTAAAATCATTCCCAAGGCCAACTTTTCAGACAAAGTTTAGACTGGAGTATGGGACATAAAATGATACTCTTGAAGTTAGTGCTTTTTAGCTCAAGTAGATACAAGAGACTAAATGGGCAGCTCCTGTTCAGAGGCGAGGTGAGAGGGCAGAGAGGGTCAAGAGCTGGTTGAATGGACACGGGAAATCCCCGGTGGGAAGGGCGAGTGTGATGTCACAGTACAGGGAGAGAAACTAGGGTCACATAACAATGTATGTATACATTTTTGTATGAGAGACTAACTTGAATTGTAAACTTTCACTTAAAGCACAACAAACAAACAAACCAAAAACTGTTGCTGTTGAGTCGATTCTAACTCATAGTGACTCTAAAGTATAGAGTAGAATTGCCCCACAGAATTTCCAAGGAGCAGCTGGTGAATTCAAACTGTGGACCTTTCAGTTAATAGTCAAACTCTTAACCACTGCAGGACCAGGGCTCCGTTCTAGAATAGTTCTAGACAAAACAAGCCTGAAGAATAGGTAGCTGTTTTTGTAGAGTAATCCACGAGATGATAGAACGGCATTCAGCTCCCAAGTATCATCAGAAAATATAGATGAAGCAAAACCTAAAGCTTCCACATTAATAATTCAGTTATTTGGTTTAATCATTGAAAATACATTTTAGAAGTACAATGCATTACACACTTGTCATCTTAATGTTTATATGTCCATGATTTCCCCCACATTTAGGAGTAATTTGATAAGAAAATCCTAAGGAAAAAGAAAGGAGGGGGTAAGAATCTTGAAAAGGCATAGAAAGGGAAATAGGAGCTCTTATGTAGAGATATCCTCCCAGATTTGCCAAGAAGGGTTCTGCCTCAGGTCAGTTTTCTTCCTTTCTTTTCTACATCCAGGATTTTTGTAGTCCAAAGGGTAGGGTTAGAACGCTTACAAAAATACAGCAATGCTCTCCTAATGATGGGCACCTTCTGACCTGTACTTTAGCTCAGCTCAATCCCATACGTGTACAGAGTTATGCATCCAAAGACAAAATGAAAATAATAATAACTGGATGCTGGTAAGCAAAAAAATAAAGTAAAATAATGAAGGAAACTCACAAAGTAGAAAAGAGAAAGAGAGACAGAAAGCAAACACCTATTTTGGCATTAGAATCAGTTTGTGACTGTTTTAAATAATTCTACCTTTAGCTTAAAGTATTCCACCCCCTCATTATTGCTTTTGGGGACTAGAAGAAAGATCTAGGAGCAATTCAAACCAATTAGAAAAGAGATTTTCTCTGGCAATTGCTATGCAATGAGTGTGTCAAGAAAGAGAAAAGGTGACACAAAGCAGCACATTTGGTTGTTGACAACCGAATTCCTCTTTATTTAGTGTTCTGGAGCAGTTTAAAAGAAGCCTTAACCCACTATAAGTATGTCCTAGGTAGTGCTGCCAAGGTCAGCACCAGCTTTCATCAGCACCTGCAGAAGTGCAAGTGGGGCCACGTGGAACCACCTGGGGGCAGCTTCCCCCTCAACATTATATTCAATTGTCATATTCATGTTTTCAGTAATGGGAATTGCTGGTGTGTGACACTTTTTGAAACTCTTGGTATTATGGGCTTATAAAACATTTCAATGGATAATAGTGTCAGACAGTGGTAATTAATTTTGGAGGGGAAATCTGTTTCCGGATTGGAGCATCGCTTAAAGGTATGACAATTTATTGTCCACTCATTAAAAGTTGTGCTTGGACTTCTACTTCTTACTTTTAGTTTAAAAAAATAATTATGTTAGAAAGGCTGAAGCAATTGGATTTTAACTGTAAGAAACATGTACTCTGAGGTGATCCATCCAAACTTTCAGCCAATGTGCAATGGAAATCAGGAGTCATGAGGGTATGGGAAGCGAAGCAAGGAAAAGCAGAGAACTCAGAAGGTTAAAGGTGGAAGGCACCCTGGAGATCACTGATTCTGGAACAAAACCCTCATTTACAGAGGACATGAAATGCAGAGAAGCTAGAAAACTTATCCAAAACCTTTCAGCTAATTACTGGCAGTGGGGAATGCAAGGCCTTATATTTTAATACCACTCAACCCTGGTTACGCAGTGGTTGAGATTGGCTGCTAACCAAGAGGTCAGCAGTTCAAATCCACCAGCCACTCCTTGGAAACCCTGCGGGGCAGTTCCACTCTGTTCTATAGGGTTGCTATGAGTAGGAATCAAATCGACTCAACTTGGCAGCTATAGTCCGGGACACATTTGTTATTTCAGTCCTCCTTTTCTCATTCAGTGTCAGGTTCTCAGAAACAATCGAGAAAATGATTCTTGAGTATTCATGGATAAAATGGGACAGAACAAGCACAGCAGAGTAACTGTATTTCTATAAGCACTAGAAATGGAGGCCAGCATATAATTAAATGAAAAATCAAAACCAAAAACAACATACTGAATGTTTACTATGAGTGAGTCAGTGCCCTAGAGATGGGGTTCATAGTCGAGCAGGAGATACAGATAGAGAAATGCAAAAAATATAGGAAAATTCAGAGTGCAGACTTTGCCTATTGAAAATTAGATACTAGAAGTACATATAGAAGGTAGTCGTAAAATAAAAAAAGAACACACTTTTCCAATGCACAATCATTTTCGTGGAATTTTTATAAAATTCTAACTATTCTGATATTTTCAGTATCAGAGTGAAACCAAAGGTGTAGCTACTTTCACATACTTTTTCCTCTATTTTTTATATGAGATGCAGTTATGAAAATCTCAATGGCAGTGATGCTGTTACCTATTTGGTAGAAACAACATGCATACACCATTTCCATGAGCTTCATTCACTCCAAACTTGTATGCAAATTTAGCAAAATATATTTCTGGAATGCACAGTTTAGCTTTTTGGTTTATCAAATGGTTAAATTTTCTATTCTACAGATACATTTAGAATATGGGCTCAAAATAAGTTATATGTTACCCCTTTCTGCTTCTCTTACTTATTCTGTGAAATTTGTGTTAGTGCAAAACTTTTGTCAACTGAGACTTCAAACTCTTTGGATTAATTAAATGTAGAAGGAAGGATATTTTTACAGAATTCTGCAGCCGAAAATCTTTTTGCAGTGGAATCAATCCTGGGATTCAAGCCCAAAGTTTCTTTACTGCAGAGCCAGGGTATATAAGCAGCTAAATTGAGCAGTGAGCAAAGACGGAAAAGGCTGGTGATGGGGACTTCCTTTTTACCAAACGCAAGCAAATTTAGTCTCCTTTTTAGTCAGCATCTAGAGATTAAATATCAGTAAAACATTTCTTTTTATACAAAGCATCTAGTTTGATATGATTATTGCAGAGCCTGCATTTGATAAAATTCAGCTCTAGAAGAAACAAAAACAATTTTTCAAAATTTAAAAAATTATATATATTATATATAAATTTGTTGATGTATATAAATTTGATGCATATATATGATATATGGAGCCCTGGTTGCTGAGTGGTTAAGCGCTCAGCTGCTCACCTAAAGGTTGGCAGTTCGAATCTACCAGCCACTCCTTGGAAACGCTATGGAGTAGTTCTACTCTGTCCTATACGGTCACTATGTGTAGGAATGGACTCCACAGCAATGGGTTGGTTTTGGTTGGTATATGATATAAACATTTTTTTCATAATTGGAGGCTTTTTAATATTAAGCCATAGTTTTTATTCAGGGTGGTTAACAGAGAAAAACTTTGGCATTTGGAATTAATTTTAAATCAGTTTTATTTCCTAAGGAATATCCATTAGAAAGCTCACTTACCATTATCAATTTTTACTCTGCTGTACCTGTGCAAACAGTAAATAAATAAAAAAATAAACACCCTTAAAATTTTTTAAAGCTTACGTAAAATATTTTATATTGCACAACACTTTTATTTATATTTTTGAGTAGGTTTTTTTTTAATTGAAAATGCAATACATCCATGTATGGGCAGCAATGATTTCAGTTCCAGTTAACATAATCCCTGGCAACAGCTTTATCAAATAGGGGTTTGTTTATTTTTTCATGGGGCTATGAATTTTATACTTTAATGTGTATGTGAATCACCTGGGGATCTTGTTAACATGCTGTCTTGGCAGGAAGGCGTGACTAGATATTGGGTAGCAACTAACAGTGACTGCCACAATGCACATGGTAAAAAAAAAAAAAAAAAAAATCAAACAGTATAAGGGATAACAGTGAAAACTCTTTCATATCCTCAATGCTTGGGCTTTTTTCCCAGAAGTAACAGTTGTTATCACTTCCTTGTATGTTCCCCCCAGAAATATCTGTATACCTATAAATAGATATGTTTGTTAAGATTTTGAGGAATTCAACACAGTCTTCATTTAAAGGTGCATTTCTTCCCTTTTTTCATGTTTTTACCTGAAGCTCTTTCTGCCTTTTAGGAAAGAGGTGTGGTTGGTTTTTGCTTTCTCTTCTCACTTAACTCCTTCCCACTGGATAACTATTGTTTTGTGCCCTGACAAAATTATAGGAGATGGGGAAAGCTGATGAGAGAGATAAAGAAAAGGACAACTCTTGGCTGTATGACTTTGCGTTCTTTGAGTTCAGCGATGAATAAAGATGACTCATGGGGCACTTCCGTAAGTTGCCACTGCTGCATGGCAGAACTCTTTGCTGCAGTTCTCTTGATCTGAGCTGAAGCCTTTCTATTCCAGATAGCTGTTTGCAACACCTTTTTCTGAAATCTGGTGTTCACTTCCAAGTACTTATTGCTGTGGTCTCTCTATACCTTTAGGTTCCTCTATTGGACAGCACTCAAAATCATGTCATACTGGTCCTTTCCCCTGTAGCCAACACTTACCATTTTACAGGTACCAGTTGCCATCGGGTCAATTCCAACTCATGGGCACCCCATGTGTGTCAGAATAGATCTGTACTCCATAGGATTTTCAATGACCGATTTTTCAGAAGTAGAGTGCTAGGCCTTTGGGTGAACTCAAACCTTCAATCTTTCAGTTAACAGCCGAGAGCACGAACTGTTTGCACCAGCCAGGAACTCTACCATAGGAAACACACACATACCCCTTGCTCTTAGAAACTCTGGACATCAGGCCAAAATATACATTTACTTCTTTACTGTGTATCAGAGTAGAACTGTGCTCCATACGTTTCAATGGCTGACATTTTAGAAGTAGATTGCCACACCTTTCTTCCAAGGTGCCGCTGGGTGGACTCAAACCTCCAAACTTTTGGTTGACAGCTGAGCCCATTAACCGCTTACACCACCCAGAGACCCCTTATAGATACTGCTTCACTGTATTTTGGATTGCTTGGTTTCGAATGAAAAATATACTGTCATTCTTTGTTCCTCTGTATGAAAGGTGTCTTTTTTTTTTTTCTGTACCTACTTTTAAGATTTTCTTTTTGTCACTGGTTTTAAAAGCAATGTGATTATATTAAACTTCGGATAGTTTTCTTCATGTTTTTAGTACCAGGGGTACTATTGGATGAGTGAGTTTACAGTTTTCACAAAATTATGGAAAAAATTCCTACTATTTCTTCAAATAATTGTTTCTCTTCCTTTTTTCTCTCTTCTGTTCTCTGGGGACTCCCAAAGAACACACACATTAGACGTCCTGAAGTTTTCTCACAGCTGATACTTTGTTTCTTTGTTTTGTTTTGCTTTTTATGGTCTTTTTTTATTTTGGATAGTTTCTATTGCTATTTCTTTAGGTTAATTAACCTTTTCTTCTGCAGGATCTAATGTACTGCTAATCCAGTCCAGTGTATTTTTCATTTGAGACACTGTAGTTTTCATTACTAGATGTTTGACTTGGGTCTGTTTTTAATTGTACTTCAGGTGAAGGCTTACAGAACAAATACTTTCTCATGAAACAGTAGTACACATATTGTTTTATGACACTGATTAACAACCCCACAACATGTCAACCCTCTAACTTCTCAACCTTTTTTTTTTGGTGAAAATACACATAGCCAAAGA
>NW_004444065.1:2138535-2139677 GCF_000243295.1 Trichechus manatus latirostris
CCTCATGTTTGTCAGCTTTTTGCCTCATCTCTTGGAGAATTCTGAGTATTAGAGATTTGAATTCCCTATCAGGTAGTTCTAGTGCATTTTCTTCCGCTGGAAAGTCATCTGGTGTTTTATTTTGGACGCCTACTGGAACCATCCTGTCCTGTTTTTATGAATGTTTTGATATTGTCTGTTGTCTTTGGGGCATTCAGTAGTTACTTTTCTCATTTATTGATTGTAGATTTGTTTGTTTTTTTCCCTTTTTAAAAAATTTGACTGTGTCTCAGCAGGCGGACTGTGTGTTCCTTGTTGTTTGCTCATCTGTGGGCACAGTACTTTTCCCCTCCTTTTCCCATTGGCAGGGTCAGTCACTCAGATATGGTATAGCAGGGCGGGTCTAGCTGAAGAGGAGTGACTGGGACGGGTTGTTTGTGGCACTTACTACAGCCACCAGGGCAGGTCAGTAATCAGTGCAGGGCAGCTTCCAGTAGGCCGTGCCTATGCTGTTTAGTGGTGTGATGCTAAGTGCGCAGTGCAGGTAAGCAGGATGTTGTGGGGAGATTGTTACGTGTGGAGCTAAGATGGATATGGGAGAGAGGAACAAGAGCGAAAAACATACAAACAAACAAAAAAGAATGCTAGCGGTGCTTGCCATTAGCATGGAGAGATGAGAGACTATGAAATGGAGAGAAACAGAAAGGGGAAGAGAAAGAAAAGAAAAGAATGAATAAATAAAAATTGGAAAGGTTAAAGAATTGCAAAGTTCCCCGGGGATCCCACCAGTGCGGCTATGGTTTCTGGGGAAGTCGCTCTCAGGTGTTGCAGTACAGCCTGGCTTGAAGGCATAGAGGTATACAATGTCAGGTATTCAGGGAACAGAAAGAGAAGGAAGATATAGAGAGATGAGAAACTGAGTAATGAAGAAAGATAAAAAGGGAAAAAGAGGGAAAAGAAAACAATACAAATTAAAAAAAAAGAGCAAGAAAAGCCCCCCAAAAAACAGAAAAATAAAAGAAAAAAAAACCGATGACAAAAGAAATGTCCTCAGGGATCCCTCTGCAGGTCTGTACAAGCCGAGGGGGTAGTCTCCTTGCCACGCAACACTGCCTGGCCAGAAAGGGCTCCCAACTCAAGAAAAGGAAAAGAAAACAAACAAA
>NW_004444065.1:2139858-2157626 GCF_000243295.1 Trichechus manatus latirostris
AGAAGCAGAAAAAAAAGCAACACCAGCAGCCAACAAATGGCACTCAGAAAGCCAGCTAGTGTGGGCTGGTGGAATCCAAGCAGCCGGTGTTTCTCAGACAAGAGTCTGTGGCCACGGCAAGCAGAGGAAGCCGTGGGCGGGTGAAGAAGGGTGGGGGGTGGAAAAGCGTATATTGTATATTGCCCAATAGTGTTACCAAGGAGCAGCTGGTGGATTTGAACTGCTGACATTTTTTTTAGCATCGAGCTCTTAACCACTGTGCCACCAGGGCTCCTATAACCAAAAAACCAAACCCTTTGCTATCCCGTCAATTCCGACTCATAGTGACCCTACAGGACAGAGTAGAACTGCCCTACGGGGTTTCCAAGGAGCACCTGGTGGATTTGAACTGCCGACCTTTTGGTTAGCAGTTGTAGCTCTTAACCAGTATGCCACCAGGGTTTCCAGTGACCCTACAGTAGGTATTTACTAACTGATTGAATGTTTTTGCCTACAAATTCTATCATCTGTGTAATTTTCGGTCTGTTTCTATTGATTTCTTTTTCTTTTTTTTAATTGAGTACCATTCAATATCAACCAAAATTGAATTTTAGCTTCTTGGGTGCTGTATATTTTTATATTTCTATAAATATTCTTGGGCTTTGTTCTGAGACATAGTTAAACAACTTAATCCTTTTGAATTTTACCCTTTGTTAGGTGGGGCCAGGTCTGTGTTTAGTCTAATCTAAATTTTCCCTCGCTAAAGAGACACTTTGTTCCCTACTCTGGGTACTCTATCTGATATTTTGTGAATTGTAAGACTTTTTTTCACTCTGGCTGGTGAGAGTACAAACTATTCCTAGTTCCATGTAAGCTCTGAGGATTGTTCCTTCTAATCCTTTCAAATGGTTCTTTCCCTGGCCTCAAATCATTTCCTCACACTCATGAGCTGATCAATACTTGATTAAATATTGAAATGTGGGGCCCCGCAGATCTTCAGAATTTTCTCTCTGTGCAGTGCTCTTCTTTCCAGTACTCTGTCCTTCAAACTACAGCCACCTTGTCCTCCCTGGACTCCTAACTCTGTCACCTTAACTCAGGGAGATAGCCAGACTCTACCGTGTTCCCTCCCTGTGCTGCAGTTTGGAAACATGCTGCAATAACCTGGCAGTAAGAGATCCCTGATCTATCAGGGATCATAGTTCTGTACTTCCTGATGTCCAATGTCTGAAAACTATTCTTTTAAATATGTAGTCTGTTTTTTAGTTATTTCTGTCAGGAAGGTAAACAAGGTCCCTGTTACTCTATGTTGGCCAGAAAAGGAAGTTCACAACATGGATCGTTAAAATATAACAACTTAGCATATCAGCCAGGTTCACACCTGATATATGAAATTTTGTTTTATTTTGGGATTGTTGGCAAGAGTATTGTCACTTGTCTAGGTAGTGGCCTTACAAATTTTTATTTTTTAGAAAAAGATAGAATATAAATAAACTTAAAAATATGCAGTAGATGACATAGTAGCTTTTTACCCTCAAAGTCTGTAAAATTTAGAGTTTCTTATTTCATCCTTTGGGCAAAATCACCTTCTACATTATTAGTGGTTCCTGATGTTAAAGGTAAATGCTCACTTTAAATTGAAAAACTATCCAATCCACTTTGAAGATGCAGTGGAATTGACCCCATTGATAGGTTCAGCACAATAAGTTCAAAGGCCACCTGACAAAGAGAATTTCCCTACTAAGAAATCTCTTTCTCAGCCTGGGTTTTTCTATGTCAAAATTAAATTTATCTCAAAAGTTTTCATTCTAGGAAAAATGAAAGAAAAAAAAAAATCCTGCCTTTGGTTAAAATATATCCCAAAAGTTCCCTAATCATTGTCCTCTGCCTACTGCTTCCTTTTGTTATTTTATAGGGCAATATTTTTTTTAATTATCTCTTCTGGATAGTCACATGATCTTGTTATTGTTATTATTCACCACCTCATGAAAGGCCTTTTAATTTTAAACTCTTTGTGTGTGTGAGGAGCTGGAGGAGGAGTTGGGATTGGATAGAAAGGGAATTACTACAAACTTTCAAGAAGTACAAGCTTGGGAAAATGATTATGAACATAAATCTCAGTGGCATTTGTCTACCATGGTGCATCTCTGTGGCTAATTGGTCAATTGTTTTTGTCATTCAGGGGCTAACTGATCAAAAAGCCATTCAAACAAAACAAAACTGACTTTTTAACTTGACCAAATGTTGTTGCTGAGATAGTACTTTGAGCATTTGCCTGTTGGTGGACGCATATCACTGTGATGAGAAGAATTATTGAGACTATGTTCTGAATTTGTGTGGTCTGCTGAGGTTCTACAGAAAACAGGTCCTTTTTTCTAGACTCTTGCCATGTGTCGTAGTGGGTGGAGTGGTGAACCATGGACCTTGTTATGCTACATTATCTTTTTTGATTGCTTAATGTTCTTACTCCTCTACTAGACTTCATCGTCTTAATGCCCAGTGCAGTACCTAGTATGTGGTAGGTACTTGAGAAATACTAATAGTTGTTTGATGAAGGAAATAAATAAACTGTAGACTATTTAATCATACTTTTGTCTAGTTTTTTGGTTGTTTCAGTCAGAAAGGTAAATAAGATCCCTGTTACTCTGTCTTAGCCAGAAGAGGGAGTACGCATCATGGATTTTTAAAATAAAAAAAAAAATTAGTACATCAGCCAAGATCATCTGACATATAAAAATATATTTTATTTTAGGACTGTTGAGAGTATTGTCTTTTCTCCAGGTAGTGGCCTTACATATTTTCATTTTTACTTTTTTGAAAAAAAATTGCCATGCCTAAGATTATGTTCCTGGACAATATTGTATATTTATATTGGTAAGATTTTATTTCACTTCTTTTTCTGGGAACTACATTTTGTTTATAACTATAATGAAATCAATGGGTACTTTACCCTAAATATTAAATTCTGCAGAAATTAATTAATTAAAGAAATTACTTTAAATGACCTGAAGTGACTACCTTGTAGTTTTCATTGTGCAAATTTCGGTATTTCCCTGCATCTTTGCTTCATAGTGTAGTTCTAGCTTGGTGATAATTAGATCATAGAATATTTCAAGGGATGTTTTCTTAAAGGGAAAACCTTTAGCTTCTCTTTTTCTTCCTACTACAGTGACTGCTATACTCCTATAGTAATCTCTTTTCCTGAAAATAAATAAAAGTTTGTGTCTATATTGTTGTTGACCTACTCAGAATGTATTAGAGATGCACCCTCAAAAATCAGTAACAGATTTTTGCTGAGTTAGGAAAGTTTTATTCATCTCAAAGGATTCAAGCTCAGGTTGCAGGGGGAGAAATATTTGAATCTATAATAGCATCTGGTAGGGCTCTTTTTCTGAAGCATCCTAGTATCAGAACAGATATTCAATCCATATTCATAAGAATCAGCACCGGAAGTTGTACTAGTGACTAATCAGGTGAAAAACATAGCTTTTCCTATGACTGTAACAGCAACTATTGTCCCTGCATAAAATTGGGTTTGAGCACAAAGTTTGGTGAATTTATCCAATTTAGAGAATAACATATTTGCAGCAGGTAGTTGTGATTGCTTATCTGGCTGAGAACACAGAAGGCCATTCAAATAAACTTTAATTACCATGAAAAATGAATAAACCCCCAACCTATGCAAGTTCTACACTGGGGTGAATTGTCAGAAATACAATAATAATAAGCAAAACAGACAGAGGAATTCAATGGGGCTCTGTTCCAAACATTGAATACTGTAGATAGCTATCTGTGAGAACAACAAAGGTTGGATCTTACTTTTTTTTTTTCTGATTACAGAGTACACCCATTTTTACAGTGAAAAGTGTGCTGGAAAAAGAGGGAAAGAAGCAGAAACCTAAAGGATGAGTCAGCATTAACCAAATTAAGAGTAGAAAGGGGCTGGGTATCAGATGGCAAGTGAAAAAGAATGAATGTGTGCAAGGGCCAGATTCCAGAGAGAGGTAACACTGGGAGTCTGGAGAACTAAACTTATGGGCCAAAACATAAGAAACTGCCATTTTTATATATCTGAAAGGTTAAATATGGTCAATTTTATTAGCTCAATCTGATAGATTATAATTCCACAGCAAAAATAATCAGAGCAAGTGACAATAGTTGAGACAGAAACATTAGAAAGCACCAAATAATAAAGAGCCATGTAAGCTCTTCCATGTGGAGTAAAGGAATAACATAGCTTTCTTTCTGAATAACTCAAATTCAGTGTCAAGTAGGAACACTCCAATCATGCAGAAAAACATAGATTCTAATATACTGTCATAGGGAAGGCTATATTTTTTGTCTTATTAATACTTACCCATCTTTGCCTTATTTCACTGTGCCCACTCTGCACAAAGAACTTTGTCCAATGAGAAAATTATGCCAGACTTCTAACTCTGCTTTGGTATGGGACATGAGTACAGACAGTAGTGTGTGTGTGTGTGTATGTTTGTTGGAATAGTGATGGCAGATGTGATATGACGAGTCTTTATTTTTACTTTATACATTTTCAGAGTGAAGCAGCGAAAGTGACTTAGGTCTCTTGATCTGTAATATCTAGAGTTCCTGCCTAGACTATGGGTCAGCAGATTACAGTAAGCCTTGTTGCTCACCTTATCTTGTACCAGCGTCACTTTATTGACATAACTGAACAACATCACTTCATCTGTAAATGGAGATTATTTATGTATCTATAAATGGAGATATATCTATAATCTAAATGGAGATATATCAATAATCTCCATTTATAGATATATACATATAAACTAGCTCTCTCTCTCTCTCTCTATATATATATATATATAGACCTCAAGCATCTATCATTTTGTCGTACTGTGGTGGCTTGCTTGTGGCTGTGATGCTGGAAGCTATGCTACCAGTATTTCAAATATCAGCAGGGTCACCTATGGTGGACAGGTTTCAGCTGAACTTCCAGACTAAGACAGACTAGGAAGAAGGAGCTGACAGTCTCCTTCTGAGAGAATTGGCCAGTGAAAACGTTATGAATAACAGCACAACACTGTCTGGTATAGTGCCAGAAGAAGAGCCCCTCAGGTGGGAAGGTATTAAAAATACGACTGGGGAAGAGCCGCCTCTTAAAAGTAAAGTTCACCTTAGTGATACTGATGGAGTAAAGCTTTTAGGACCTTCATCTGCTAAGGTGGCACGACTCAAAATGAGAAGAAACAGCTGCAAACATCCATTAATAATCGGAATTTGGAATGTACAAAGTATGAATCTAGGAAAATTGGAAGTTGTCAAAAATGAAAAGGAACGCATAAAGATTGATATCCTAGGCATTAGTGTGCTGAAATGGACTCGTATGGGCCATTCTGAATAGAACAATCAAATGGTCTACAGTGCTGGGAATGACAAATTGAAGAGGAATGACGTTGCATTCATCATGAAAAAGAATATTTCAAGATCTATCCTGAAGTACAAAGCTGTCAGTGATAGGATAATATTCATATGCCTACAAGGAAGACCAGTTAACTTGACTATTATTCAAATTTAGCACCAACGACTAATGCCAAAGATGAGGTGCTTGAAGATTTTTACCAACTTCTGCAGTCTGAAATTGATCAAACATGAAATCAAGACGTGTTGATAATTACTACTGATTGGAGTGAGAAAGTTGGAAACAAAGAAGAAGGATCAGTAGTTAGAAAATATGGCCTTGATGATAGAAACAATGCCAGAGATCACATGATAGAATTTTGCAAGACCAATGACTTCTTCATTGCAAATACCTTTTTTTCAACAACATAAATGACGACTATAATTATGGACCTTGCCAGGTGGATACACAGGAACCGGATCAACTATATCTGTGGAAAGAGATGATGGAGAAGCTCAATATCATCAGTCAGCACAAGTCCAGGGGCCGACTGCAGAACAGACCATCAATTGCTCATATGCAAGTTTCAGTTGAAGCAGAAGAAAATTAAAACAAGTCAAAGAGAGCCAAAATACAACCTTGAGTATATTCCACCTGAATTTGGAGACCATTTCAAGAATAGATTTGACGCATTTATCACTAATGACCGAAGACCAGATGAGTTGTGGAATGATATCAAGGACATCGTATATGAAGAAAGCATGAGGTCATTAAAAACACAGGAAAGAAAGAAAAGATCAAACTGGATGTCAGGAGGGACTCTGAAAGTTGCTCTTAAACATAGAATAACTAAAGCCAAGGGAAGAAATGATGAAATAAAAGAGCTGAACAGAAGATTTCAAAGGGTGGCTCAAGAAGGCAAAGTAAACAATTATAATGACATGTGCAAAGACCTGGAGTTAACCGAAAGGGACGAACACACCCAGCATTTCTCAAGCTGAAAGAACTGAAATAAAAACTAAAGGCTTGAGTTGCAATTTTGAAGGATTCTATGGGCAACACACTGAGTGGTTCAGGTAGCATCAAAAGCAGATGGAAGGAATACACAGTGTCACTGTACCAAAAAGAACTGGTTAATATTCAACCATTTCAGGAGGTAGCATATGATCAAGAACCAATGGTACTGAAGGATGAGATCCAACCTGCACTGAAGGGAATGGTGAAAAACAAGGCTCCAGGAATTGACAGAATACCAATTGAAATGTTTCAACAAACAGATGCAGCACTGGAGGAGCTCACTTGTCTATGTTAAGAAATGTAGAAGACAGCTTCCTGACTAACCAATTGGAAGAGATCCATATTTGTGCTCATTCCAAAGAAAAGTGATCCAACAGAATGCGGACCTTATGGAAGAATGTCATTAATATCACATATAAGTAAAATTTTTCTGAAGATCATTCAAAAGTGGTTGCAACAGGACATTGATGGGGAACTTCCAGAAGTTGAAGCTGGATTCAGAAGAGGTCATGAAACGAGAGATATCATTGCTGATGTCAGATGAATCCTGGCTGAAAGCAGAGAATACAAGAAAGATGTTTACCTGTGTCTTATTGGCTATGCAAAGGCTTTTGACTGGGTGGATCATAACAAATTAAGGATAACATTGTGAAGAATGAGAATTCCAGACCACTTAATTGTGCTCATGAGGAACCCATACATAAACCAAGACGCAACGGTTTGAACAGAACAAGGGGATACTTCATGGTTTAACGTCAGGAAAGGTGTGCATCGGGGTTGTATCCTTTCACCTTACTTAATCAATCTGTATGCTTATCAAATAATCTGAGAAGCTGGATTATATGAAGAACTCAGCTTCAGGACTGGAGGAAGACTCATTAACAATCTGTGATTTGCAGATGACACAACCTTGCTTGCTGAAAGTGAAGAGGACTTGAAGCACTTACTGATGAAGATCAAACACTATAGCCTTTAGTATGGATTACCCCTCAACATAAAGAAAACAAAAATCCTCACAAATGGACCAATAAGCAACATCATGATAAATGGGGAAAATATTGAAGTTGTCAAGGATTTCATTTTACTTGGATACACAATCAACGCCCATGGAGGCAGCAGTCAAGAAATCAAATGACACCTTACATTGTGCAAATCTGCAGCAAAAGACCTCTCTAAAGTGCTAAAAAGCAAAGTTGTCACTATGGGGACTAATGTATGCCTGACCCAAGCCAGGGTATTTTCAATGACCTGATATGCATGTGAAAGCTGGACAATAAGTAAGGAAGACAAAAGAAGAATTGATGCCTTTAAATATGGTGTTAGGGAACATAACATGGACTGATAGAAGAATGAACAAATCTGTCTTGGAAGATATACAGCCAGAATGATTCTTAGAAGTAAGGAAGGCTAAAAAACCAATAATCAAACTAGCTCATATGAGCAGCCTATTTGGGCATACTGAAACAAAACAAGAAGCTAGGACACAGTAAGCAAACATAAAATAAATAAATATAATAACTTATTGATGGCTCGGACACAACAGTCAATATCAAATCACATAAAGAGGCGATCCGTGATGGCTTCAGCAAGCTCCCAAAATAAAGAATCTGGAAATTTTCCAGAGAAGGAAAGTTTCTTGGAATTACTGGAGGCAGAATACAAAAGATGAATATACAAAACTCCTCAAGAAATTGGGCAGGAAATTAAGCAAAAAGCAAAACATGCAATAGAAGAAATTTAGAAGTTTAGAGAAGAGTATAACGACAAATTTAACAGGCTGCAAGAATTCATAGAGAGACAGCAATCGGAAATCCAGGAGATTAACAATAATATTTCAGAATTAGACAACTCAATAGAAAGTCATAGGAGCAGAATTGAGGCAATGGAAGTCAGAATTAGTAAGATTGAAGATAAAGCACTTGACACCAACTTATTTGAGGAAAAATCAGATAAAAAGATTTAAAAAAATGAAGAAATCCTAATAATTATGTGGGACTCTAGCAAGAGGAATAACCTATGAGTGATTGGAGTACCAGAACGGAGAGGATAATAGAAAATACAGAGAGAATTGTTGAAGATTTGTTGGCAGAAAACTTCCCTTATATCATGAACGATGACAAGATATCTACCGAAGATGCTCATCGAACCCCACATAAGGTAGATCCCAAAAGAAAGTCACCAAGACATATTATAATCAAATTTGCCAAAACCAAAGATAGAGAATTTTAAGAGCAGGTGGGGATAAAAGAGAAGTCATCTACAATGGAGAGTCAATAAGAATAAGCTCAGACTACTCAGCAGAAACCATGCAAGCAAGAAGGTAATGGGATGACATATATAAAGCCTTGAAGGAAAGAAAACTGCCAGCCAAGAAATATACATCCAGCAAAACTGTCTCTCAAATATGATGGTGAAATTAGGGCATTTCCAGATAAACAGAAGTTTAGGAAATTTGCAAAAACCAAACGAAAATTACAAGAAATAATAAAGGGAGTCCTCTGGTTAGAAAATCAATAACATTAGATAACAACCCAAGACTAGAACACAGGACAGAACAACCAGATGTGAACCCACACAGGGAAGTCACAAAAATAAATCAAAGCTAAAACACTGAAAATAGGGAGACAGATGTCAATAAGTAAAAGATGACACATTAAAACAAAAAAGAGGGACTTAAATAATGTAGATGCATGTTTTTCATTTGGAGAGGAAGTCAAGACGATACAAAGAGATAAAAGACTGGTATAAACTTAGAAAAATAGGGGTAAATATTAAGGTAATCACAAAGGAAACTAACAATCCTACAAGTCAAAATAAAAAACTAGAAAAATATAAAGACTCAGCAAACACGAAATCAACAACAATGAACAAGATGAAAAGAAAATACATAAAGAAAAACGACTCAGCTCAGAAAATTAAGTGGAACAAAGAAACTATGAACAACACACAAAAAAGACATCAAAATAACAGCACTAAACTCATACCTATCAATAATTACACTGAATGTAAATGGACTAAATGCACCAATAAGGAGCCAGAGAGTGGCAGATTGGATAAAAAAACAATATCCGTCCATATGCTGCCTACAAGAGACACACTTCAGACTTAAAATACAAACAAACTAAAACTCAAAGGATAGAAAAAAATATATCACACAAACAACACTCAAAAAACAACAGCAGTGGCAATAATAATCTCTGACAAAATAGATTTTAAAGTAAAATCCACCACAAAGGATAAGGAAGGACACTATGCAATGATTAAAGGGTCAATACACCAGGAGGACATGAGTATAATAAATATTTACACACCCAACGATAGGGCTCCAAAATACATAAAACAAACTCTAACAGCACTTAAAAGAGAGATAGACAGATCCAAAATAGTAGTAGGAGACTTCAAAACACGACTTTGGTGAAGGACAGAACATCCAGAAAGAAGCTCAACAAAGACACAGAAGAGCTAAATGCTACAATCAACCAACATGATCTCCTAGACATATACCAAACACTCCACCCAACAGAAACCAACAGAAGTCAAGTAGACTTTCTTTTCCAACATGCATGGAACATTCTCCAGAATAAACCACATATTAGGCCATAAAGAAAGCCTTAACAGAATCCAAACCATCGAAATATTACAAAGCATCTTTTTGGACCATAAAGCCATAATAGTAGAAATCAATAACAGAAAAAGCAAGGGAAAAAAATCAGACACATGGAAACTGAACAACACCTTGCTTAAAAACTACTGGGTTATAGAAGAAATTAAGGATGGAATAAAGACATTCATAGACTCAAACGAGAATGAAAAAGCATCCCACCAAAACCTTTGGGACACAACAAAAGCAGTTCTCAGAGGTCAGTTTATAGCAATAAATGCACACATCCAAGAAAAGAAAAAGGGGGCCACAATCAAAACATTAACCCTACAACTTGAACAAGTGGAAAGAGAGCAGCAAAAGAAGCCCTAGTGCTCCAGAAGAAAGGAAATAATAAGAATTAGAGTAGAATTAATGAGATAGAAAATAGAAAAAAGATAAACAATTGAAAGTGTTAACAAGACCAAAAACTGGTTCTTTGAAAATATCAACAAAATTCATAAACCATTGGTCAAACTGACAAAAGAAAAACAGGAGAGGAAGCAGATAACAAGTATAAGAAACGAGATGGCTGATATCACAACATACCTAACTGAAATTAAAAGAATCATAACAAAATATTATGAAAAATTGAACTCTAGCAAATTTGAAAACCTAGAGGAAATGGACAAATTTCTAGAAACTCACTACCTACCTAAACTAACACAAACAGATAGAACAACTAAATAAACCCATAACAAAAGAAGAGATTCAAATGTAATTAAAAAAATCCCAACAAAAAAAAGCCCTGGTCTGGATGTATTTCCTGGAGGATTCTACAAAACTTTCAGAGAAGAGTTACCAGCACTATTATTAAAGGTATTTCAGAGCATAGAGAAAGATGGAATACTCCCAAACTCATTCTATGAAGTCAGTATAACCCTGATACTAAAACCAGGTAAAGACACCACAAAAAAATTACAGACCAATACCCCTCATGAACATTGACGCAAAAATCCTCAACAAAATTCTCTCCTATAGAATTCAACAAACATATGAAAAAAATAATTCACCATGATCAAGTGGGATTTATCCCAGCTCTGCAGGGATGGTTCAACATTAGAAAAACAATCAATGTAATCCATCACATAAATAAAACAAAAGACAAGAACCACATGATCTTATCAGTCGACACAGAAAAGGCATTTGAAAAAGTCCAACACACATTCATGATAAAAACTCTCAACAAAATAAGAATAGAAGGGAAATTCCTCAATATAATTAAGGGCATTTACACAAAGCCAACAGCCAACATCATCCTAAATGGAGAGAGTTTGAAAGTATTCTACTTAAGAACAGAAATCAGAAAAGGATGCTCTTTATCACCACTCTTATTGAACATTGTGCTGGAGGCCCTAGCCAGAGCAATTAGGCTTGAAAAAGAAATAAAGGGCATGCAGATTGGTAGGGAAGTTGATATGATCTTATACACAGAAAACCCCAAAGAATCCACAAGAAAACTACTGGAACTAGTAGAAGATTTCAGCAAATTTTCAGGGTACAAGTTAACCATACCAAAAAAAGTTGGGTTCTTTTACACCAACAAAGTGAACCTCAAAGAGGAAATCACCACATCAATACCATTTACAATAGCCCCCAAGAAGATAAAATACTTACTTAGTAATAAATCTAACCAGAGATGTAAAAGATCTATACAATGAAAACTACAAGACACTACTGCAAGAAACCAAATGGACCGCATAAGTGGAAAAACATACCTTGCTCACGGATAGGTAGACTCAACACTGTGAAAATGTCAATTCTACCCGAAGCAATCTACAGATACAATGCAATCCCTATCCAAATTCCACTGGCATTTTTTAATGAGATGGAGAAAAAAAAAAATCACAAACTTCATATGGAAAGGGAAGAGGCCCTGGATAAGTAAAGCATTACTGAAGAAGAAGAACAAAGTGGGAGGCGTCACACTACCTGATTTTAGAATCTATTATACCACCACAGTAGTTAAAACAGCCTGGTACTGGTACAACAACAGATACATAGACCAATGGAACAGAATTGAGAATCCAGACATAAATTCATCCACCTACGAGCACCTGATATTTGACAAAGGCCCAAAGCCCGTTAACTTGGGAAAAGACAGTCTCTTTAACAAATGATGCTGCCATAACTGGATATCCATCTGCAAAAAACTGAAACAAGACCCATACCTCACACCATGCACAAAAACTAAGTCAAGACTTCTGGGCAACATGGTGCTCTAGGCAGAAGCACCACACCATCCCTCCACAGCAAAGATCCAAAAAACTTATTTAGCCAAACAGAGAAAGCAGCAATCTTGAAATCCTAAGCTTCAAATGAAGAGATAAAGAACTCAGCCAAGCACTAAATGGAATAAGAAACTGCCAGAGAACCGAGAACGAAGAGAGATACATGCAGAGGTCCCCTATCAGCTAACACAGCATGGATCCGCTATCTTGAACTCCTATAAGAGACCAGTGAATGGGGGTACGAGAAAGCAGCTTCATGGAGCTTCCAGCAGAAGACAGAACAACTGGTAAACAGCAATATATTCTTCCCCACCCCTCACCCTTCTTCACCTCCATATGTCCTCCTCTGCTTCTCTCGGACACAGTCTCTTGGCCGGCAGGCACCGGCTGCTTGGATTCCACTCCCCTCACTGGCCCACTCCCTGAGTGCCATTTGTTGGCTGCTGGTGTTGCATTTTGGTGTTGCACTTCTTTTGATTTCTTCTTTACCTCTCACCACCTCCCCATCCTTTCTCTCAAATACCTGTCTCTGTGCGCCATCTTTGCTTCTTCCTGAAAGTTTGTGAAACTCTACTCAAATTTGAAACTGCTTCCTGTTCCCTGCTGCCATGCTGATAAGATCCTGGGGCATTTGTTTGTTTGTTTTCAATTATTTGTTTTATTTTTCTTTTCTCGAATTGGGAGCCCATTCTAGCTGGGTGGTACTGCGCCTTGGGACTTACTCCCTTAGTTTGTGCAGACCCAAAGAGGGATCCCTGAGGGCATTTCTTTTTGCATATTTTTTTTTCTGTATTTTTGGGATTTTTCTTGTTCTTTCTTTTTTTAAAATTTTTTTTGTTTTCTTTTCCCTCTATCTTTCTTCATTACTCAGTTTCTCGTCTCTCTATACCTTTATTCTCTTCCTGTTTCCTGAATACCTGGTGCTGAGTGACACCTCTACACCTGCTAGCCAGGCTATACTTCAAAGCCTGGGAAGAATTTCCCCAGACCTTGTAGCTGCATCAGTGCGATCCCTGGGAGCTTGCTCTTCTTTTTTCCTTTCTAATTTTTATTTATTCATTTTTTTCTTTCTTTTTTTTTCTTCTCCTTTTTGTTTTTCTCCATTTCATAGTCTCTCATCTCCACACTCCAATGGCAAGCTCCCCTACCACTCTTTTTTTTTTGTATGTATGTTTTTGGCTCTGTTCCTCTCACCTCTCTCCCATACCCAACTTAGCTGCACACACCACAATCCCCCCTGCTCCATCATGACTACCTGCACTGTGCACTTAACATCACAATACCAAGCAGCACAGGCACAGCCTTCTGGAACCTGCCCTGCACATATTACCAGCCCCCCCTGGTGGCCATAGTAAGTGCCAAAAACAACCCATCCCAACAATGCCTCTTTAGCTACACCTGCCCTGCTGTACCATATCTGAGCAACTTACCCTGCCAATTGCAGGAGGTGAAAAGTATCATGGACACAGATGAGCAAACAACAAAGAACACACAGCACGCCTGCTAAGACATAACCAAATAAAACAAAGAAAGGATGAAACAAACAAATCTACAATCAATAAACGAGAAAAAAAACTACTAAATGTCCCAAAGAGAGCAGACTATATCAAAGCATTTACAAAAAGAGGACAGGATGGTTCCAGTAGGTGTCCAAAATTAAACACCAGATGACTTTCCAGTAGAAGGAAAGGCACTAGAACTACCTGATAGGGAATTCAAATCTCTAATACTCAGAATTATCCCAGAGTTGAAGCAAAAAGCAGACAAAAATGAGGAAAAAATAGACAAATTCATGGAAAATACAGACAAATAAAATGGAAGAATTCAGGAAAATAATGCAGGAACAAAATGCCAAAATAAATTCACAATGAGAAATCATACAAAAAGAACAATTAGAACTCCAAAAGATAAACAACAATATTTCAGAAATGTACAGTGTCATAGAAGGGCTAAGGAGCAGATCTGAAATGGTGGAAGACAGGATCACCGAAATTGAAGACAAATACTTGGATACAACTCTGTCTGAGGAAAAAATCAGAAAAAAAGAACAAAGAAAAATGAAGAGACCCTGAGAATTATGTGGGATACAATCAAATGCAAAAATTTGAGAGTGATTGCAGTTCTAGAACAGGGGAGAAAACAGAAAACACAGAGAAGATCTTTGAAGAACTGCTGACAGAAAACTTCCCCAATATCATGAAAGATGAAAATCTGGCCGTCCATGAAGCTCAACGAACCCCATATAGGATAAACTCCAAAAGAAAATCACCAAGGCATATCATAATCACACTCTCCAAAACCAAACACAAAGAATCATGAGAGCAGGTCAAGAAGAACAAGAAGTCACATACAGACGAGAGACAATAAGACTAAGCTCAGATTATTTGGCAAAAACCATGCAGCCAAGCAGGCAATGGGATGACATCTATAAAACCTTGAAGGAAAAAAATTGCCAGCCAAGAATAATATATCCTGCAAAACTCTAGTTCAAATATGATGGTGAAATTACAACATTTCCAGATAAACAGAAATTAAGAAATATGAAAAACCAAACCAAACTTACAAAAATTATTAAAGGGAGTCCTTCGATCTGAGAACAAACAACTTCAGCTCACAGGCTGAATCTAGGAAGCAGGATCATACCAGCCAGATACCAATCTAGGAAATGAACTCTCAAGGACTATCCAAAGCCAAAAGAAATACAACAGGGAATCAGAGCAGTTAATCTGAAAATGACAACAACATCAGAACAATAAAAGAGGGAATAAACAGTGTAGGTATAGAACCTTTTAATGGAGAGGAGGGCAAGGCGATACCAAGTAATAATAGACTTCTTCAAACTTAGAAAGATAAGGGTAAATTTCATGGTAATCACAAAGAAAGTTAACAAACATAAAACAAAAGAGGAAAAACTTAAAGTCTCAGTAAAAACAAAACCTACAAAAACAAAAGAAATGAAAAAAATCCACAAACAAAAGGAATTCAGCACAGAAGAGTAATAGGAACAAAGAAATTTTCAGCAACACAAAAAAAGCACTACAAAATGACAGCAGTAAACCCACATCTATCAATAATTACACTGAATGTAAATGGCCTCAATGCACCCATATAGAGATCGAGAATGAAAGAATGGATAACAAAACAGGATTCGTCAATATGCTGTCTACAAGAGACACAACTTAGAAACAAAGATGTGAATTTATTAAACATCAAAGGTTGGAAAAAAATATTTCAAGCAAACACCTACCAAGAAAGAGCAAGAGTGGCAATACTAATCCAAGATAAAATAGACTTTAAAACAAAATCCACCATAAAAGACAAAGAAGGACACCATATAATGATTAAGGGGATGAGCCATCATGAAGACATAATGATAATATTTATGCAGCCAACGACAGGGCTCCAAAATACATAAAACAAACTCTAACAACACTGAAAAGAGAAATTGACAGTTCCACAATAAAAGTAGGGGAGTTCAAGACACTACTCTCAGTAAAGACAGAACATCTAAAAAGAAACTCAGAAAAGATACAGAAGACCTAAAGGGCACAATCAGCTAACCTGATCTCATAGACATACATAGAACACTCTATCCAGGAACTGCACAGTACACATTCTTTTCCAATGCACATGGAACGTTCTCCAGAATAGACCACATCTTAGGCCACAGAGCAATCCTCAACAAGATCCAAGATGGTGAGATAATACAAAGCATCTTCTCTGACCACAATGCCATCAAGATTGAAATTAACAACAGAAAGAGCAAGGAAGAACAAAATCATTACATGGAAACTGAATAACACCATGCTTACAAACCACTGGGAAACAGAAGAAATCAGAGATGGAATCAAAAAATTCCTAGAATCAAATAAGAATGAAAACCCATCATACCAAAACCTTTGGGACGCAGCAAAGGCAGTCCTCAGAGGACAACTTATAGCAATAGATGCACACATCAGAAAAGAAGAAAGGGACAAAATCAAAACATTAACTACACAACTCAAACAAATAGAAAGAGAACAGCAAAAAAATCCCACAGCCACCAGAAGAAAGGAAATAATAAACATCAGAGCAGAAATAAATGAAATAGAGAAAACAAAAACAATAGAAAGAATCAACAAAACCGAAAGAAAGAATCAACAAAATCATCAAACCACTGGCCAGACTGACAAAAGAAAAACAGGAGAGGATGCAAATAACCCAAATAAGAAATTAAATGGGCAACATTACAACAGACCCAACTGAAATAAAAAGGATCGTAACATACTATTATGAAAAACTATACTCCAACAAATTTGAAAACCTAGAGGAAATGGATAAATTTCTAGAAACACATTACCTACTCAAACTGCAACAAAGTGATGCTGAGTATCTGAATAGACTCATAATGAGAGAAGAGATTGAAAACTAATAAAAAAGCTCCCAACAAAAGAAAGCCCTGGCCCAGTTGCCTTCAAAGGAGAATTCTACCTAACATTCAGAGAAGAGCTTGTACCAGTACTACTCAAACTATTTCAGAGCATAGAAAAGGAACCAACACTTCCGAATTCATTCTATGAAGCCAGCATAACCTTGATACAAAAACCAGGCAAAAACTCCATTAGAAAAAGAAAATTACAGACCAATATCTCTCACGAATATAGATGCAAAAATTCTCAACAGAATTCTAGCCAATAGAATTCAGCATCATATAAAAAAAAATAATGCACCACGACCAAGCAGGATTCATACCAGGTATGCAAGGATGGTACAACATCAGAAAATCAAACAACAGACTACAACACATAAATAAAATGAAATAAAAGAATCACACGATCATCTCAGTTGATGCAGAAAAGGGATTTGACCAAGTCCAACACCCATTCCTGATAAAAACTCTCAATAAAATAGGTATAGAAGGGAAATTTCTCAGCATAAAAAGGGTCATCTATGCAAAACCAACAGCCAACATCATTCTTAATGGAGGGAGGCTGAAAATATTCCCCTTGGAAACAGGAACAAGACAAGAATGTCTTTTATCACCACTCCTATTTAACATTGTGCTGGAAGTTCTAGCTAGAGCAATAAGTCAAGAAAAAGAAATAAAGGGCATCCAAACTGATAATGAAGAAGTTAAACTGTCCCTGTTTGTGGATGATATGATACTATACATAGAAAACCCTAAAGACTCCACGAGAAATCTACTGGAACTGATAGAAAAATTCAGCAGAGTAGCAGGATATAAGATAAACATACAAAAATCAGTTAGATTTCTATACACCAATAACAAGAACAATGAAAAGGAAATCAGGAAAACAGTACCATTTATAATAGCCCCTAAAAAAATAAAATACTTAGGAATAAATCTAACCAGGGATGTAGAAGACAAAGAAAACTGCAAAACACTACTGCCAGAAACCCAAAGGGATCTACATAAATGGAAAAACATACCACGCTCATGGATAGGTAGACTCAACATTGTGAAAATGACAATTCTACCCAAAGCAATTTACAAATACAATGCAACCCCAATCCAAATACCAAC
>NW_004444065.1:2158253-2185970 GCF_000243295.1 Trichechus manatus latirostris
CAAGAAAATCCAACACCTCTACAACAAAAAGACAAATAATCCTATTAAAAAATGGGCAAAGGAAATGAACAGACACTTCAACAGAGAAGACATTCAAGTGGCCCACAGACACATTAGGAAATGCTCGCATTCACTAGCCATTAGAGAAATGCAAATTAAAACTACAGTGCGATACCATCTTACCCTGGCATTACTGGCACGAATCAAAAACACTGGAAATAACAAATGTTGAAGAGGCTGCTGGGAGATCGGAACCCTTATGCACTGCTGGTGGGAATGCATAATGATACAACCATTTTGGAAAGTGATATGGTGCTTCCTTAGAAAGGTAGAAATAGAAATACCATATGATCCAGCAATCCCACTCTTAGGAATATATTCTAGAGAAATAAGAACCTTCACAGGAATAGACATATGGACACCCAGGTTCATGGCAGCATTGTTCACAACAGCAAAATGATGGAAACAACCTAGATGCCCATCAACAGATGAATGGATAAACAAACTATGGTACACACACACAATGGAGTATTATGCACCAATAAAGAATAATGATGAATCTGTGAAGCATCTCATAACATGGATGAAACTGGATGACATTATGCTGAGTGAAATATGTCAATCACAAAAGGACAAATATTGTATGAGACCTCTACTGTAAAAACTTATGGAAAAGTTTACAAACAAAAAGTAAAAATCTTTGTCTGTTACGATGGACGGGAGGAGTGGAGGGAAATACTAAATATACAGTAGATAAGTGGTAACTTTGGTGAAGGGTAAAACAGTATGTAGTACTGGGGAAGCCAGCACAACTTGTACAAGGAAAGGTCATGGAAACTCCATAGATACACCCAAACTCCCTGAGGGACTGAATTGCTGAGAGTAAGGCTGTGGGGACGATGGTCTCAGGGAACATCTAGCTCAATTGGCATAACATAGCTTATAAAGATGATGTTCTACATTCTACCTTGATGAGTAGCGTCTGGGGTCTTAAAAGCCTGTGAGCAGCCATCTAAGATACTCCACTGGTCTAACCCCTTCAGGAGTAAGAGAGAATGAAGAGAACAAGATACAAGGAAAAGATCAGTCCAAAGGACTTAACAGACCACAGCTACCAAGGCCTCCACCACACTGAGTCCAGTACAGCTAACTGGTGCCCAGCTACCACCAATGAGTGTTGTGACCAGGATCCCAACAGAAGGTTCTGGACAGAGCTGGAGAAGGATGTAGAACAAAACTCTAACACACAAAAAAGACCAGATTTACTGGCCTGACAGATACTGGAGAAACCCCAAGAGTATGGCCCCCGAACACCCTTTTAGCTCAGTGGTGATGTCACTCCCGAGGTTCACCATTCAGCCGGGGATTGGACAGCCCCATAAAATAAAATGGGACTAATGAGGCACAGGAGTCTAGGAACAAGGACTAGAAGGCAGAAGGGGACAGGAAAGCTGGTGATAGGGAACCCAAGGTTGAGTAAGGACAGTGTTGAGATGTCATGGGGTTGTTAACCATTGTCATAGGGCAATACATGTACTAACTGTTTAATGAGAGACTATTTTGTTCTGTATAGCTTCATGTAAAGTGAGAATAACAGCACAATTGAAAGAATGTAATTGATGTCATTGAACTGTACATGTAGAAATTTTTGAAAAGGTGTATCTTTGGCTATGTATATTTTCACCAAAACAAAAAAAAAGGTCCTCCAAGGCAGAGAAGGGAGAGTGTTGACAAGTCGTTGAGTTGTTAACCAATGTCATAAAACAATATGTGTACTGACTGTTTAATGAGAAAATATTTGTTATGTAAACCTTCACCTGAGGTACAATAAAAAAACAAAATTAAAAGAAAGAAAACACCACAAGGTAATCTTAGTAGATGCCGAAAAGCATTTGATAAAATTCAATACCCATTCATGATGAAACACACACACACACAAACTAGAAGTAAAAGGGAACATCCTCAATCTGATTAAGAGTATTTAGGAAAAGCCAATGGTTAACACCGTACTTGATGGTGAAAGACCTTTCTCCCTGAGATCAGGAACAGGAAAAGGACGTCCACGTTTCCCACTTCTACTCAGCATTGTCCTGGAGTTTCTATCCAAGGCAATTAGGCAAGAAAAAGAAATGGTTTCTAGTTTGGAAAGGAAGAAGTCTACTCACATATAACACCTCTTGTGTATTAAAAAAAAAAAAAAAAATCCAAGGAGTCCAATAAAAAACTATTAGAATTTAAAAACAAATTCAGCAAGATTGCAGGATATAACAGCAACATACAAAAATCAACTGTGAAAAAAAAAAAAGTAACTCAAAATGGATCGAAGACTTAAATATAAAATCAAAAACGTTTAAGATCATGGAAGAAAAAATAGAGACAATGCTAGGAGCCCTAATGCACGCCATAAACAGAATACCAACCATAAGTAACAATGCACAAGCACCGGAAGAGAGACTAGATAAATGAGAGCTCCTAAAAATCAAACACTTATGCTCATCAAAAGACTTCACCAAAAGAGTAGAAAGAGAACCTACAGACTGGGAAAAAAATTTTGGCTACGACAAATCCGATCAGCGTCTAATCTCAAAATCTACAAGATACCGCAAAACCTCAACAACAAAAAGACAACCCAATTAAAAAATGGGCAAAGGAGGCGGAAGCTGGGTGGTGGCAGAGGCCGTGGCGGCTGCCTGGGCGTTTGAAAGTGGCTACGCAGGCGACAGCAGACCCCGCCTGTGAGCTGGAGACAGCAACCATCATCTCCAAGTCTGACCAACTGCTCATCGTTGTGTCTATCCTCAAAGGTCGTCATTTTCCTAAACATCCAAAGCATGTGCTTGTTGTAGAAGCAAAGTTTGATAGAGAACAGTTGGCTACTGATTTTGTGGACCATACTGACCAGCCAGAATTTGCTACTGAGTTAGCTTGGGAAATTGACAGGAAAGCACTTCATCTGCACAGGCTACAGTGTACTCCTATCAAACTCCAGTGTTTTGCCTTGAATCCTTTATCTTCAGCAAAGGAAACCATAGCTTACATTGTTCTGAACTTAAGACCTGCTCAAGAAACAAAGCAGTACCTGCCAGCCTGTCTGGACTTGACCCCAAGGACATTGTGGCAGTGCTGAATGAGGAGAAATGCTACCATCAGATTGGACTAGCAGAGTATTGTACTGACTCCTTCATTATGTCAGTGACCATAGCATTTGCCACCCAGCTGGAGCAGAAATACAACCTGAGTTTTTCTTCTACTATACTTTACTGGGAAATGACGTTACAAATGAGCCCTTCAATGATTTGATCAACCCAAACTTTGAGCCAGAGAAAGCATCTGTTTGCTCACTCAGCAGTGTGGAAATTCTTCGTATCTACCTGGCTCTTCAGTCTAAACTACAGATCCATCTCTGTTGTGGAGACCAGTTACTTGGAAGCACAGAAATATCACTAACTGGATCACTCAAGAAGGGCAGTACAGAAATCAACCACTGCCCAGTCACAGTTGAGAGTGCTTTTACCCTTGATCCCCCAAACCGAGCCAAACAAAAGCTTGCACCTATTCCTGTGGAGCTGGCCCCAATTGTGGGAGTGTCTGTGGCTCTGCAGAGAGAAGGCAGAGACCCCCAGTCTTTAATTGAATTAAAGACCCAGAATGAATATGAACCAGAACATTCAAAGAAGAGAGTTTTAACCCCCGCAAAGAGGAAGACACCTACTGTGCCAAAATCACCAAGTGTGTCCCCTGCACTGCCTCACAACCAGTCACCTCCAGCAAAAGATGATGCAACAGAAAGTGAAGTAGAAAGCTTAGAGTATGATAAAGACACAAAACCAAATTCAAAGGCCATGAATTCTGTACCAGCTTTGGCCCAAACAGTGTCTACATCCAATGTTTCAGAAACAACTTCAGGACAGAAGATTGCTGTTCCAGCAGCATCACATCACTTTTGCTTTTCGATAGACTTAAGGAGTGTCCATGACTTAGAAGTTGGTTTTCCAGTCAACTGTATATTAAGGTACTCATATCCTTTCTTTGAGAGTGCAGCTCCCATTATGACTAATCCTCCTGTAGAAGTTCAGAAAAACATGGAAGTGTGTCTACCCCAATCTTACTGTGCATTTGATTTTGCAACTATGCCTCATCAGCTGCAAGATACCTTCTTAAGGATTCCATTGCTGGTTGAATTACGGCACAAGGATAAAATGAGTAAAGATTTACTTCTGGGAATTGTAAGAATCCAGCTTTCTAATATCTTCAGAAAAAACTTGCTTTCTAGATGCTAATGGTGAACAGTGTTGGCATCAAACTTACAGTGAAAATGTGCCTGTTGTAGCAGCACAAGGGTCAAATAACAGAATAGTAGATCTTTCTTACACAGTGACTCTAGAAGATTATGGACTAGTAAAAATACGTGAGATTTTTGTCTCTGAGTCATCTCAGGGTTTATCTGCTCTACCACAGAAGCCGTCTTCTCTTCCTCCAGCACTTTGTACTTCAGAAATCCAGACAGAGCCTCGTGAAACCTTAGAATACAAAGCAGCACTTGAACTAGAAGTGTGGAAAGAAATGCAAGAAGACATTTTTGAAAATCAGCTAAAGCAGAAAGAACTGGCTCATATGCAAGCTCTTACAGAGGAATGGAAGAAATAAGATCGCGAGAGAGAATCACTAGTAAAGAAAAAGGTGGCTGAATATACTATTTTAGAAGGAAAACTTCAAAAAACCCTAACTGACTTAGAGGAGAGACAGCAGCAGCTTGCCAGTGCAGATTCAGAGTGTCAAAGAGAAAAAAAGGAACTGCAGTCAGAACGTGAACGGAACTTCCAAGAACTTCCGGACTTTAACCATAGGGCCAAAGAAGACTGCATTCACCAAGCAGAATTAGAAAGATTGAAGATCGAGCAGCTAGAAGAGGATAAACACCAACTTCAACAGACGCTTAATGAAGCTGAAAATAAGTATAAGAATTTGGAAAGAGTTCCAACATTTCAAGGATCAACAGAGCAACAAACCAGAAATACGTCTACAGTCTGAAATAAATCTTCTCACCTTGGAAAAGGTTGAACTTGAAAGAAAGTTGGAATCTGCAACAAAGTCCAAAGTGCATTACTAGCAGCAATGGGGATGAGCTTTGAAAGAACTTGCCAGACTTAAACAGCGTGAACAAGAAAGTCAAATGTCTGGTCTCAAAAACAGCAAGAAGAATTAGAACAGATGAGACTATGTTACCTGGCTGCTGATGAAAAAGATACAGTAAAAACTGAGCGACAAGAATTGTTGGATATAAGAAATGAATTGAACAGGTTAAGGCAACAAGACCAAAAACAGTACCAGGATTCCAGAGAGATTGCAAGTGGAAAAATGAAGAGCCCACATGGCAAAACATTGGAAGAAGGTTTGGATGATTATTTGACTCGGCTAATAGAAGTAAGGGATACTTTGATGAGAATGGGTGTGTATAATCACGAAGATCGAATAATAAGTGAACTCCACTGACAGATCAGAGAGGTTTTAGCAAAAAACATGCCAGTAATGAGTAACATTTGGAAAATCTTTACAGAGACTCCAGGTCTTAATTTTAATTTTATCGTAAGACTCTCAAAAGGAGGGTAAAATGGACTTTTACTGAAAAATTTTCAATTTTTATAAGTAAAATTTTGTATGTTATTATGTAGTATTTATTGCATTTTATTTACTTTATCCTACCTCTCCCACACTGGTTTTATTGTAACTGCTTTTCGTACACTCATTTTAAGTGACTCTTCAGTGCTTCTCATAATTTACAATTTGAGGGCTAACTTTCAAAACAGCTTTTCACTAAATATGTTTTAGGAAAAATAACTGCAGTAATTTCCAGTTATATAATTTTTCATGCTGAGCCAAAAAATCCATGTTGCACTTTAACAATGCTGTCTCCTGTTCCATTTGAATGTAGATATGTTAAAAGTTGAGACCAATTGTAAATGTCACCAGTTTTATTTAACTCACTTTAGATGACCTGTCTTATTTTCCTTTAACTTGTAACATTTGCAACTGACAGATTTGCAAATAGAATGTAGAATCAAGGTAGAGAAGCCATATTATATATTGGATGACAAATTATTTACTTACATAAAATTAATACAGATTAAACTTGTTTCAAGAGCTGTTGAACTTTCAAATTTCCAGCATGCTCTTAACTTTTATGAATATGAAATAATAAATTAGCATGTTTTTCTCTGCCATTCTTGTCCTCAAGATTGCATTGTATTCTTTTGTTGGAGTTAAAGATTTTTTTCCCCAGCAATAGTAATATTAGCTGCTAATTCAAACCCTTTCAAATATGGATCAAATATGGAAACAGACACTAAAGGCATTAGCTGAGAATATAGAGTAAAAACCTACTGTTTTTTACTCCCCCTGATTTTAATCAATCTTTTGCAAAAGTACATAAGATTAAGTCACTGGTTTACATAGTGCCATGTCCATATAACCTTAAGGGCTCCTTTACATCATATTCTTCAGAGCCAGTATTTTTCCCCAGAGCAACACTTTCCACCTCCTTCTACACGGTACTGAAAAGGTTTATTAGCAAATTCACAGATTAGATGAGTCTTATAAAACATATGTAGTTTTAAACTTCTGATTCCCAAAGATAACAATTTAAGTATAAACTTTAAGAAATATATACTATTTACCAATAACCTTCAGAAAAGCAGAATAGGCTATTTGGTAACATTAAATTAGTTCATTTTCTATTATATTCCAGTAGGTGTATTTCTTGTTTGCGAAATTAAAGTTCCTACATATATTATATGCTTTCCTTATTAACAAAGTATTGATGTCTAAAACAACCCAGTGGTAAATAACAGGAAAAAAAAAAAAAAGGAATGACTGAATGAGAGGATAATGAATCTGTGAATCATAGCGGGAATTTGAAATATTAATTATGCTTAGATATTTTCTCTCATTGATTTTCTCCCACATGAGTAGAACAAAAGTATTCTTTTTGTTTCGGAAGGTGTCTGGTAAAATATTGTGACTGTTTACCTTTGACTACATTGTTTGCTGCCTGTGATTGTTTTCAAACACTAGAGGGGGCCTTAGATTTAAAGAAGCAAAAAGGATTTTTCAGAAACAAATGTGTGGTTTGTTTTGCCTTCAGTAACGTGATCTTTTGGCTATGTAATTTAACAAACAAAATCATAATGGTATGCAAAAAAAAAAAAAAATGGGCAAAGGATATGAACAGGCACTTTGCCAAAGAGGATATTCAGGTGGCTAACAGACACATGAAGAAATGCTCACGATCATTAGCCATTAAAGAAATGCAGATCAAAACTACAATAAGATACCATCTCACCCCAACAAGGCTAGCATTAATCCAAAAAATGCAAAATAATAAATGCTGAAGAGGTTGTGGAGAGACTGGAAGGAACACTTATACACTGCTGGTGGGAATGTAAAATGTGGTACAACCACTTTGGAAATCAATTTGGCACTTTCTTAAAAAGCTAGAAATAGAAGTACCATACGATCCAGCTATCCCACTCCTTGGAACATATCCTGGAGAAATAAGAGCCGTCAAACGAATAGATACATGCACACCCATGTTCACTGCAGCACTGGATAAATAAATTATGGTATATCCATACAATGGAATAATACGCAACAATAAAGAACAACGATGAAGCTGTGAAACATATTATAACATGGAGGAAGCTGGAGGTCATTATGCTGAGTGAATTTAGTCAGTCACAAAAGGACAAATATTGTATAAGAACACTATTATAAGAACTCAAGAAAAGGTTTAAACACAGAAGAAAACATTCTTTGATGGTTACGAGGGTTGGGAGAGAGGGTGAGGGTTATTTACTAACTAGATAGTAGATAAGAGTTATCTTAGGTGAAGGGAAGGACAGCACACACTACAGGGGAAGTCAGCACAACTGGACTAAACCAAAGCTAAGAAGTTTCCTGAGTACAACCAAACACTGAGAGATAGAGTAGCAGGGGTAGGGGTCTGGGGACCATGCTTTCAGGGGACATCTAGGTCAATTGGCATAACAAAGTTTATTAAGAAAATGTTCTGCATCCTACTGTGGTGAGTGGCGTCTGGGGTTTTAAAAGCTTACAAGCAACCATCTAAGATGCATCAATTGGTCCCAACCACCTGGAGTAAGGGAGAATGAAGAACACCAAAGACACAAGGAAAGTATTAGCCCAAGAGATAGAAAGGGCCACATAAACCAGACACTTCATCAGCCTGAGACCAGAAGAACTAGATGGTGCCCGGCTACCACCAAAGACCACCCTGACAGGGAACACAACGGAGAGTCCCTGATGGACCAGCAGAAAGGTGGGGTGCAGAACTCAAATTCTAGTAAGAAGACCAGACTTAATAATCTGACTGAGACTGGGGGTACCGCAGAAAGCATGGCCCCTGGATTCTCTATCAGCCCAGAACTAAAACAATTTCTGAGGCCAATTCTTCAGACAGGGATTGGACTGGGCTGTGGGACATAAAGTGATACTAGTGAGGAGTGTGCTTCTTAGCTCAAGCAGATAGAAGAGACTAAATGGGCAGCTTCTGTCCAGAGGTGAGATGGGAAGGCAGAGAGGGTTAGGTGCTGGTTGAATGGACATGGAGAATCAGGGGTGGAAATGAGGAGTATGTTGTCACAGTATGGGGAGAGCAATTAGAGTCACATAACAATGTATGTATAAATTTTTGTATGGGAAAAAATTTTAAAAATTTAAAAAATCTTAAAATTAAAAAAAATGAAAGTTAAGATATGCAAATTCTATAAAAATAATAAATAGATACCTCAATAGGTTAGTATTGTCTGGGTAAAGATGAGCCAGTATTTGTTGTGAGCTTTTATACTGTTTTGTAAATGAATATTTGTTAATCAGTTTTTGGCACCCAAGATAATCCTTAGGAGCCCTGCTGCTGCACTGGTTAAGTGCTCAGCTACTAATCAAAAGGTCAGCGGTTCGGATCCAACAGCAGCTCCTTGGGAGAAAGATGTGGCAGTTTGCTTCTGTAAAGATTACAGCCTTAGAAATCCTATGGAGCAGTTCTACTTAGAAGCCAGATATTCCTTAGATGGATGGATAGTTAGGGAGTTAGATCCTAGAAATACTATCACTGTGGCATTTTCTATGGCTTTTCTCATGAGATTCCTTTGGAAATAAGAAATGGGCTACAAATGAACCCAGCATTTTTAAAGAACTCTGTAAACATTCTTTTAGTGAAACTCGTCTCAATAGACTCATTTTCCTTCACACACAGGATGATGGATAAACATATCTGCCTGTGATTGGAAGAAGTTTTTTGAGATGAGTGCTGCAAGTTCAGAAGACTTTTAAGAAGACAAATTTTCCTGCCAGCTTGCTTGGTAGGCTCAAGCCTTTTCTTGGCACCATGGAAACTTAGAAGGCAATTAAGCTATGAACTGTTTGACACCATTTGGTTGCCTGTAACCAGTGAGTCTGCATTGTTAAGAGAACATTCCACATGGCAGATGGTTTGTTAAGGCTTCTTGGTGACAGTAACTTAAACCTCACCCCCTCTCCCAAAACCATTGCTTTCAGTTTTATTTTAATAAGGCAATGCACCTCGGAAAATAAAGGAAGATGCATGAGCAGATAAGAATGTATTTAAGTTCAACAATTTATTAAGCATCTGCTCTATGGCAAGCCCTATACTATTTGAAACCTACTCTAACATTAGAAATATATTTATTTACTAAGTTGAGAGGTTTCTAGTTTTCCTATGCAAAGATAAATGTTTCTTATAGAGTGCTGGTAAAAACTGGAATGACTTTGGTGGAAATGGACTGATTGCATAACTACTTCCAAAGCTAGCCCTTGTGACAAATGACTTCATAAACAGACTTTGTCTGTTATCCTAGACAAATTATTGAATATCTCTGTCCTTTAGTTTCCTTAACTATAAAATAGGATAATGTTGCCTACCACACAGATTTATTGTGAGGAAGAAATTAACAGTAATTAAAATTACTTAGCAAGGGGACTGACACATTATAATTGCTTAATGTTGTTGCTGTTAGTTGGCATCGAATCAATTCCAACTCATGGTGACCCTATATGTTACAGAGTAGATATGCTCCATATCCTGGTGGCACAATTGTTAAGTACTAGGCTGCTAACTGAAAGATTGGAAATTTGAACCTACCAAGTGGTGGGTTGTTGTCAAGTCAATTCTGACTCATAGCGACCCTACAGGACAGAGTAGAACTGCCCCATAGGGATTCCAGGGAGTGGCTGGTGGATTCGAACTGCTGACTTTTTGGTTAGCATCCATATCTCTTAACCACTGTGGACTAGGAAACCATATAGGCAGTTCTACTTTGTCCTATAGGGTCACTATGAGTCGGAATCAACTTGACAGCACACAACAACAACAATCTTAATGGTGCAGATTGCCAGGTCTTTTCTTCCATGGTGCCACTGGGTGGGTTCAAAGTGACAAACTTTAGGTTGGCAGTTAAGCACAAACTGTTTGTACCTCCTAGATGTTTGTTATTATACTGCTGATGACATTTTTTTTTTAGAGAGGTACATATGAACAATGTAGAGGAACAGCAGTTCAGCCCAGTTTCTCTCTTTACCAAGGAGAACATTTAACACTTGTTAGAATTAGGGTTATGAGGAGAAAGAAACTTTCATACACCTGGCATTAAGATATCACAATGGACAAAATTATTCATTTTATTTATTGCATTTATAACCTGCTGCCACTCTTGATTGACTTGCCTCAGGGCTTTACTGAAAAATAAAATACTTATATTTAAAAGTGAATAAACCAAGCTGTGGTAGTATTTGGAAACTGTCACATTGTCAGCTCTTTGGTACCATCCTTTTTTGTACTATGCCTTGCATATTTGTCAACTGGAACTTTGCTGAATCTGGATGAACAGGTCATGTCTCAAGGTAGGGACACTCAAGGGAACATTTCTGACTCCCAGGGATCTATAGGCAGAAAACTCAATTATCTACTGTGGCCCCAATGTGTATACATCTATTCCTCAATTATCAGCTGTCTCATTATCTGACATTTCACATTTACAACAAAAGTAAAAAATCTACTATCCAACTATTCTGCGCATTAACAACGTACGTCTGGCAGTAATGAATGCCAAAGTAGGAGACAAGGGTAATGCTAGTTGTGGTGGTTAAGGTTACGTATCATCTTGGCTGGGTCATGATTCTCAGTGGTTTGACAATTACATAATGATGCAATTTGGCAGTTGTGTAATGATGTAGTCATCCTCCATTTTGTAATGCTTCATTTTCGCATAACCCCGATTTTCACATAACAATCTGGTCTTTGGAATCTAACCATGTTGATAAGTAAGGAGTGGTGTAGTGTCAAGAATTGTTTAGGTATATTTAAAGCAGGTTTTAGAAACACGTAAGAAATGTAAGTGAGCTTTTTGTATTCATTTCTAACATTTTACTGAATGGTTTGACAATTAAGGTTTAGTTTGCTGAGATGGTATAAGTGCTCCCATGTGAAACAAACTTTGTAAAATAATGCTGGCCATGACAATGTCATTAAAAGAGCAGTAAAAAATTATGAGCTCAAACTGTGAACTCAGATAAACTGAGTCACACACCCTGTTTCTCTGGAGGATTTTCACAATGTATTTCACAAATATGTCCAGATTTTTCTGTGTAAAAGACACCTTTTAGCTTATCCAGTCACACCAAAGTTATTGCTCTCTCTTTTTTTCTCAAATCATTTCCCTTCAACATTTCTCCATTTATTACCCCATCTCCTTCACCTATCTGATTTCTTTCCAATTATTTTTCTTTATCAATGGGTAGCTTTGCAAAAGAAATTAAAGAACATGTAAATTGTGTTTTAAAAATCTCCACTGATTGACATGAGAATTGTAACTGACACTTGGTTCTCATTCCCATTTTCCTTGGTTCTGCCTGCTATAGAGTCTGTAAAGCCAAGATAATCTCTTTTCAGCTTCTCTTGCAGCTAACAGTGGTCTTGTGATCTAAATCTGGCTAATGAGTTACAAGCAGAATTCTTACGGAAAGCTTCGGTAAAGATCCTTGTTTTCTGGTAAAAAGAGATAGGTCTCTGATAGTTGCTTGCTGGTACTGACACTTTCTGATTCTCCTGTTATTGACCATTGATGTGATGCCTGATTTTCAGTAGCCATCTTATTGCCATGACGTAACAAGAAGAGTCACATGGAAAAGGTGGCAGAACAGAAGCCTGGGTCTTATAGGACATTTTTGATTTATTGAATCAATCTAGCTCACCTACCTCTAGATTTCTTTTGGATAAACAATGCTTATCTTTATGGTTTCAGTGCCTGGTACTTGGGTCTGCTGTTACTTGCAGTCAAAAGAATTTCTAACTAATATAAGTAGTTAATTCATTAAATGTCATATCTGGAGCTTAAAACATATTTGTGTACTTCTTTTTATTGTGAGAGCCACGGAGAGAAGAAAAATAGATTATGCAATTTTGAGAAGCATGCTATCCCATTGAACAAAATCTTAAACTGTGTAAGTTTAAGCTTTAGTGCAGGAATGGATATCAAGTAAGTAAAAACTTTCAGGGTAAGTATAGATTACATGAGAAGTTTATAAATAAGTTATAAATATGAGACAGAGGAAGAAATGGGAGTGAAACCTGATGATCTTCTTAGAGAGCTTAGTTTTCCTCTTTGTCATTCCTAATGTTCGTGTATATTTGTCAACACCCATAATGTGGATATCGTTTTCACACTTACTACCATGCATGCAGCTCACAAGGCATGTACTCACAGTGATAGAGTACTGTGCTCAGGGGTTGGAGATGTAGTAAAGATGGCCTTCTCTGGGTCTACAATTGATTTGTACATGACCTCAGGCAGGCCATTCTTCCTTAGTTTTCGTATGTAAGGACAGGATGATAATTCTTACACAGAGAGCTGTGGAAAGGATTGTTAAAAGAATATTTTGAATCCATTGGAGAAAAAATGCTTTATAAAAGTAGAAAATTTAGTTGTTTTCCAGGAATAGAGGATATATATTTCAAAGCTGCCTAAGGCCGTATAGGGCCTGTGGTCACCTCTCTGAAAACAGAACACTGGGAATGGAGTCAATCATAGGCCTGCTCTCCGCTCACTATTTCCTCTACAGTGCAGAAAATCAGAAGATGCTATGCCCTGTTTCTATGTTACATTGAGAGACAAGGTAAGAGAGAGTTGCCATCCTAGGCTTTTCTACTGGTAGATGCAAAAGAGAATGTGAAAAGGAGTCGACGTGCATGAAAGGAAGAGATTGCCTGGTTATTTAATAAGAACATATCCATTGCCTTCAAAATTGTTAAGCACCTAATTGAACAAAGTTCTACAATAGGTATTTAACAAGATAACTGTGTAGTATCTCTGAGATCTTATGGTTCAGGCCTGTCATGGATTGTATTGTGTCCCCAAAAAATATCTGTCATCTTGACTAGGTCAGGATTCCCAGTATTGTATATGATTGCGTAATCTGATGTGATTTCCTTATGTGTTGTAAACTCTATCACTATAATGAGGTTATATGTGATCTCCTTATGTGTTGTACACTCTATTAGTATGTTGAGGTTATACTGGTGATGTCTACAAGATTAAACAGTGTCTTAATCCAGTCTCTTTTGAGATATAAAGGAGAGAAGCGAGCAGAGACACATGGTAACCTCACACCACCAAGAAAGCAGTGCTGGGAGCAGAGCGCATCCTTTGGACCAGAGGTTCCTGCACTGAGATGCTCCCAGACTAAGGGAAGACTGATGCATCACAAGGACCTTCCTTTAGAGCTGAAAGAGAGAGAGAGCCTTCTCCTGGAGCTGATGCCCTGAATTTGGACTTGTAGCCTACAGGACTGTGAGAGAATAAACTTCCCTTTGTTAAAGCCATCCACTTGTTGGAGCAGCACTACATGACTAAGACAAGGCCCTCATTAATTATTTCCTGAAACAGGATTGTATTGATGTCCCCGTATCATATCTCTTTCCATTACCATATTGCTGTTAGGTTTACCTTTTTAAGGCAAAAATTATCATATTTTTCCTTTTTCAAATACTTTCAGTGTTTACCCATTGCTTACAATTTAAGGGCAAGATATTACCTAAGTGTTCAAGATCCTCTATAATATGATCTAAATCTACTATTCCCTATACATAAATTTTGCTCTGTCTGAATTGTTCCCCTTTCTTTATTCTTCCCCAAATCCACTCCATTTCTTCCAACTTAAAGGAACTTAAGCATACATCAGAGTCCCTGGGTGGTGCAAATGATTAAATTGCTCACCTGTTAACAAAAATGTTGGAAGTTTAAGTCTATCCAGATGCACCTTGGAAGAAAGGCTTGACCATCTATGTCTGAAAAGACCATCTATTGGAAATCCTATGGAGCATAGTTCTACTCTGACACATATGGGGTAACCATGAGTCAGAGTCAACTGAATAGTACTGGTTAGTTTTAATTATACATCAAGGCTCACGTCAAATGTCATCTCATAGAAGCTGTTTCTGGTCCTTTTGATGTATGAAATTTCCTTAGGATTTTGTGTTTCTCATATGGCACTTGTGCCATTTCATCTTATGTTTCAGTTATTTGGGTATGTCATGGTTTGAATTACTTCCCCCCAAAAACGTGTATATCAGTTTGGCTGGGCCATGATTCCTGGTACTGTGTGATTTTCCTATACGTTGTAAATCCTGCCTCTATGATGTTAATGAGGGAGGATGGGTGGCAGTTATGTTAGTAAGGCAGGACCGGATCTACAAGACTGGATTGTGTCCTGAGGATATCTCTTGAGATATAAAAGACAGAAGTGAGCAGCGAGACAGGGGGACCTCATACCATCAAGAAAGCAGTGCCGGGAGCAGAGCGTGTCCTTTGGAGAGGGGTCCCTGCACAGAGAAGCTCCTAGTCTGGGGGAACACCAAAGAGAAGAAGGCTGACAGAGAACAAAAGCCTTCCCCTGGAGCTGATGCCCTGAATTTGGACTTTTAGCCTACTTTAACCGTGAGGAAATAACTTTCTCTTTGTTAAAGCCATCCACTTGTGGTATTTCTGTTATGGCAGCACTAGATAACTAAGACAGGGTATCATTTTATTTCATTTTTCTAGAATACATCCTCATTGAAGAAATAGACTGTGTTCTCAGGACCTATTTTAGCACCTGAAATACGGTACATTGGTCATCATAGGTGCTCAACTGAAAAAAATTAGGTTAAATTACACTAACATGTACTATATTATGATAGCAGAAAAGAAATTCTGAATCAAAAATATGATTGGACAATAAGACAGCATTTTATTTGCATTATGATGGATTCTGATCAACTCACAACCAACCATGGTAGAGCCATGGAGGGTGACAGGATACTCGAGGAAAAGTGAAGTACATGTCCATGAATCTGTGGAGCTCAGTGTAACATACTCACTCAAAGCTTCATAGTCATGACTTGGAAGCTGTTCACCGCAAGTAGACATTTAATGTTAATTGATCAAGAGAGAGAGAGGCGGGGCCAAGATGACGGAGTAGTCAGATGGCTTCCTAGGTTCCTCTTACAACAAAGACCTAAAAAAACAAGTGAATTGATTGTATATGAATATCTAGGCACCCTGAACATCAAAGGCAAAAGTTGAGGAATTGGACTGAGTGATGGGGGGAGAGAGAGAAGGTTCAGAAGCAGTGAGGAGTTGCTAGACCTGACGCAGTGGGAGCCACAGCCCTTCAGCCCAGATCAGCTCAGGGTGCGCAGTGAGCTGGGCAAAAAGCTGTCCTCGCTTGGGAGGCACTTTCCACATCGAGAGACACCCAACAACAGAGAGTCTACTCGGAAACCCAGAACCAGTGAAAAGCAGCACTCAAGAGGCTAAAGATAAGTACTTATGTGTGGCCTACTGAGGGGATTTAAAAAAAAAAAAAAACTCATTTGGGAAAAACCTCTCTCCCATTTACCTCCTCCCTCCCCGCTTTGCACCAGCTCCTGGCCAGCTTCAGTGATTGAAGAGTTCCCTGGGCTGGAAGTAGATCCCATAAGGCACCCTGACCCATTCTCCTGGCTTTGGAGAGGGAACAAATTAACAAATAGGGGAAAAATAAGCTACTGGCTTCCCTAAGCCAGGACCTCAGGGTTGGCACAGCTCCTTTGCCTAGGCACAGACATAAGGGGTCTGCAGACTTTGAGTGCATTTCACCCCTGCAAACACTTGTGTGGGCCCATCTCAACAGCATAAGCAATCACTACCACAGTACAACAGGGTAAATACCATAAGTCTAACTTCAACTGTTTCAGCTATGAAGTGGCAGGTTTGTGAAGTCCGACACCGCTCTGCCCTTTAAGCAGGCTCCTTACCTGTCCACATGAGGGTCTTGAGGGCTGGTGGCTCCACCCATGCCACATAGCCACCTGCAACAAGTTTCCAAGAATAAGTGGTGCCCCCAGCCCTTATAGCCAACAGAGTAGAGTGTTTATAGTCCAGCTCCAAAACTCACCTACCTACTCGCTTTAGGGAACAGGGACACGCTTTCCTTTCAGACACTCAGGGGCAGCCATCAGCCCCCTGACTTGCTCAACACATGACCCACTACTGCAGCCAGATACCTGTGCCTACACCAATCACCCATGCCTCTCGAAGACTGTAGGTGACAGCCTGCACCACACACTTGCTGACTGACTGCCTGGACACATGAGCTCATTCCATTCAGGAAAATTTAACAGGCTCCTGGGCTCACATATTTAGTAACAGTTCTAACTACCTGGTGACAGGACGTTAGCGCTTCAAAGGCACCAATGATCAAACTAGCGCACATGAGCAGCCTATCTGGGCATAACAAAAAAAAAAGCTAGGACACACTAAGCAAACATAAAATAAAAAAAATTACAACTTATTGATGGCTCAGAGAAAACAGTCAATATCAAATCACATAAAGAAGCATTCCATGAACGCTTCAGCAAGCCCTCAAAGTAAAGAGTCAATAAATTTTCTGGAGGAAGAGAATTTCATCGAGTTACCAGAGGCAGAATACAAAATATTAATATACAAAACTCTTCAAGAAATTAGGAAGGAAATTTGACAAAACAGAGAGAAACCCAAAGGACATACAGACAAAGCAGTAGAGGAACTTAAAAAGGTTATTCAAGAGCATAATGACAAATTTAATAGGCTGCAAGAATCCATAGAGAGACAGCAATCAGAAATCCAAAAGATTAACAATAAAATTTCAGAATTAGACAATTCAATATAAAGTCATAGGAGCAGAATTGAGGCAGTAGCTGTCAGAATTAGTGAGACTAAAGATAAAGCACTTGATACCAACTTATCTGAGGAAAAATCAGATAAAAGAATTTTAAAAAATGAAGAAACTCTAAGAGTTATGTGGGACTGTATCAAGAGAAATACCCTATGAGTGATTGGAGTACCAGAACAGGGGTGGATAACAGAAAATACAGATAAAATTGTCCAAGATTTGTTGACAGACAACTTCCTTGATATCATGAAAGATGAGAAGAGATCTATCCAAGATGCTCATCAAACCCCAGATAAGGTAGATCCCAAAAGAAAGTCACCAAGTCATATTATAATCAAACTTGCCAAAATCAAAGGTAAAGAGAGAATTTTAAGAGTGGCTAGGTATAGACAAAAAGTCATCTACAAAGGACAGTAAATAAGAATAAGCTCAGACTACTCAGAAGAAACTATGCAGGCAAGAAGGCAATGGGATGACATCTATAAAGCCTTGAAGGAAAAAAAAATTGCCAGCCAAGAATTATATATCCAGAAAAACTGTCTCTCAGATATGATGGCAAAATTAGGGCATTTCAGATAAACAGAAGTTTAGGGAATTTGCAAAAACCAAACAAAAATTACAAGAAATACTAAAGGGAGCCTCTGGTTAGAAAATCAGTAACATCAGATAACAATGCAAGACTAGAACACAGGACAGAGCAACCAGATATGCACTCAGATAGGGAAGTCACAAAAATAAATCAAAGCAAAAACACTGAAAGTAGGGTAACAGAGATATCAATATGTAAAAGATGACAACATTAAAACAAAAAAGAGGGACTAATAAATGTAGACATAGATTTTTCATATGAAGAGGAAGTCAAGGCAATATAAAGAAATAAAAGACTGGTTTAAACTTAGAAAAACGGGGTAAATATTAAGGTAACCACAAAGGAAACTAACAATCTTACACATCAAAATAAAAAAACAAGAAAAATATAAAGGCTCTGCAAATACAAAGTCAACAGCAACGAAAAAGATGAAAAGAAAATACATAGAGAAAAACAACTTAGCACAGAAATTTAAATGGAACAAAGAAACTGTCAGCGACACACACAAAAAGACATCAGAATGACAGCATTAAACTCATACCTATCGATAATTACACTGAATGCAATGGACTACATGCACCAATAAAGAGTGGCAGATTGAATTAAAAAACACTCTCTGTCTATATGCCGCCTACAAGAGACACACACATTAGACTTAAAGAAACAGGTTAAAACTCAAAGGATGGAAAAAAATATATCAAGCAAACAATGTTCAAAAAAGAGCAGGTGTGGCAATACTAATCTTTGACAAAGTAGACTTTGAAGTAAAATCCACCACAAAGGATAAGAAAGGACACTATATAATGATTAAGGCATCAGTACACCAGGAGGACATAACTGTAAAAAAATATTTACACATGCAATGACAGGCCCCAAAATACATAAAACTAACTCTAACAGCATTGGAAAGAGAAATAGGCAGCTCCACAATTACAGTAGGAAACTTCGACACTGCACTATCATGAAGGCTAGAACATCCAGAAAGAAGGTCAACAAAGGCAAGGAAGAGCTAAATGTTACAATCAACAAACTTGATCTCATGGACATATAGAAAACACTCCATCCAACAGCAGCTAAGTATACTTTCTTTTCCAGTGCACATTGAACGTTCTCCAGAATAGAACACATACTAGGCCATAAAGGAAGCCTTAACAGACTCCAAAGCATCAAACTATTACAAAGCATCTTTTCTGACCATAAAGCCATAAAAGGAGAAAAGTTTCACTGGAGAATTCTACCAAACTTTCAGAGAAAAGTTAACACCACTACTACTAAAGCTATTTCAGAGCACAGAAAAGGATGGAATACTACCAAACTCATTCTATGAAGACAGCATAACCCTGGTACCAAAACCAGGTAAAGACACCACAAAAAAAGAAAATTACAGAGAAATATCCCTCATGAACATTGACACAAAAATCCTCAACAAATTTCTAGTCAATAGAATTCAACAACATATCAAAAAAATAATTCACCACGATCAAGTGGGATTTATACCAGGTATGCAGGAATGGTTCAACATTAAAAAACAAGCAATGTAATCCATCACATAAATAAAACAAAAGACAAGAACCATATGATCTTCATAATTGATGCAGAAAAGGCATTTGACAAAGTCCAACATCCTTTCATGATAAAAACTCTCAGCAAAATAATAGAAGGGAAATTCTTCAACATAATTAAGGGCATATATACAAAGCCAACAGCAAACATCATCCTAAATGGAGAGACTTTGAGAGCATTCCCCTTGAGAACAGGTACCAGACAAGGATGCCCTTTATCACCACTCTTATTCAACATTGTACTGGAGGTCCTAGCCAGAGCAATTAGGCTAGAAAAAGAAATAAAAGGCACCCAGATTGGTAAGAAAGAAGTCCAAGTATCTATATTTGCAGATGATATGATCTTATACACAGAAAACCACAAGGAAACCACAAGGAAACTACTGGAACTAATAGAAGATTTTAGCAAAGTATCAGGATACAAGATAAGCGTACAAAAATCAGTTGCATTCCTCTACATAAAGAAAGAGAACTTCAAAAAGGAAATCACCAAATCAGTACCATTTCCAAAGCCCCCAAGAAGACAAAACACTTAGGAATAAATCTAATCAGAGACGTAAAAGACCTACACAACGAAAACTACAAGACACTACTGCAAGAAACCAAAAGAGACCTGCATAAGTGGAAAAACTTACCTTGCTCATGGATAGGTAGACTCAACATTGTGAAAATGTCAGTTCTACCCAAACTGATCTACAGATACAATGCAATCCCCATCCAAATTCCACTGGCATTTTTTAATGAGATGGAGGAAAAAATCACCAACTTCATACGGAAAGCGAAGAGGCCCTGGATAAGTAAAGCATTACTGAAGAAGAAGAACAAAGTGGGAGGCCTCACACTACCTAATTTTAGAATCTATTATACCCCCACAGTAGTTAAAACATCCTGGTACTGTTATAACAACAGATATATAGACCAATGGAACAGAATTGAGAATCCAGACATAAATTCATCCACCTATGAGCAGCTGATATTTGACAAGGCCCAAATTCCATTAATTGGGGAAAACACGGTCTCTTTAACAAATGGTGTTGGCATAACGGGATATCCAACTGCAAAAAACTGAAACAAGACCCAAAGCACACAACCATGAATGAAAACAAACTCAAAATGGATCAAAGACCCACATGAAATCGAGAACAATAAGCATCATGGAAGAAAAAATAGGGACAATGCTAGGAGCCCTAATATATGGTATAAACAGAATATGAACCTTAAGTAACAATGCACAAACACCAGAAGAGAAACTAGATAACTGGGAGCTCCTAAAAATCAAATACTTATGCTCATCAAAAAAGACTTCATGAAAAGAGTAAAAAGACAACCCACAGACTGGGAAAAAAATTTTGGCTAAGATAAATCCAATCAGCATTTAATCTCTAAAATCTACAAGATACTGCAAAACCTCAACAACAAAAGGACAAACAACCCAATTAAAAAATGGGCAAAGGATATGAACAGGCACTTCGCCAAAGAAGACATTCAGGCAGCTAAGAGACACATGAGGAAATGTTCACGATCATTGGCCATTAGAGAACTGCAAATCAAAACTACAGTGAGATACCAACAAGGCTAGCACTAATCCAAAAAACACAAAATAATTAATGTTGGAGAGGTTGTGGAGAGATTGGAACACTTATACACTGCTGGTGGGAATGTAAAATGATACAACCACTATGGAAATTGATTTGGCGCTTCCTTAAAAAGCTAGAAATAGAAGTACTATAAGATCCAGCAATCCTGCTCCTTGGAATATATCCTAGAGAATTAAAAGCCATCACATGAATAGATATATGCACATCCATGTTCATTGCAGCATTGTTCATGATATCTAAGAGATGGAAACAACCTAGGTGCCCATTAATGGAAGAATGGATAAACAAATTATAGTACATTCACATAATGGAATACTACACAATGATAAAGAACAACGATGAATAGATGAAACATCTTATGACACGGAGAAATCTGGAAGATATTATGCTAAGTGAACTTAGTCACAGAAGGACAAATACTGTATAAGACCACTATTATAGAAACCCAAGAAAAGGTTTAAACACAGAAGACAACATTCTTTGATGGTTACGAGGGTGAGGAGGGAGGGAGATGGGTATTTACCAACTAGAAAGTAGACAAGAATTCTCTTAGTTGAAGGGAAAGATAACACACACTACAGGGAAGTCAGCGCAACTGGACTAAACCAAAGCTAAGAAATTTCCTGAATACAACCAAACCCTTCGAGGGATAGAGTAGCAGGGGCGGGAGTCTGGAGCCCATGCTTTCAGGAGACATCTAGGTCAACTGGCATAACAAAGTTTATTAAGAAAATGTTCTGCATCCCACTTTGGTGAGTGGTGTCTGTGATCTTAAAAGCTGGCGAGTGGCCATCTAAGATGCATCAGTTGGTCCCAACCACCTGAAGTAAAGGAGAATGAACAACACCATGGACACAAGGCAAGTATTAGCCCAAGAGACAGAAAGGGCCACATAAACCAGAGACTTCCTCAGCCTGAGACCAGAAGAACTAGATGGTGCCTGGCTACCTAAATGACTGCCCTGACAGGGAACACAACAGTGAGTCCCTGATGGAGCAGAAGAAAAGTGGGGTGCAGAACTCAAATTCTAGTAAAAAGACCAGACTTAATGGTTTAATTGAGACTGGAGGCAGCCTGGAAGACGTGGCCCCCAAGCTGTCTGTTAGCCAAAAACTAAAACCATTCCAGAGGCCAACTCTTCAGACAAAGGTTAGACTGGACTGTGGGACATAAAATGATACTTGTGAAGAGTGTGCTTCTTAGCTCAAGTAGATACATGAGATTAAATGAGCAGCTCTCGTCTGGAGGTGAGATGAGAAGGTAGATAGGGTCAGGAGCTGGCTGAATGGACACAGGAAATCCTCGGTGGAAAGGAAGAGTGTGCTGTCACAGTACAGGGAGATAATGTAGGGTTACAAAAACAATGTATGTATAAATTTTTGTATGAGAGACTAACTTGAATTGTAAACTTTCTCTTAAAGCACAACAATAAAAAAAAAGAGATTGGCTTAAGACACTACCTACTCTTGCAGACCTCATCAATATAACTGCTGCTAAGCTATCTTATTACATCATAGTGATAGCATTTACAACACATAGGGAAATCGCATCAGATGATAAAATGGTAGATAATCATACAATAGTGGGAATCATGACCTAGACAAGCTGACAGATATTTTTGGAGGACGCAATTCAATCCATGACAAGTTTAATACCCAGAATATATAGAGAACTCCTACAACTCAACAACAAAAAGGCAACTCAATCAGACCATGGTCTTGGGGAACATCTAGCTCAATTGGCGTAACACAGTTTAGAAAGAAAATGTTCTACATTCTACCTTGGTGAGCAGCATCTTGGATCTTAAAAGCCTGTGAGAGGCTATCTAAGATACTTCACTAGTCTCACCCCTTCAGGAGCAAGGGAGAATGAGGAAAATAGGATACAGGGAAAAGATTAGTCCAAAGGACTTTGAACCACAACTACCACTGCCTCCACCAGACTGAGCCTAGTACAACTAGATGGTGCCCGGCTACCACCACTGACTGCTGCTCTGACCAGGATCACAACAGAGGGTCTCAGACAGAGCTGGAGAAAAATGTAGAACAAGATTCTAACTCACAAAAAATGACTAGACTTATTGGCGTGACAGAGACTGGAGAAACCCCTAGTGTATGGCCCCTGGACACCCTTTTAACTTAGTAATGAAGTCACTCCCAAGGTTCATCCTTCAGCCAAAGATTAGACAGGTCCATAAAACAAAGTTAGACTAATGGGGCACAACAGCCCAGGGACAAGGACTAGAAGGCAAGAGGGGACAGGGAAACTGGTAATAGGGAACCCAAGGTTGAGAAGGGACAGTGTTGACATGTTGTGGGGTTGTTAACCAATGTCATAAAACAATATGTGCACTAACTGTTTAATGAGAAACTATTTGTTCTGTAAACCTTCATCTAAAGTACAATTAAAAAAAAAAAAAAAAGACAACCCAATCAAAAAGGTGCCAAGAACTTGAACAGACATTTCACCAGAGAAGAAATACAAATGGCCAGCAAGCACATGAAAAGATTCTCTACATCATGAGTCGTTACAGAGATGCAACTCAAAACCACAGTGAGGTACCACTTCACCCCCGCTAGGATGGCTGTGATTAAGACATAGAAATCAACAGGTGTTGTCGAGTATGTTGAGAAATTTGAACCCTTATTCATTGCTGGTGGAAATGTAAAACAGTGCGGCTACTCTAGAAAACAGTTTGGCGGTTCCTCAAAAAGTTAAACACAGAGTTACCATATGATCTAGCAACTCCACTGGTAGGTATATACCTAAGAGCATTGAAAGCAGGAATGAAAATAGATCTTTACACCAATGTTCGCTGCAGCACTATTCACAATAGCCAAAAGGTAGAAACAGCCTAAATGGCGGAATGGAAGAACAAAACGTGGTACATACATAGAATGGTTTGAATCCCAGCCAATGCACCTCTGGTGCAGCCACCACCCGGCCCAGCCCCTGCACCCCGCCCCCATCTGTAAGTGGAGGCTTGTGTTTTGCTTTGATGCTGAACAGGTTTCCGTGGAGTTTCTAGACTACGGCAGACAAGGAAGAAAGGCCTGGGGAACTACTTCCAAAAATCAGCCAAAGAAAGCCTTAAGGATACAACAGTCCTGTCTGCAACTGATCATGGGGATGGTGCAGGACCGGGCAACGTTTGGTTCCTTTGGGCATGGGGTCTCCATGAGTCGAAATCAACTGACAGGAACTAACAACAACAACGTGTGAAGGCAAAGCTTGTGTGGCCACCAAGACCAGCTGATACTTGTGTGGCTACGATCCCACGGCCAGCCACCTCCACAACTTACAGGTCCCAGGGCAGAGCTGCAAGCTGGGGCCCTGCGCTCCCTCCAGCACTGTGAGCCATCTGCTCTGCCTCGAGAAGGCTAGCCAAAACAAGGTGGATCTTTCCTCAAGTCAAATGAAAGACAAAAACCCACCGGCGCCCCGCCTCGTCCAGGCCATCTGCTCCGCAGGGAGGGCTCTCGGATCCTGAGGTACTCCGAGAGAGTCCGCGTGCAAGGATGCAGAGCTATACCCACGTTCAGTGACTTCCCCCACTACAAATGCAACATGATGGACTGATGGAATGCTTGGAAATAACAGAAAACAGAAACGCTAGGGTCCCAAATCCAAACATAACTACCGATTGGGGCTTGTCATTCCAGGGCTTTTGTGAGACAGAGTGTTTGCTTTTATGTAATCATGATCATACTTTATTTTTTGCATTTTGTTTATGTTAAGGAAATATTTCAAATAACAGACATCAAGTATTATTATTACAACTCCCTACCCCCTTCAAAAGAAAAGAATGTTCACATTTGGGGGAAAAAAAAAAGAGAGAGAGAGAGAGGGAGAATAATCCTAGAATACGATTTATATAAGTAGGTATAATATTCAAACTTTTTATTCTATGACTACCAGTACCGGTTGCACTTGAGTCAATTCCAAATCATAGTGACCCCGTGTGTCAGAGTAGAACTGTGTTCCATAAGGTTTTCAATGACTGATTTTTCAGAAGGAAATCACCAAACCTTTCTTCTGAGGTGCTTCTGGATAGATGTGAACCTCCAACCTTTTAGTTAGCAGCTAAGCACGTTAACTGTTTGCACCATAGACTCCATTCTATGACCAGACAGCTTATGACATTTTAGAAAGTGAAAATATTAATAGATGAAGTAAAGCAATTATTCAAAACTAAATAATAGTAACAGCTAACATCCATTGAATTCTTCCCTATATGTTACAGGCTCTTAATTTTCCGAACAACTCTGTGAGGTGGGCATTGTTTCCATCCATTTTACAGAAAAGGAAATGGAGGTTAGGAAACTTGCCCAAGGTCACCCAGCTACTAATTAGCCGTGGTCACTGTCACTCCAAAGCTTGTGCTCTTCCTACTTTACTTTATTCTCTCCCAAACGATCTAAGCTTTTCTGCAAATTCTCCATAGTTATCCATTTTCCAATTTTAAAATTTCCAGATTGGAAGTATGAGAGGCATACGCCTGGTCAGGACAAGAGAATGCTCATTCCAGTTCAGGGTGACACTTACATTCTCTGTGCACCACGGACAGGCCAACATACTTGTCTGTTGTACATACAAACTTGGTCACTTTCTTTTTGCTGGCTTAGCTCTCTCGGGAGTCCACCATAAACATTAATGAAGTAGAAAAATAAGGCTGGAGTGCATGGCTTAAATTCAGACAGGAGATAGTTTTCCTGATCTTTGTTTGCCAGCTCTGTATGAACAGAGGAAAAACAGGAGGAGAGAAATTTCACCATCTCTGTCAGTGTGGTGGATTTTAAAACACGACCTCACCAGTTTGGGCTTATCTATAAAGTCTGGCAGTGTAAACTTCATAGACAAGCAAAAGTGAAAAAAAGAAAAAAAAAAAAAAAAAAGGTGACTGGAAAGTTAAAAATCGTCCCTCCCGCCTTTTTTCCAAATCAATCCACTTCAGACAGGATGACATCATTATGCGATCGTTGAAAGCAATTTGTTTTATAGAATCAGAACAAACCCCTCAAACTGACTTTTTGTTCCCTTTTTAAAGGAGATAAATTGGGCCTGGGAGCTGCTATGCTAATATTCAGCCAGATAAGGAGTGTGTTTGCTTCGTGATAGACCCCTTGAAATGGGGTTTGTTAAAATGAATGCACTGCATTCACAGGAACCGCAGTGCCGCTGGGTCCTACTGGCAATAAATCCAGCAATTCGATTTTGACTTGGATGTTAATTACCCCTCCTCTTCTGTGCACTGTGATGCAAAGGGGGTGGGGAGCTCGCTGTAGTTCAGCCTGTGGGCTGCTGGTGTCATCCCATTACCACAGAACTGAGACTGTTTGCGGCTTGTTTCTGTTCAAGCATTTAATATATTAGTCTGTAATTTTTGTCTTGGAGGTAATGAGGCCTGACAGCTTTGGCTGGTGCATGAAAACAATCCCACATTGGCGGCTTTGAAATTCTTGGTTGCCAGATTCATAAAGGAAGAAATGACTTCTGCAAAATGACAGTAAACATGCTTCATTTTATAAGACACTGTGGTTAACAACCTGAAACAACAAAGAGCTTCTTTTTTGAGCTATAGCTTAACTAATTTGAGCAATATTAAAAGTGTTGATATGGATGCTAAGCCACTATTTTTTGTTTTTTGTTTTGGTGGTGGTGGTTGGTTGTTTTTTTATCATGGTGGGGGGAGTAACCTCAGGAAAACATAATTCTCAGAGATTTCCTATAATTATATTAATAATAGTAGAAAAGAGTTCCACCAATATTTTTCCTCCATAGAGCCTTATCTTGAAAAGTAAAAAGACATGAAGCACACTGGTTCTTTGAAAGGCTGGGATAATTGTGCACCGTTGTCACTTCTGTGCAGGGATTGGGGGGCCATGGAAGACAGGAAACATGAACCTACTGATGAACATCTCACTGGAGTGCGTATTATAGTGAAAAAAAAGTGCAAACGAGCTTTAATGCAATGGAGAAACCTTTGGGAAAAGTTATTTTTAACACAATGCTAACAATTAACTGTTTCTTAAGCATAATTAATGGAAGAAACCCAGTGTAGGAATCATTTTTAGCTGAAATTAGCTGACAACCCTTCTCATGGGGAGTTGCTGACATTTGATGTGTAGACTGTTGCCAAATTTAATGAGAAGTGTGTTTGGCAGGTAAACTCCTTTAAGTACTTTTGTATCCTCCCATCCAGGGTATTAAAGAAAAGAATACACTGTTTAAACACAAAGTTTCTCCTTTGGAAAGCTGTTCAGTCCTAAATGCAAAATTTTAAAAAAGAAGATCAGAACAGAAATAATGGATAGAGGCCACTCTGAGAGGAATGATATTACCGGTTAAAATAATAAAATTGTTCCCTATGTTTAGAATAAAACCATGCTATAGAAATGTGAGAAATTGGGGATGAAGAGCAAAAATATATTGATTTGAGTATCTATATTTATATGTAAAAAAGTAATTCACTGTGTTTATTTTATGGTAATTATATAAATCAAAACTTGCTGATAACCATTTTTCTCTTTTTTTATTGTACTTCAGGTGAAGGTTTACAGAGCAAATAGTTTCTCATTAAACAGTCAGTACACATATTGTTTTATGACATTGGTTAACAACCCCACGACATGTCAACCCTCTCCCTTCTAGACCTTTTTTTTTTTGGTGAAAATATACATAGCCAAAGATACACCATTTCAAAAAT
>NW_004444065.1:2186915-2188575 GCF_000243295.1 Trichechus manatus latirostris
TGTTTATCCATTCATCTGTTGATGGGCATCTAGGTTGTTTTCATCTTTTTGCTATTGTGAACAATGCTGCAATGAACATGGATGTGCATATGTCTATTCGAGTGACGACTCTTATTTCTCTAGGATACATTCCTAGGAGTGGGATTGCTGGATCCTATGGTATTTCTGTTTCTAGCTTTCTAAGGAAGTGCCATATCATTTCCCAAAATGGTTGTATCATTATGCATTCCCACCAGCAGTGCATAAGAATTCTGATCTCCCCGCAGCCTCTGTAACGTTTGTTATTTCCAGTGTTTTTGATTCAGGCCAGTAATGTCAGGGTAAGAATGTATCTTGTTGTGGTTTTAATTTGCATTTCTCTAGTGGCTAGTGATTATGAGCATTTCTTCATGTGTCTGTTAGCCGCTTGAATGTCTTCTTTGGTGAAGTGTCTGTTCATTTCCTTTGCCCATTTTTTAATAGGATTATTTGTCTTTTGGTTGTAGAGGTGTTGGATTTTCTTGTAGATTATGGAGTTAGATCTTTGTCTGACTTGTACTGTCCAAAATTTTTTCCCAGTCTGTAGGTTCTCTTTTTACTCTTTTGGTGAAGTCTTTTGAAGAGTGTAAGTGTTTGAGTTTTAGAAGATCCCAGTTACCTAGCTTACCTTCTGGGGTTTTTGCGTTGATGGTTATGGTTGTTATCCTGTTAATGCTGTGTATTAGGGCCCGTAGCGTTGGTCCTATTTTTTCTTCTATGAATTTATACTTTTTGGCTTTATATTTAGGTCTTTGATCCATTTTAAGCTCGTTTTTGTATATGATGTGAGGTATGGGACTTGTTTCATTTTTTTGCAGATGGATATCCAGTTTTGCCAGCACCATTTGTTAAAAAGACTGTCTTTTCCCCATTGGATGGACTTTGGGCCCTTCTCAAAGATCAGGTGACTGTAGGTGGATGGATTTACATCTGGGTTCTCAATTCTGCTCCATTGGTCAATGTATCTGTTGTTGTACCAGTACCAGGCTGTTTTGTCTATGGTAGCTGTATAGTAGGTTCTGAAGTCAGGTAGTGTGAGTCCTCCAACTTTATTCTTCTTCAATAGTGCTTTACTTATTCGAGGCTTCTTCCTTTCCCTATAAAATTAATGATTAGTTTTTTCATCTCTTTGAAGAATGTTGTTGGTATTTGGATCAGGATTGCATTGTATTTTAAATTGTTTTGGGTAGAATTGTCATTTTCACAATGTTGAGTCTACCTATCCATGAGCATGGTATGTTTTTCCATTTATGTAGATCCCTTTGGCTTTCTTGTAGTAGTGTTTTGTAGGGTTTTTTTGTATAGGTCTTTTACATCTCTGGTTAGGTTTATCCCTATGTATTTTATTCTTTTAGGGGTTATTATAAATGGTATTCTTTTACAGATTTCCTTTTCATCATTCTGTTTATTGCTGTATAGAAATCCAACTGAGTTTTGTATGTTTATCTTGTATCCTGGTACTCTGCTGAACTTTCTATTAGTTCCAGGCGATTTCTTGTGGAGTCTTTAGGGTTTTCTATGTATAGTATCATATCATCCACAAACAGGGACAGTTTAACTTCTTCATTATCAATTTGGATGCCCTTTATTTCTTTTTCTTGCCTTATTGCTCTAGCTAGAACTTCCAGCACAATGTTAAATA
>NW_004444065.1:2189484-2202209 GCF_000243295.1 Trichechus manatus latirostris
ATTTTGTTTTTCCTTGTTCTTTCTGTTGTTAATTTCTACCTTGATGGCATTGTGGTCAGAGAAGATACTTTGAATTATCTCAACGTTTTGGATCTTGTCGAGGATTGCTCTGTGGCCTAAGATGTGGTTTATTCTGGAGAACATTCCAGGTGCTTTGGAAGAGAATATGTACTTTGCAGTGGTTGGATGGAGTGTTCTATATATGTCTATGAGTTCAAGTTGGCTGATTGTGCTCTTTAGGTCTTCTGTATCTTTTCTGAGTTTCTTCTTAGTTGTTCTGTCCTTTACTAAGAGTGGTGCGTTGAAGTCTCCTACTACTGTTGTGGAACTGTCAATTTCTCTTTTTCAGGGTTAGAGTTTGTTTTATGTATTTTGGAGCCCTGTCATTGGGTGCGTAGATGTTATTATGGTTATGTCTTCATGATGGATCATTCCCTTAATCATTATATAGTGTCCTGCTTTATCTTTTATGGTGGATTTTGTTTTAAAGTCTTTTTTATCTGAGATTTGTATTGCCACTTCTTCTCTTTTTTGGTAGTTGTTAGCTTGATATATTTTTTCCTACTTTTGATTTTTCATTAATTCACATCTTTGTTTTCAATGTATGTCTCTTGTAGACAGCATATTGATGGATGCTGTTTTTTCTTATCCATTCTGTCACTCTTCAGCTCTTTATGGGTGCATTGAGGTCATTTACACTCAGTGTAATTATTGATAGATGTGAATTTATTGCTGTCATTTCGTAGTGCTTTTTTTTTGTAGTGTTGACATTTTCTTTGTTCTTCTTACTCTCCTGTGCTTAATTCCTTTTGTTTGTGGGTTTTTTTTCATTTATTTTGTTTTTTAAGATTTTATTTTTACACAAGCTTTATGTTTTTCTTCTATTTTTATGAGTGTGTTTGTTAACTTTCTTTGTGGTTACTGTGAAATTTAACCTTGTCTCTCTAAGTTTGAAGCAGTGTATATTACTTGACATTGCCTTGCCTTCCTCGCCATTAGAAGGTTCTACACCTACACCATTTGTTCCCTCTCTATTGTTCTGATGTTGTTGTCATTTACAGGTTAACTGCTCTGATTCCTGGTTGTATTTCTTTTGGTTTTGGATAGTCCTTGAGAGGTCATTTCCTAGGTTGGTATCCGGCTTGTACGATCCTGCTTCCTAGATTCAGCCTGTGAGCTGAAGTTATTTGTTCTCAGATTGTAGGGCTCCATTTAAGAATTCTTTTAAGTTTGGTTTGGTTTTTATAGATTCCCTTAATTTCTGTTTATCGGGAAATGTCATAATTTCACCATCATATTTGAACTAGAGTTTTGCAGGATATATTATTCTTGGCTGGCAATTTTTCCTTTTCAAAGTTTTACATATGTCATCCCATTGCCTTCTTGCCTGCATGGTTTCTGCAGAATAATCTGAGATTAGTCTTATTGTTTGTCCTCTGTATGTGACTTCTTGTTTTTCACGAGCTGCTCTCAGGATTCTTTGTCTTTGGTTTTGGCAAGTGTGATTATGATATGCCTTGATGATTTTCTTTTGGGGTCCATCCTATATGGGGTTTGTTGAGCTTCTTGGATGGTCAGCTTTTCATCTTTCATGATATTGGGGAGGTTGTCTCTCAGCAGTTCTTCAATGATCTTCTCTGTGTTTTCTGTTTTCTCCCCCTGTTCTGTAACTCCAAACACTTGAATTTTTTTGCTTTTGATTGTATCCCACGTAATTCTCAGTGTCTCTTCATTTTTCTTTATTCTTTTGTCTGAGTTCTCCTTGAACAGAGTTCTATCCAAGTGTTTGTCCTCAATTCCACTGATCCTGTCTTCCACTGTTTCAAATATGCTCCTCAGCCCTTCTATGACACTGTCCATTTCTGAAATTTTGTTGTTTATCTTTTGACTTTCTAATTGTTGTTTTTGTGTAATTTCTAGTTGTGAATTTATTTTAGCGTTTTGTTCCTGCATTATTTTCATGAATTCTTCCATTTTTTTCTGTATTTTCCATGAATTAGTCTGCTTTTTCCATGAATTTGTCTATTTTTTCCTCATTTTTCTTTGCTTTTTGCTTCATCTCTTGGATAGCTCTGAGTATTAGAGATTTGAATTCCCTATCAGGTAGTTCTAGTGCCTTTTCTTCTACTAGAAAGTCATCTGGTGTTTTATTTTGGATGCCTACTAGAACCATCCTGTCCTTTTTTCGTCAATGTTTTGATATTTTCTGCCGTCTTCGGGGCATTCAATAGTTATTTTTCTCCTTTATTGATAGTAGATTTTGTTGTTTTGTCCTTTTTTAAAAAATTTGTTTCTGTCTGAGCAGGTGGGCTGTGTGTTCTTTGTTGTTTGCTCACCTGTGGGCACGATAGTTTTTGCCTCCTTCTCCAACTGTCAGGTCAGTCGCTCATATATGGTACAGCAGGGCAGGTCTGGCTGAAGAGGAGTTGCTGGGATGAGTTGTTTGTGGCACTTACTACAGCCACCAGGTAAGGTCTGTAATCAGTGCAGGGCAGGTTCTGGTAGGCCATGCTTGTGCCGCTTGGTGAGGTGATGTTAAGCGCACAGTGTAGGTAGGCAGGATGGAGGGGGGAGATTGTTATGTGTGGAGCTAAGATGGGTATGGGAAAGATGAGAGAGAAACAGGATCCAAAAACATACAAACAAGAAAGGGTGCTAGGGGAGTTTGCAGTTGGAGTGGACAGATGAGAGACTACAAAATGTAAAAAAACAAAAAGGGGACAAAGAAGAAAGAAAAGAAAAGAATGAATTAAAAAAATTAGAAAGAAAAAAGAATAGCAAAACTCCCAGGGATCCCATCGGTGTGGCTATGAGGTATGGGGAAGTTTTTCCCAGGTGTTGAAGTACAGCTTGGCTAGAAGGCATAGAGGTATTCAGTGCCAGGTATTCAGGGAACAGGAAAAGAAGGAAGGTATAGAGAGATGAGAAACTGAGTAATGAAGAAAGACCAAAAGGGAAAGATAGGGAAAAGAAAACAAAACAAATTTTTAGAAAAGAACAAGAAACCCCTCCAAAAACACACACACAGAGGAAAAAAAAAAAAAACCCACGAGAAAAGGAATACCCTCAGGGATCCCTCTGTGCATCTGTGGAAGCTGAGGGGGTAGTTCTCAAGCTGCGCAGCACTGCCCAGCCAGAATGGGCTCCCAACTCAAGAAAAGGAAAAGAAAACAAACAGTTCAAAACAAACAAACAAAAGCCCCAGGATCCCACCAGGTTGGCAGCACAGACCAGGAAGCAGTTCCACACTCGAACGGAACTCCACAGCCCCTTAGGAAGAAACAAAGATGGTGCACGGAGCCAGGTATATGAGCAAAAGGAGGGGGTGGGGGTGAGAGGTAAGGAAGAAATCAAAAGAAGGGGAAAAAAGCAACACCAGCAGCCAACAAATGGCACACAGGGAGTCAGCCTTGCGGGCGGTTGAAATCCAAGATGCTGGTGCTTCCTGGTCAAGAAACTGTGGCTGCAGGAAGCAGAGGAGGCTGAATGGGGGTGAAGTAGGGTTTTGGTTGGGAAAGTGTACATTGCCAGTCACCTGTTGTGTTGTCTCCTGCTAGAATCTCCGTGAAGTGCCTTTCTCATACCCCCTATTTGCTGGTCCTTGATAGGAGTCCTAGATGGTTGATCCATGCCACGTTAGCTCCTCAGTCTCCATTCTCTGTCAGTTTCTCACTCCATTTGTTGCTTGGCTGAGTTCTTTATCTCTTCATTTGATGTTTAGGGTTTCAGGATTGCTGTTTTCTCTGTTTGGCTTAGTTTTTTGGATCTTTGCTGTGGAGGGACAGCTTGGTGCTTCTGCCTAAAGTGCCAAGTTGCCAGAAGTCAATATGCTGATAACTATTTTTAAGGAGAAGAATTGATAACTTCAGTCATTTCAAATTGACTTGGACAGTACTTACAAATGGGAGTTCTGATATTATATATATATATACATATATATAATAGGTATTTTAAATTCTTTGTCATATCTGTGATAGTTTATAGGCTGGGTTATTTATAACATGTAATAGGGGTCATCTAAGACAAAAAAAGGGACTCAAGTTGATCAGCTAAGCCCAAAAACATGCAACAGGTTTTTGTTTTTTTTTTATAATAGAAAACATAGTTGAAAAAAGTGGCTTTCTACACATTCAGATTTTCCCTGGCTGCAGACAATAGTAAATTACAATAGTTTACAATAACAAATTATTTCTTTCAGAACTGTAAATGTTTTAGAGGATATGGCTTAGTGTAGCAGACCAGGAAATATCCTAAAATGTATCTATGAGACATGAAAGATTTCACATCAAATGAGTGAGAGTTCATGCTCAAGAATGATTACTTGATAAGGTAATTGACTATGTATCTTCCTAGTTGTTCTCTTTCTAATATCCTAGTCTTCCAGTGGTCCAGATCCAAAGCCATCATATCACTTGCTCTGAGATATAGGAAAGCTTTTACTTTGGTCTTATTTTCCTTATGTTAAATAAGAAAAAATGTTCCTAAGTAACTTTTTTTTCCACAGCATTCACTATAGCAGATTCACTATGTGATCATATTTGAAGACAACTTGAAAGCAGATGTTAGGACTTATTTTAATCCTCTGAGACACTGCTGTGACTCAAAAGGATGTGGACCTCTTCCAATAGTCTACAGGCAGCATTTTCCAGGACTACCAAAGAGTATCTAATAGGAGCACACACACAATCAGACTTGCAGGACAAGTTTTCATATTGATTTGATAGCCTGAGAAACTAGACGGGCATACCTCGTCAGCACAAGGACACAGGGAAAGGTCTTCTCTGACTGAGTGCTCCACACACTAATAAATACAAAATTGCATTTGGAATATTTCTATATCTTAGTTGTTATTTTATTCCAGGGACCTATTTTATAAAAGATATTGGCAAACTGCCATGCTTATAGAGTACAATGATTAATGTGATGAAGGGATTGGTAATTGACTTAAGGCTTCAGGAATCTTATTCAGGAATTTTTAAAGATGTTTGCCCTGAAGAAGAGAAGCCATATTTTGCTAAAATTTTATATGCATACTTATTTGTCTTATCCTGACAGTAAACAAGAAAATTTCTGGATCGAAGAGACATTTAATGACCCACAGATATATTGTGTCAGTTCTCCATATCCCAAATCCCCATGGGGTGACACAATGAAGGAAGATGCCACTTGCATGTAGAGTGGGGAGAGGAACTCCGAAATTATGAATCTATGAGCTTATATAGGAGCTGCTGGCACAGTGGTCCTCTTCCCCTCTGGAGAGAGAATGGAGTGAGATAGAGCTCTGGAATATAAACAGATTTTCTCTGGGGATAGAAGGCGAAAGTTCCTATAGCTTTTACCCTTTGGAATGTAAATAAATGGCTTCTTGGAAGAAGTCTCTGTCTTTCAATTTCAAGATAGACTTGTCATTTAAAAATCCTTTAATGCAGGTTGCCAATAATATTTACTCAATAAGCCTTAACTATGCAGGTCCCTGGGTGGCACAAATGGTTTGCATTTGATTGCTAATCTAAAAGTTGGCAGTTTGAACCCATCCAGAGGCACCTTGGAAGACAGGCCTGGTGATCTGCTTCAGAAAGATCACAGCCTTGAAAACCCAATGGACCAGTTCTACTCTGCACCAAGGGACCTCCAGGAGTTAGAATCAACTTGAAGGCAAGTAACAACAACAACCAACCTGAAGATTGGCAGTTTTAACCCACCCAGTGGCACTACAGAAAAAGGCCTGGCAAACTGCTCCCATAAAGATTACAGCCAAGAAAACTCTATGGAAAAATTCTACTCTGTAATATATGGGATTGCCACAAATCAGACTCACATCCACAGAAACGAGTTTGGTTTTTGGCTTATGCAGAAACATAAAAATGTTCATGTAGCGTTGCTTCCTGACAAGTTTGAGTCTGAGGAACGTTAATATAAGGGAAATGTTTTTATTTTGTTTTTCTATTAATCCAAAAAGTAGAAAAGGGAAAAATGGATACAAGTCATAGGGCAACATATTTCCTTTCAATTTAGAAATTAATATCTATTTAACAATGGAACTGATTCCCTCCTAAGTTCAATTTCTTATCACTGGTGATATACATACTACTTACGTTTGAGAAGCAACCCTTTCAACAGACAAATAGACTAGGTAATCTCCAGTGATTTAATGATCCATGTGTTTCAGAGTAGAGATATTTTAGTTGCCATAAAACTCCAATGAAACTAAAAATTACGTAATACTAAACTAAGAAATATGGTTATATTTGTTTGTCTTTGTCTTCAAAGAATCATATTTCTGAAAAAAATCATTGTGTAATGTTATCTGGGTTGCTTAACTGCCAGCATTCATATTTGGATATTTTTAGTAAGATAATTTAGAAACAATGTAAATAAAGAAGAAACACTTGCCCACATCCAGCTCTGAAAAATCTGAATTTGACTTAGACAATGTTATGGGATGTATAAATTACTTGTTTTATACCTACTCCTTCCATACGTAGTAAGTTCCCCAAGGTCTGGTGTCATGTCTCTTTTATTTACTGTGGTATCCAGTCCACAATACAGAATCCTAAAAACAATACCTACGGAATAAATGATTTTTTAAGAGTGAATAAATAGATGGATGGAAAACCTGAGACTAACAGTACCTAGGAGAGACAAGAAAGTTTCTTTCACTAGACACTTCAGAGGGAGTATGGCCTGGCTGATATGTTGATTTTGACTTCTAACCTCTAGAACTATGAGACGAAATATTTCTGTTCTTATAAATCACCCAGTTCGTGGTATGTTGTTATGACAGCCCTAGGGAACTAAAACAAACAGTAATTGAAATACCAGATAGGACAAAAATGAGCGTATTTTTTTAAGAAAATGGGAGAGAAAAATTGGAATCATACTGATCCAGATACCTTGACAATATGGCTATTGTACTTGCATTGTTTTGGATTAAGAAAATGAGATTATATTCTGCTAAACCCTAGACAGACAGTGACTCAGGGAACCAATTTAAGGAGAAGAGTAATTGATTCTATTTTCAACCTTCAAGTTCTGAATTATCTATCCTTTTTCATGCCCCCATCCCTCCTTCTTTACCCCTCTCCTTTCTTTTCTTCTTCCCTTCTTCCCTCCCTCTTTCCCATTTCTCTCCTCTATCTTTTTTTTCCTCTTCTGTTACTTTTTTATGTTTTCATTTAATAGATATTTATGTAACATTTACTATGTTCTGGGCACCATAATAGGTGCTGGGGATCAGTGGTGAAAATGACAGGTATGGTTCTTTCCACCATGAAATATACAGTCTAGTTGGCTGGGCAGGCTGTTAACAAATGATGGGTGTTTTGAAAGGGTGCTGTGGGCATTATGTAGGAAGAAAAGCCTTCCCAAAGAACAATGTCTTGGATTTCATTAATTCTACCAAAAAGTATTACTGAGCACCTATTACAAGACTGACACTGTTCTAGGCACTGATGATAAGCCTCCATTCCCTTTGTTCTATACCCCCTCTCCTGTTCTCAAGCTCCTTTCTTTTTCAGAATACACCGTTGGTTCCCTGCCTTAACGAATATCAAATTATTCTTTCAGGACGTCACTTCCACTGCTTTTTTTTTTTTTTTTGCCTAAAGCCTTATTCTTCTATACTCTGATATCCCAGGAACCATAGATTGTGTTAATATATCTGCTTGTTCATCTTTAAATTTACTTCTTCATTTCTTCAACAACAGCTAATGAGTGTCTAGCCTTTGTGAGGCACTAAGTTAGGTTCTGGTTTGATGTTCTCCTTGCTCCTGTTGACAGTTTTATGATCTTTTGCTTTCAAGTATATGCCATCTGAATACACTATCCCACGTTCCTTCTTCTTGCTTGCTTCTTAGCTTCTAACCTCCCATTTAGTGTTCCTTCTTTTTGAGTAGCTTGACACCTGGTATTTTTTTCTACCTCTTCCTGATGATGTCAGTATCATCTAGGATAATGTCAGCACCCATATGTATAAAATTATGTTTCTAAAGGTGATTGAAGAATGAATTCTTCAATTTATTTCTCCCTCCAAATAAATATCACTTGATTTTTCCCCCAAACAGTGAAAAATTAACTGGGCATATGATATTAAATAGATTAATTTTTTTTCCAATTTTTTATTGGTATTCAGGAATATGGTATAATTATAAAGATTGTTTTAGTCTACTTTATAATGCACTATTCTAGTTTTTGAGCTTTCTTTTTTTAAGTGACTAGAAAACTATTATACTTAAATATATTTACAGTGTATTTGTAACTTAAGATGACAGAACAAATATTTTAAGTAAAAATATAAATGAAAACTATGAACATTTTAAAGGACAGCCTTCGTACTTGATTGTAATCAATAAAGAAAATAAAACTTGATTAACAACAGTATATGTAGCCATAAAACTCTCAGTTGGATAGTTTCAAAGTTACAGTTAATAGTTCACTCAAAATCTTAAAGGTATGTACTGTTAAGCTCATCTTAACCATAATTTACTATTTGGAATGAGATTTTGAAGACTTTTACTCGAAATGAACCACTGGAAAATTTTAATGACTATGTTAAAATTTGATTACATTCTAGATCATTCAATTAATTAACTTGGGAGAGATTAAGTTTCTTTTCTTACGGAATTAGTCTCTTTTGAAAGTTACAGAATTCACTTTATGACTAAATTGATTTCATACTATATTTGCTTGAAATATGAACTTAACATATTTCTAATGAGAGAAATATTTAAGTTAAGTGATGTTAACAGGTTTAAATGTGGCTTTGCTATCATTCTGGTAGATACTAAACTCTATGCAATAAGTAGCTGATATTTCATTGGTCATTCACTAACACTGGACAGAAATTATATACATGGCTGTCATATACTGTGGAAGTTCAAACATCCTTTCTGTGAGCAATAGCCTAGAACAAATTTGTAATTCACTGACAATGAAATATTTATAAGACTAATTTCATAAATCATTGGATTTATAAGAAAATATGCATTGAAGAGAAATCATAGACTGGTGAATAAAATACCAGTTACTTTTGCTTCTTGAGAAGATACCACATAGAATGCAACTGTAGACTCTTTAGACTTGAACTGGAGATTACTTGATAGAGTAACTTTTGGCTTATGACCTTTAACAAATATAATTTGAGAGTATTTTAAAATTTATGTTATGCCCTGGTGTTTAAATTTTTTTTGGCTTTTCTCAATGTGGTTTACTTTAAATTAATTTTGAAAAGGGATTTTTGGTATTTTAGAAAAAAATTACATGGTATATATCTCACAAACCCAAAATTGAGGTGCACAATAAATATACAATTACTTAACTTTTCCATTAGATTAAATTTTTTACTCTTTCATTCTTGGAATAAAGCTCAGTCAATCATGATATATTGTCCTTCTCATACATTACTAAGTTATATTTACTAACATCTTGTTTATCGTTATTGCATCTATGTTTATGAGAAAGTCTGGTCTGCAGTTATTCTTTCCTTGGACCTCATTAGTTTTGGGGATCAAAAGTTCTAACCCTCTCAAAAAAGTTGGGAAGTGTTTCTCTTTTTTTTCTTTTACTCTCTGAAAGAGTTTATGCTAGATTGGTATTATGTCCTCCTAAAATGTTAGGAAAAATTCTTTATAAAGCCTTGTGGGCCTGAAGTTATGTTATTATATTAAGAAAGTTTTAGACTTTTGGGCAACATAGCACTATAGACAGAAGCACCACGCCGTTCCTCCACAGCAAAGATCTAAAAAACTAAGTCAAGCAGAGGCACACGTCAATCCTGAAACCCGAAGCATCAAATGAAGAGATAAGGAACTCAGCCCAGCTCTGAATGGAATAAGAAACTGACAGAGAACAGAGAGGGAGGAGAGATACATGCCCCTATCAGCTAACGCAGCATGAATCCACTGTCTTGGACTCCTATTGGAGATCGGCAAATGGGGTATGAGAAAGCAGCTTCACTGATTTTCAGCAGGAGACAGAATAACCGGTAAAGAGTGATATATGCTTTCTTACCCCCACAATTCTTCACCCACACTTGGCCTCCTGTGCTTCCTGTGTTCACAGTCTTTTGTCGGGGAAGCACCAGCTTCACCCCGGAGCTGCTTGAGTTCCCCTTGCCTGCACTTGCTGGCTCCCTGAATGCCATTTGTTGGCTGCTGGTGTTGGTTTTTTCTGTTTCTTTAGATTTCTTTCTTACCTCTCACACCCCACCCTCCTTTCTCTCAAATACCTGGCTCTGTGTACCATGTTTGCTTCTTCCTGAAAGGCTGCAAAACACAGCTCGACTGTGAAACTGCTTCCTGGCAAGTGCTGCCATGCTGGTGGGAACCCTAGGGATTTTTGTTTGTTCTGATTTGTTCTGTTTTGATTTGTTGGTTTGTTTGTTTTCTTTTTCTTTTCTCAGCTTGAAAACCCCTTCTAACCAGGTAGTACTGTGAGACTTGGTAGCTACTCCCTTACTCTGTGCACAAGTACAGAGGCACCCCTGGGGACATTTATTTTTTCTTGTTTGTTTTTGTTTTGTTGGTTTCTTTGTTTTGTTTTCTTCTCTCTCTTTTTCACTTTTTGTCTTTCTTCATTTCTCAGTTTCTCATCTCTCTATACTTACCTTCTCTTCCTGTCTCCTGAGTACATGGCACTGTGTGACACATCTACCCCTTCTAGACAGGCTGTACTTCATGGCCTGGGAACAACGTCCCCAGTCCTCACAGCCACACTGGTGGGATCCCTGGGGGCTTTTTGTTCCTTCTAATTTTAATTTATTCATTTTTTTCTTTTACCCTTTTCTTTTTTTTTCATTTTTGTTTATCTCCATTTCTCAGTCTCTCATCTCTCCACTCCAATGGCAAGCTCCCTTAGAACTCTTCTTTGTTTGTATGTAGGTTTTTGGCTCCTCCTCCTCTCTCCTCTTTCTCCTTTTCCCCATACCCATCTTAGCTCCACACATCACAATCTCCCCCCTCCCTCCTGCCTACCTGCACTAGTGCTGAACTTCACACCCACAAGCAACACAGGCATGGCCTAACAAGAAAACTGCCCTACACTGATTCCAAGCCCACCCTGTTGGCCCTAATATATGCCACAAACAACCCATCCCAGAAACTTCCCTTCAGCAGGACCTGCCCTGTTGTATCATACCCGAGCAATGACCCAGCCCATTGCAGAAGGGGGTGGAAAGTATCATGACTACAGAGGAGCAAACAACAAAGAACACACAGCCCACCTGTGCAGACATAACCAAATAAAACAAAAAAGCCAGACAAAACAAATCTACAATCAATAAATGAGGACAATAACTACTAATGCCATGAAGACAGCAGACTATATCAAAACTTATACAAAAACAGGACAGGATGGTTCCAGTAGGTGTCTAAAATAAAACCCCAGGTGACTTTCCAGTGGAAGAAAATGCACTAGAACTACCTGATAGGGAATTCAAATCTCTAATACTCAGAGCTACACAAGAGTTGAAGCAAAAAGCAGACAAAAATGAGGAAAAAATACACAAATTCATGGAAAAGGCAGACAAATTCATAGAAAATATAGACAAAAAATGAAAGAATTCAGGAAAATAATTCAAGAACAAAATGTTAAAATAAATTCACAACTAGAAATCATACAAAAACAACAATTAAAAATCCAAAAGATAAACAGCAAGACTTCAGAAATGGAAAGTGTCATAGAAGAGCTGAGGAGCAGGTTTGAAACAATGGAAGACAGGATAAGCAAAATTGAAGACAAACACTTGGCTACAACTCTGTTTGAGGAAAAATCAGAAAAAAAGAACAAAGAAAAATGAAGAAACCCTGAGAATCACGTGGGATACAATCAAAAGCAAAAATTTTCGAGTGATCAGAGTTCCAGAACAGGGAGAGAAAACAGAAAACACAGAGATGATCATTGAAGAACTGCTGACAGAAAACTTCCCCAATATCATGAAAGATGAAAAGCTGACTATCCAAGAAGCTCAACGAACCCCATATAGGATAGACCCCAAAGGAAAATCACTAAAGTGTATCATAATCACACTGGCTAAAAACAAATACAAACAAAGAAACTTGAGAGCAGCTCAAGAAGAGCAAGAAGTCACATACAGAGGAGAAACAATAAGACTAAATTCAGATTATTCAGCAGAAACTATTCAGAAAAGAAGGAAATGGGATGACCTATATAAAATCTTCAAAGAGAAAAATTGCCAGCCAAGAATAACGTATCTTGCAAAACCCTCATTGAAATATAATAGTGAAATGACAGGACTATGTAAAAACCAAACCAAACTTACAAGAATTATTAAAGGGAGTCCTTTTATCTGAGAACAAACAACATCAGACCACAGGCTGAATCTAGGACACAGGATTGTACCAACCAGATACCAATCTAGGATATGAACCCTCAAGGTCTATCCAAAACCAAAAAAAAACTACAACAGGGAACAAAAGAGTTTAATCTGTAAATGATAAAAGCATCAGAACAATAAAAGAGGGACTAAACAGTGTAGGTATAGAATCTTCTAATGGTGAGGAAGGCAAGACAATACCAAATAATAATAGACTGGTTCAAAACTAGGAAGATGATGGTAAATTTCAAGGTAACCACAAAGAAACTCAACAACCTCACTCATCAAAGTAAAGAAGAAAAACATAAAGACTCAGTAAAAACAAAACCTACAAAAACAAAATAAATGAAAACAAAATCCACAAACAAAAGGAATTCAGCACAGGAGAGTAAGA
>NW_004444065.1:2203133-2220329 GCF_000243295.1 Trichechus manatus latirostris
CAATTTATAGCAATAGATGCACACATCAAAAAAGAAGAAAGGGACAAAACCAAAACATTAACTACACAACTCAAACAAATAGAAAGAGAAAAGCAAAAAAAAAAGCTCACAGCCACGAGAAGAAAGGAAATAACAAAGAAGAGAGCAGAAATAATTAAAATAGAGAATTGAAAAACAATAGAAAGAATCAACAAAACCAAAAGTTGGTTCTTTGAAAAGATCAACAAAATCAACAAACCTCTGGCCAGACTGACAAAAGAATAACAAAAGAGGATGCAAATAAACCAAATAAGAAATGAAATGAGGGACATTACAACAGACCAAACTGAAATAAAAAGGATCATAACAGAGTATTATGAAAAACTGTACTCCAACAAATTTGAAATCCTAGGAGAAATGGACACAATTCTAGAAATGCACTACCTACACAAACTGACATAAGTGATGTTGAAAATCTGAACAGAACCATAACAAGACAAGAGATTGAAAAGATAATTAAAAAAACTCCCAATAGAAAAATCCCTGGCTGGGGTGGCTTCACTGGAGAATTCTAATACACATTCAGAGAAGAGTTTATACCAGTACTACTCAAACTATTCCAGAACATAGAAAATGAAACAACACTTCTGAATTCATTTTATGAAGCCAGCAGAACCCTGATACCAAAACCAGGCAAAGACAACACAAAAGAAGAAAATTAAAGACCAATATCTCTCATGAATATAGATGCAAAAATTCCCAACAAAATTCTAGCTAATAGACTTCAGCATCATATCAAAAAGAATAATGCACCACGACCAAGTAGGAGTCACACCAGGTATGCAAGGAAGGTTCAGCATTAGAAAATCAATCAACATAATCCACCAAATAAATAAAAGAAAAGAAAAGAATCACATAATCATCTCAATTGACACAGAAAAGACATTCAACAAAGTCCAACACCCATTCCTGATAAAAACTCTCAATAAAATAGATATAGAAGGGAAATTTCTCAACATAATAAATGGCATCTATGCAAAACCAACAGCCAATATCATTCTTAATGGAGAGAGGCTGAAAACATTCCCCTTGAGAACAGGAACAAGATAAACATACCCTTTAACTCCACTCCTATTTAACATTGTGCTGGAAGTCCTAGCTAGAGCAATAAGGCAATAAAAAGAAATAAAGGGCATCCAAATTGGTAATGAAGAAGGCAAATTGTCCCTGTTTGTGGATGATATGATACTATACATAGAAAACCCTAAAGACTCCACAAGAAATCTCCTGGAACTAATAGAAAGATTCGGCAGAGTACCAGGATACAAGATAAACATACAAAACTCAGTTGGATTCCTATACAGCAATAAACAGAATGATGAAAAGGAAATCCGTAAAAGAATACCATTTATAATAACCCCTAAAAGAATAAACTACATAGGGATAAACCTAACCAGAGATGTAGAAGACCTATACAAAAAAACCCTACAAAACACTACTACAAGAAACCCGAAGGGATCTACATAAATGGAAAAACATACCATGCTCATGGATAGGTAGACTCAACATTATGAAAATGACAATTCTACCCAAAGCAATTTACAAATACAATGCGATCCCGATCCAAAGAACAACAATATTCTTTAAAGAGATGGAAAAACTAACCATTTACTTTATATGGAAAGGGAAGAAGCCCCAGATAAGTAAAACACTATTGAGGAAGAAGAATAAAGTTGGAGGACTCACACTACCTGACATCAGAACCTACTATACAGCCACAGTAGTCAAAACAGCCTGGTAGTGGTACAAGGACAGATACATTGACCAATGGAAGAGAACTGAGAACCCAGATGTAAATCCATCCACTTACGGTCACCTGATCTTCTACAGGGGCCCAGAGTCCATCAAATGGGAAAAGACAGTCTTTTTAACAAAATGTAGTGGGAAAAGTGGATGTCCATCTGCAAAAAAATGAAATAGTACATATACCTCACACCATGTACAAAAACTAATTCAAAAATGAATCAAAGACCTAAATATAAAGCCAAAATCTAAAAAGTTCATAGAAGAAAAAATAGGACCAAGGCTACAGGCCCTAATGCATGGCATTAGCAGAATACAAACCATAACCAACAACATACAAACTCCAGAAGATAAGCTAGATAACCGGGATCTTCTAAAAAAGTAAACACTTATACTCATCAAACGACTTCACCAAAAGAGTAAAAAGAGAACCTACAGACTGGGAAAATTTTTTGGACACTACAAGTCAGACAGACGTCTAATCTCTATAATGTAGAAGAACGTCCACACCTCTACAACCAAAAGACAAATAATACAATTAAAAAATGGGCAAAAGATATGAACAGACACTTCACCAAAGAAGACATTCAAGCAGCCAACATACATGTGAGGAAATGCTGGCGATCACTAGCCATTATAGAAATGCAAATTATAACCACAATGAGATATCATCTCTTCCCGGCATTACTGGTACAAATCAGAAAAACTGCAAATAACAAATGATGTAGAGGCTGCGGGGAGATCAGAATTCTTATGCACTGTTGCTGGGAATGCAAAATGATACAACCATTTTGGAAAATGATATGGTGCTTCCTTAGAAAGCTAGAAATAGAAATACCATAGGATCCAGCCATCCTACTCCTAGGAATATATCCTAGAGAAATGAGTCGTCACTCAAATAGACATATGCACACCCATGTTCATTGCAGCATTGTTCACAATAGCAAAAAGACAGAAATAAACTAGATGACCATTAACAGATGAACGGATAAACAAACTATGGTACATACACAGAATGGAGTACTATGCAATGAGAAAGAACAACAATGAATCTGTGAACCATCTCATAACATGGATGAAACTGGAGGACATTATGCTGAGTGAAATAAGTCAATCACAAAAGGACAAATATTGTATGAGACCTCTATTGTAAAAACCCATGAAAAAGCTTACACACAGAAAGTAACAATCTTTGTTGGTTATGAGGGATGGGAGATGTGGGGGAAAATACTAAACAGGCAATAGATAAGTGGTATCTTTGGTGAAGGGTGAGATAGTACACAATACTAGAGAAACCAGCACAACTTGTACAAGGAAAGGTCATAGAAGCTTCATAGACACGTGCAAACTTCTTGAGGGACGGAATTACTGGGCGGAAGGCTGTGGGGACCATGGTGTTGGGGAACATCTAGCTCAATTGGCATAACACAGTTTACAAAGATAATCTTCTACATTCTACCTTGGTGAGTAGCATCTGGGCTCTTAAAAGCCTGTAAGCAGCCGTCTAAGATACTCCACTGATCTCACCCCTTCCAGAATAAGGGAAAATGAAGAATACAAGATACAGGGAGAGATTAGACCAAAGGACTAATGTACCACAATAACCATTGCCTCTACCAGACTGAGTCCAGTATAACTAGATGGTGGCTGGCTACCACCACTGACTGCTCTGACTGGGATCACAACAGAGGGTCCTGGACAGAGCTGGAGAACAATATAGAACAAAATTATAGCTCACAGAAAAAGACCAGATTTACTGGCCTGATCTGACAGAGACTGGAGGAAACCTGAGAGCATGGTTCCCAGACACCTTTTTAGCTCAGTAATGAAGTTTCTCCCGAGGTTCAGTTTTCAGCCAAAGATTACACAGCCCCATAATGCAAAACAAGACTAATGGGGCATAATAGTCCAGGGACAAGGACTACAATGCAGGAGGGGACAGGAAACCTGGTAATATGGAACCCAAAGTTGAGCAGGGACAGTGTTGACATGTCATGGGGTTGTTAACCAGTGTTGTAAAAAAAATAGGTGTACTATCTGTTTAATGAGAAACTATTTGTTATGTAAACATTCATCTAAAGTACAATTTAAAAAAGAAGAAAAAAAGCCCAGGCCCAGACTGTTTCACTGGAGAATTCAACTAAACTTTCAGAGAAGAGTTAACACCACTACTACTAAAGGTATTTCAGAGTATAGAAAAGGATGGAATACTCACAAACTCATACCCCTGATACCAAAACCAGGTAAAGACACCACAAAAAAAGAAAATTACAGACCAATATCCCTCGTGAACATTGATGCAAAAATCCTCAACAAAATTCTAGCCAATAGAATTCAGCAACATATCAAAAAAATAATTCACCATGATCAAGTGGGATTTATACTAGGTATGCAATGATGGTTCAACATTAGAAAAACAATCAAAGTAATCCATCACATTAATAAAACAAAAGACAAGAAACACATGATCTTATCAATCAATGTAGAACAGGCATTTGACAAACTCCAACACCCATTCATGAAAAAACAGTCAACAAAATAGGAATAGAAGGGAAATTCCTCAACATAATTAAGGGCATTTGTACAAAGCCAACAGCTAATGTCATTCTAAATGGACAGAGTCTGAAAGCATTCCCCTTGAGAACAGGACCCAGACAAGTATGCCCTTTATCACCACTCTTATTCAACACTGTGCTGCAGGTCCTAACCGGAGCAAGTTGGCTAGACAAAGAAATAAAGGGCATCCAAATTGATAGGGAAGAATTAAAAGTACCTCTATTTGCAAATAATATGATCTCATACACAGAAAACCTCAAAGAATCCACAAGAAAACTACTGGAACTGATAGAAGATTTCAGCAAAGTATCAGGATACAAGATAAACATACAAAAATCAGTTGGATTCCTCTACAGCAATAAAGAGAATTTCCAGGAAGAAATCATTAAATCAGTACCATTTACAGTGGCCTCAAGAATATAAAATACTAAGGGATAAATCTAACCAGAGACGTAAAAGACCTATACAATGAAAACTATAAGGCACTGCTGCAAGAAACCAAAAAAGACCTGCATAAGTGGAAAAACATACCTTGCTCATGGATAGGTAGACTCAACATTGTGAAAATGTCAGTTCTACTGAAAGTGATCTACAGATACAATGCAATCCCCATCCAAATTCCTGTGTCATTTTTTAATGAGATGGAGAAATAATTCACCAACTTCATTTGGAAAGGGAAGAGGCCCCGGATAAGTAAATCATTACTTAAGAAGAAGAACAAAGTGCGAGGCCTCACACTACCTGATTTTAGAGACTGTTATACTGCCACGGTAGTCAAAACAGCCTGGTACTGGTACAACAAGACATACACAGACCAATGGAACAGAATTGAGAATCCAGACATAGATTCATCCACCTATGAGCAGCTGATATTTGACAAAGGCACAAACTCTGTTAATTGGGGAAAAGAGAGTCTCTTTAACAAACGGTGCTGGCATAACTGGATATCCATCTGCAAAAAACTGAATCAAGACCCATACCTCACACCATGCACAAATAATAACTCAAAATGGATCAAAGACCTAAATATAAAATTGAAAACAGGAAAGATCACGGAAGAAAAAATAGGGACAACACTAGGAGCCCTAATACATAGTATAAACAGAATTCGAACCATAAGTAACAATGCGCAGACACCAGAGGAGAAACTAGATAACCGGGAGCTCCTAAAAATCACTCTTAAGTTCATCAAAAGACTTCACCAAAAAAGTAAAAAGACAGCCTATAGACTGGGAAAAAAATTTTGGCTAGGACAAATCCTATCAGCCTCTAATCTCTAAAACCTACAAGATACTGCAAAACCTCAACAACAGAAAGACAAATAACCCAGTTAAAAAATGGGCAAAGGATATGAACAGCCAAAGAAGACATTCTGGTGGCTAACAGACACATGAAGAAATGCTCACAATCATTAGCCATTAGAGAAATGCAAATCAAAACTACAATGAGATACCATCTCACCCCAACAAGGCTAGCATTAATCCAAAAAACAGAAAATAATAAAGGTTGGAGAGGTTGTGGAGAGACTGGAAAAATTATGCACTGTTGGTGGGAATGTAAAATGGTACACCACTTTGGAAATCAATTTGGTGCTTTCTTAAAAAGCTAGAAATAGAAGTACCATACAATCCAGCAATCCTGCTTCTTGGAATATATCCTAGAGAAATAAGAGCCATCACAAGAATAGATATATGCACACCCATGTTCACTGCAGCACTGTTCATGATAGTAAAAATTTGGAAACCACCTAGGTGCCCATTAACAGATGAATGGATAAACAAATTATGGTATATCCACACAATGGAATACTATGCAACGATAAAGAACAATGATGAATCCATGAAACATAACAAGGAGGAATCTGGAAGGCATTATGCTGAGTGAATTTAGTCAGTCACCGAAGGACAAATATTGTACAATACCATTATTATATGAACTCAAGGAAAGGTTTCAACACAGAAGAAAACATTGTTTGATGGTTACGAGTATGGGGAAGAAGGGAGAGTGTTATTCAATAACTAGATGGTAGACAAGAATTATCTTAGGTGAAGGGAAGGACAGCACGCACTACAGGGAAGTCAGCATAACTGGACTAAACTTAAGCTAAGAAGTTTCCTGAATACAACCAAACCCTTCATGGGACAGAGTAGCAGGGTGGGAGGTCTGGGGACCATGCTTTCAAGGAACATCTAGGTCAATTGGCATAACAAAGTTTATTAAGAAAATGTTCTGCATTCCACTTTGTTGTTTGGCATCTGGGGTCTTAAAAGCTAGTGAGTGGCCATCTAAGATGCATCAATTGGTCCCAACCCACCTGGAGTAAAGGAGAATGAAAAACACCAAAGGCACAAGGAAAGCATTATCCCAAGAGACAGAGAGGGCCACATGAACTGGAGACTTCATCAGCCTGGGACTAGAAGAACTAGATGGTGCCTGGCTACCACCAATGACCACCCTGAAAAGGAACACAAAAGAGAGTCCTTTTTGAGCAGGAGAAAATTGGGGTGCAGAGCTCAAATTCTAGTAAGAAGACCAGACTTAATTGACTGAGACTGGAGGAACCCCAGAAAGCATGGCACCCGGACTCTTTGTCTACCCAGCACTAAAACCATTCCCGAGGCCATCGCTTCAGTCAAGGATTAGACTGGACTATGGGACATAAAATGATACTCGTGAACAGTGTGCTTCTTAGCTCAAGTAAATATATGAGACTAAATGGACAACTCCTGGTCGGAGGTAAGATGAGAAGGAAGAGATGGGCAGGAGCTGGTTGAATGGACATGGGAAATCAGGGTTGGGAAGGAGGAATGTGCCGTCACAGTATAGGGAGAGCAATTAGGGTCACATAACAATGTATGTTTAAATTTTTGTATGAGAGACTAAATTGAATTGCAAACTTTCACTTAAAGTACAATTAGAAAAAAAAAATCTATGAAACTTCTGACCAATATTGCCTAAGCTATTTCACACAATTTTTAATATATTGTATCTTCATTATTCATTGAGTTCAAATTATTTTTAGAATTTAGTTTGCTTTTCCTCCTCAAAATTGTTATAATTTATTTTTGCTCCCTATTTTTTTTCTTCACCTTTTTGTTGAAAATGTCAATGAAGTGTTGTATTTGGGATACATTTACCTGCTTCAAGAGATTTAGTTTATTATTACCAAAAGTCACTATGTTTTTCTAGATGTGATACCAATCAAATACTTTATTGGCAGATATAAAATTACATTAACCAATACATATTGCATAGTATGAACTATTGATTTTTAGTTTTTTGATATTATAACTGACTTGTCAGGTAAGTTTTATTGGTATTGAGATGTTTTGCTTTTTTGGTTTTTGTTTTGTTTTATATTGTTTTGGAAAACACTTCTATTACATGATGTAATGTTATAAGGCAGTAATGGTATTAACACAAATATGTCTTTGTATTATAAGTATGCATTTAAATATTTTGACTTAAAATTTTTAAATGTGAAGGTCTGTATCGTCATGTTTTCTAGTGTGAAACACTGTCATTAATTACCACTATTGCCACTATTGCCTTACTACAGTAACATAAGCCTCTCTCTCTCTCTCTTTAAAGGAGCCCTGGTAGCACAAATAGTTAAGTTAGGCGCTCGGCTGCTTACCAATAGGTTGGTGGTTCAAACCTACCCAGTCACACTATGCGAGAAACACCTGGCGATCTGCTTGCATAAAAGATTGCAGCCAAGAAAACCTGCTCTGTCACGTGGGGTCACTGTGGATCGAAATAGACCTAAAGGCACTCAACAACAACGTGTTATAATTATATTGAAATCCTCTATATTGTGTATCTGTCTGAATATCTTTTTTTAAAAATTTTGTTGGTTCAAGAGCTAGACTAATAGAATAAGAATAAATCAAAGAAATAGATACTATTTTTTATTGTAGTCATTATGAAAATATTAAGAAAAATCTGCCCATCTGTTAAAGAGAAACATATAAAATGAATATGTTTGTAGAGATAAAATATGGTTTCAAAGTGACTAAGGAACAAAAGAATATAAAAATTGACAAGATAGTTTAAGAAATGAGGCAAATAAAACTTTAATATTACAAGGTATTATACATAATGATTGAATTTAGAACTCCAATAGACATGTTAAAGTTCAGAATAGCACAGATAAAGAGAGAATTAGTAACCAGAAAGAACAATTTTAAGAAAATATCCACAAGTTAGCAAAGGTAATCAAAGAAATGGAAGACATCAAAGAGTTATAGAAATATGGAGGATAGACTGAGAAGATCTAACATAACATCTATTCAGACTCCCAAAGACAATGGAGGAGATGCAATTTTCAAAGGTGAAAATCAATGTACATTTCCAAGAAGTTTATCAAATTTCAGAAGAACAAAGCAGAGATATTATATAAAAGTGATCACAGAGAGAGAGAAAATATTACACACAAAGCAAGAGCAATTAGTCTCATAGTTGACTTTGCAATGATAGTAATAAAAGCCAGAAGACAATGTAAAAGTATTATCAATATGCTGAGCAAAAATAATTATCAAATTTGAAATTCTATATCTAGTCAAACTATCGTTAAGATGAGGATGAAATAAAGACATTTACGCAAATGAAAAGTGAATGTGTTTACAACCTACATACCCTCATTAAAGGAACTCTAAAAAATATAATCCAGGAGAAAGGAAAATAGTAATATAAGGAGTAATGAAGAAGCAAGAAGACATGGTAAATATCTATACAAATTTCTAATCAACAATGAATATGAAAAACAATAATATTGTCTAATTTAAAGAGTTTTTTGTAAACATACAAAACTAAAATACTGTAAACAGTAGCACATAACAAAGGAGAATGAATGAAATTAAAGGACTGCCCTTTTTAAGGAGAATGGTAAATACATTGATTAATTTGAGATTTCATCCAGTTAAATACTGCATCTGAATATTAAATTGAGTAAATTACATATTTTCTGATAGAAATAAAAATGGAACAAATGCTAACAAATTTAGAAATAAAGAGAAAAATAAAATGGAAGCAGTAGAAAAACAGAAAGTGCAAAATAAGATGATAGAAAAGAATTCATATATATCAGCAACCACAATAAATTGAAATAAACTATACACTCCACTGAACAGATTTTCAGAATACATATATATTTTCTAAAAATCTAGTTATTTTCTGTTTATAGGGATACCGTAAGATTCAGAATAAAATGATTTAAAAAGATATAATAGGTAAATACCAACCAGAAGAATATTGCTACAGGCATACCAATATCAGGCAGAATTATCTTGAAGGCAAAAAGCATTGCTAATGATAAGAAAGCCATTATATATAGGCAAAAGACTAAAGGATATAACAATTTTAAACTTGTGTTCACTTGATAAGATAGCTTCAAGATATAAGAAGATATAAGAAGCAAAAATAATCAGATTGAAAGGAAATATTGTTATATTTTCCATTGTTACAGGCGATTTTAACCAACCTCTCTTAGTAATCGATAGATCAATAAATGAAACATCAATAAATCAATAAATGATTTGAACAACACAATTAAGAAACTATATCTAATGCATATGAGCAGAATTATCCAGCATTTGAAAAATATTATTTCAAGTACACATGGTTCATACAAAAATATTTATCATGTGGTAAGTAATGAAGAAAAGATTTACAGCCTTGGAAACCCTGTGGGGCAGTTCTGCTCTGTCTACAGGGCTGCTGAGAGTCAGAATTGACTTGATGGCAATGGATTTGGTAAGTAATAAAGCAAGTCTAAACTTTTATCAGATATTTGATATTATACATGCCAAATTATTTTTATGACAAATAGATTAATTTAGTTTCTATAACAAAACAAAATATAAAAAGACATTTAAATGTCTTTTTACATCAAAAACACACCTCCACATATATCACAGACCAAAGTCGACTTCATAATGGCAAATAGAAATTCTTACAAATGAGTGATAATGAAAATACTACATAACAAAAACATTATTTAGAGTAGATGTTGGAAAAACTTTTTATGTAAAGAGTTAGAGAGTAAATATTTTAGGCTTTGTGGGTGATACGTGGTCTTCATGCTTTCTGTTTTGTGTTTGCAAACCCTTTAAAAATGTAAAAAAAATTCTTAACTTTGGGATCATATAAAAATAGGACAAGGCCAGATTTGGCCTATGAGCTATTGTTTGCCAAGGCCTGTTTTAGAGAGCTGTCTGTCTTGGAAGAAGTGCAGCCAGAATGCTCATTAGAAACAAGGATGTCGAGACTTCGTCTCACATATACTTTGACATGTTATCAGGAGGGACCAGTCCCTGGAACAGGACATCACGGTTGCTTGGTAAAAACAGGGTCATCGAAAAAGAGGAAGACCCTCAACGAGATGAATTGACATAGCAGCTGCAACAATGGTCTCAAGCATAACAATAATTGTGAGGATGGTGCAGGAGCGGGCAGTGTTCTGCTCTTTGTACATAGGGTCGCTATCAGTCAGAACTGACTAGACGGTACCTAACAACAAAACTATACATAACTTTACTTCTTATAGTAGTTAAAGAGAATGACTGAAAATTAATAAGCTCGACACCCAACTTAAAATTAATGAAAGAATAAATCAAAGAAAACAGAAAGAAGAAATGATATAGATAAGAGTAAAATTAACTAAATCAAAAATACATTCAATAAAAGGATTAGTATAGCCAAATGATAGTCTTTTAAAATGACTAATAAAATTGAGCTAGTGAACACATTTATTTAAAAGGTGAAAAAGTAGAAGAGAACAGAGAAAGATAATCCATTGATCAAATGGAAACACATTTTGATGTGCATGTAATCCTAAATATGTTTCAATTGTAGAATAGACTATAATCTGTGTATCAGGGAACGTAATTATGCACAGATTATTGTGAGAAACAGCATTTTACTCATGACCTGACTGACTGTATAAATTAAACCTATTGCCATCGAGTCAATTCTGACTCTTAATGACCCTATAGGACAAAGTAGAACTGCCTCATATGATTTCCAAGACTGTAATCTTTTTGGAAACTAACTGCCACATCTTTCTCCCACAGAGCTGCTGGTAGGTTCAAACCCCTGACCTTATGGTTAGCAGCCAAGCACTTAACCACTGAGCAACCAGCACTCCTTGATTAATACTACAATCAAATGCAAAGTGCTTCTAATAGAGTTTGACAATGTTTTCATCATAACAATGAAATTATTGTTTTGGCTTAATTTCTTAAAAAATTTGTTAGAAATCAACAGAAATGCTTTCTAAAATTGCTGTGATTCCTTAGAAAACAAGTTCAGTGTGATTTATAATTAACTTTTCATGCACCAGTGACAATAGTGACTGGGCAAATAATCATCAGATAAACACTGATTTTCTACCATGTAACAGGAACCAAGTAGAAACTTGGTAGGTAGTGCAGACTTACTAGACATGTTTCCTGAACTCATGGAGTGCAGAGTCATTAAATGTCTAAATATAATCTTAAAATGTAGTTATAAAATGCGGAAAGTATTAAAAAGTAAAGTCAGGGTATTATGAGAAAGACAATCAACAGGGAACTGGGGAACTGGAGAAGCTCTTAGAGAAGGTCTCCTTGAAGAAGAGATGTTTAGGTGGAAACTTCAAATATGAGTAGGAAAGAACCAGCATAAAGGCAGAGGTGGGGGGTGGAAGTTAGGGGCGAGGGTGATTCAGACTTCCTTGCCAGAGGAAACTGGTATGGGAGGCCCCTGATATGTGGAGTGATGGAGGCCAGTGTTTGAATCATACTGAGAGATGAGAAGAGAGGCAAATGATGAATAAGCTTTGGAAGACAAAAAGAGGATAGATTACACATATCTTGAAAGCCTCGGCAAGGAACTTGGAATTTATTAATGAGACAAGAAGTCAAAGGATGCTTTTAACATAAGAAAAAAAAAAAAAATCAGCCCAGATGCTGAGCAGAGAATGGTTTATAAGGAAGCACAAGGAATGAGGGAACCTTGGGATAGATTCTGGAAATCAAATACGAGATGACGGTCGCTTGGGCCAGAGTTGTAGTATTAAAAATGGCAAGACATGGACAGATTTTGTGATATAATGTGGAGATAAAACTGACAGCGTTTTTGTGGCCAGAAAGATGAAGAGATTCTTATGTAACGACTCTATTTCTCAAGGAAGTGTGAGATAACATTAGCAGCTGAAAGTGATAGACAGTGGTTCTTTAACCTTGACTGCACATTAAAATCACCCAAGCAACTTAAAGAAATGCTAAATCATGGCTCACCCTAGAAATTGATTTTATTGGTCTGAGGTAGGGCCCAGTCATTTGCTTCAAAATTTCTCAAATAATCCATCTTGGGCTAAGGTAGACATCCACCTGAGGCAGAGTGGAAAGTTTAGTTAGAGTAGAGACAATGCAAAATAGGCTTTGATGATGAAGTTATTTGAGAAATGTAGTAACAGTGCATGGCAGTGTTGTTTGTACATTTGAGGCTGAGGGTCACAAATTTAAAGTGCAGAAGTTTTTTTGTAATAGTAAGAATCAGGAAAAAAGCAAATAGGTGAGTTTACTTAGGAGATTTGCTAGGCAAGCACAATGGGAGAGAGAGGATCAAATGAGGTATTTACAAAGGCATGATTATGAAGAAAAATCATAAAATCTAAGCTGAGTGAAGAGGATAAAGAAGACACAGGAGACTGATGTTGTTAGGTGCTGTCAAGTCAGTTCAGACTCATAGCAACCATAAATACAACAGAATGAAACACTGCCCAGTCCTGCACCATCCTCACAATTGCTGTTATGTTTAAACACATTGATGCAGCCACTTTGTCAATCCATCTCGTCGAGGGTCTTCCTCTTTTTCTCTGACACTTTACCAAGTGTGATGTCCTTCTCCAGAGATTGGTTCCTCCTGGTAACACGTCCAAAGTACATGAGAAGAAGCCTCATTATCCTTACTTTCAAGGAGCACTCTGGCTGTATTTCTTCCAGGACAGACTTATTCATTCTTCCGGCAGTCCATGGTATCTTCAATAATCTTTACCAACATCACAATTCAAAGGCATCAATTCTTCTTTGGTCTTCCTTATTCATAGTCCAGCTTTTGCATGCATTTGAGGCGATTGAAAATACCGTGGCTTGGGTCAGGCGGACCTTAGTCCTCAAAGTGACATCTTGGCTTTTTAACACTTTAAAGAGCATCTTTTGCAACAGATTTGCCCAATGCAATGCATCATTTGATTTCTTGACTGCTGCTTCCATGGGTGTTGATTGTGGATCCAAGTAAAATGAAATACTTGACAACTTCAATCTTTTCTCTGTTTATCATGATGTTGCTTATTGGTCCAGTTGTGAGGATTTTTGTTTCTTTTATGTTGACGTGTAATCTTTGCTAAAGGCTGTAGCCTTTGATCTTCATCAGTAAGTGCTTCAAGTCCTCTTCACTGTCAGCAAGGAAGGTTGTGTCATCTGCATATAGTGGGTTCTTAATGAGTCTTCCTCCAATCCTGATGTCATGTTCTTGTAGTCCAGCTTCTTGGATTATTTGCTCAGCAAACAGATTGAATAAGCACGGTGAAAGGATACAACCATGACACACAGCTTTCTTTACTTTAAACCACTTAGTATCCCCTTGTTCTGTCGAATGACTGCTTCTTGGCAGGTTCCTCATGAGCACAATTAAGTGTTCTATAATTCCCATTCTTCACAATATTATCCATACTTTGTTATGATCTTCACAGTCTAATGCCTTTGTATAGTCAATAAAACACAGTTAAATTCTTTCTGGTATTCTTTGCTTTCACCCATGATCCTTCTGACGTCAGCAATGATCTCCCTTGTTCCACATCTTGTTCTGAAACCAGCTTGAAATTCTGACAGTTCCCTGTCCATGTAACGGGGCAACCACTTTTGAATGATCTTCAACAAAATTTTACTTGTGTGTGATATTAATAATAGTACTTGATAGTTTCCACATTCTGTTGGATCACCTTTCTTTGGAATAGGTACAAATATGGATCTCTTCCAGTCAGTTGGCCAGGTAGCTGTCTTCCAAATTTCTTGGTATAGATGAGTGAGCACTTCCATCTCGGCATCCGTTTGTTGAAACATCTCAATTGGCATTCTGTCAATTCCTGAAGGCTTGTTTTCTGCCAGTGTCTTTGGTGCAGCTTGGATCTCTTCTTCAGTACCTTGGTTCTTGATCATATACCACTTCCTGAAATGGTTGAATATTGACCAATTCTTTTTGGTACAGTGACTCTATTCCTTCCATCTTCTTCTGATGCTTCCTGCATAATTTAATATTTTCCATGTAGAATCCTTCAAAATTGTAACTCGAGGCTTGAATTTTTTCAGTTCTTTCAACCTCAGAAATGCTGGGCCTTTTCTTCCCTTTTGGTTTTCTATCTCCAGGTCTTTGCACTTTTCATTATAATACTTTACTTTGTCTTCTCTCTCACCCTTTGAAATCTCCTCTTCAGCTCTTTTACTTCATCATTTCTTCCTTTAGCTTTAGCTGCTCTCATTCAAAAGCAACTTTCAGAGTCTCTTCTGACATCAATTTTCATCTTTTTAACGACCTTTTGCTATCTTTGTGTATGATGTCTTTGATGTCATTCCACAGCTCATCTGATCTTTGGTCATTAATGTTCAATGCATCAAATCTGTTGTTAAGATGGTCTCTAAATTCAAGTGGGATGTACTCAAGGTTGTACTTTTCCTCTCATGGACTTGTTCTAATATTCTTCAACTTCAACTTGAAGTTGCATATGAGTAATTGATAGTCTCTTCTGCATTCGGCCCCTAGCCTTGTTCTAACCGACGATATTGAGCTTTTTGTCGTCTCTTTCCACAGACACAGTTGATCTGATTCCTGTGTATTCCATCCTTCGAGGTCCACTAGCATAGTCGCTGTTTATGTTGCAGAAGAAAGGTACTTGCAATGACTAATTCATTGGTCTTGAAAAATTCTATTATGAGATCTCTGGCATTGATTCTATCACCAAGGCCATATTTTCCAACTACTAATCTTTCTTCTTTGTTTCCAACTTTGACAATCCAATTGCCAGTAGTTATCAGTGCATCTTGATTGCATGTTCCATCAACTTCAGACTGCAGAAGTCAGTAAAAATCTTCAATTTCTTCATCTTTGGCCTTAGTGGTTGGTGCATAAATTTCAATAATAGTCATACTAACTGGTCTTCCCTGTAGGCAGTGGATATTATCTTATCACTGACAATGTTGTACTTCAGGATAGATCTTTTTATTTTATTTTATTTTATTTTTTTATTGTACTTTAAGTGAAAGTTTACAATTCATGTTAATCTCTCATACAAAAGTTTATACATACATTGTTATGTGACCCTAATTGCTCTTCCTATACTGTGACAGTACACACCTCCTTTCCACCCCTGATTTCTCGTGTCCCTTCAACCAGCTCTTGACCCTCTCTGCCTTCTTATCTAACCTCTGGACAGAAGCTGCCAATTAAGCTTCATGTATCTACTTGAGCTAAGAAGCACACTCTTCACGAGTATCATTTTATACCGCATAGCCCAGTCTAATCTTTGTCTGAAGAGTTGGCCTTGGGAATTGTTTTAGTTCTGGGTTGAGAGTCCAGCGGCCATGCTATCTGGGTTTCCTCCAGTCACAGTCAGACCATTAAGTCTGGTCTTTTTACTGGAATTTGAGTTCTACACCCCACTTTTCTCCTGCTCCATCAGGAAGTCTCTGTTGTGTTCCCTTTCAGGGCAGTCACTGGTAGTAGCCAGGCACCATCTAGTTCTTGTCTCAGGATGATGCAGTCTCCAGTTTATGTGGCCTTTCTGTCTCTTGGGCTAACACTTTCTTTGTGTCTTTGGTGATCTTCATTCTACTTTACTGAAGGTGGGTTGGGACCAGTTGATGCATCTTAGATGCCCACTCGCTAGCTTTTAAGACCCCAGACGCCACTCACCAAAGTGGGATGCAGAACATTTTCTTTTCTTTTTTTTGGCTTTAATAAAGGTAAATTTATTCTCTCACAGTCTAGGAGGCTAGAAGTCCGAATTCAGTGTGCCAGCTCCATGGGAAATCTTTCTCTCTCTGTTGGCTCTGGGGGAAGGTCCTTGTCATCAATCTTCCCCAGTTGAGGAGCTTCTCAGAGCAGGGAACCTGGGTCCAAAGGATGCCCTATTCTCCAGGCTGTTGTTGCTTGGTGGCATGAGGTCCCCATGTCTCTCTGCTAACTTCTCTCTTTAATATCTCAGAATATTGATTTAGCACACAACCTAATCTTATAGATTGAGTCCTTCCTCATTAACATAACTACCACTTTTCAGACTTCATTAACATCATAGAGGTAGGATTTACAAAATATAAGAGAATCACATCAGATGACAAAATGGTGGACAATCATATAGTACTGGGAATCATGGCCTGGCCAAGTTGACACACAATTTTGGGAGACATAATTCAATGAATAACAACATGGCAAATGACTTCAAATATCTGAGAAAAATGATGGTCAAGTAAACTACCACAATCAGAAAAAATGTCAATCAAATGGGATAAAATATATTTTTCTTTTTAATGTACTTCAGGTGAAGGTTTACAGAACAAATAGTTTCTCATTAAACAGTGAGTACACATATTGTTTCATGACATTGGTTAACAACCCCATGACATGTCAACATGCTCCCTTCTCGACCTTTTTTATTTTTGGTGAAAATATACATAGCCAAAATACACCATTTCAAAAATTCCTACATGCACAGTTCAGTGACATCAATTACATTCTTCCAGTTGTGCTGCTATTCTCACTTTAGATGAAGGTTTACAGAACAAAATAGTTTCTCATTAAACAGTTAGTACACATGTTGCC
>NW_004444065.1:2222420-2223909 GCF_000243295.1 Trichechus manatus latirostris
ATGGACTTTGGGCCCTTGTTGAAGATCAGGTGACCGTAGGTGAATGGATTTACATCTGGGTTCTCAATTCTTTTCCACTGGTCAATGTATCTGTCGTTGTACCAGTACCAGGCTGTTTTGACTACAATAGCTGTATAGTAGGTTCTGAAGTCAGGTAGTGTGAGTCCTCCAACTTTATTCTTTTTCTTCAATAGTACTTTACTTATTTGGGGCTTCTTCTCTTTCCATATAAAGTTAATGATTAATTTTTCCATCTCTTTGAAGAAAGTTGTTGGTATTTGGATCGGAATTGCATTGTATTTGTAAATTGCTTTGGGTAGAATTGTCGTTTTCACAATGTTGAGTCTACCTATCCGTGAGCATGGTATGTTTTTCTATTTATGTCGATCCCTTTGTGTTTCTTGCAGTAGAGTTTTGTAGTTTTCTTTGTATAGGAATTTTACAACCCTGGTTAGATTTATTCCTCAATATTTTAATTTTTAAGGGGTTATTATAAATGGTATCAGTTTCCTGATTTTCTTTTCATCGTTCTCTTTATTGGTGTATAGGAATCCAATTGATTTTTGTGTGTTGAAATCATATCCTGCTACTCTGTTGAATCTTTCTATTAGTTCCAGTAGATTTCTTGTGGAGTCTTTAGGGTTTTCTATGTATAGTATAACATCCACAAACAGGGACAATTTAACTTCTTCATTACCAATTTGGATGCCCTTTATATCTTTTTCTTGCCTTATTGCTCTAGCTAGAACTTTCCACACAGTGTTAAATAGGAGTGGATTTATGGGGCATCCTTGTCTAGTTCCTGTTCTCAAAGGGAATGTTTTCAGCCTCTCTCCATTAAGAATGATGTTGGCTTTTGGTTTTGCATAGATGCCCTTTACTGTGTTGAGAAATTTCCCTTCTATACTTATTTTATTGAGAGTTTTCATCAGGAATCGGTGATGGACTTTGTTGAATGTTTTTTCTGCCTCAGTTGAGTTGATCATGTGATCTTTTTCTTTCTGTTTATTTATGTTGTGGATTACATTGGTTGATTTTCTAATGTTGAACCATCCTTGTATATGTGGTATTAATCCTACTTGGTCGTGGTGTATTATTATTTTTTTATATGATGCTGAATTCTATTGGCTAGAATTTTGTTAAGAATTTTTGCATCTATATTCACGGGAGATATTGGTCTGTAATTTCTTCTTTTGTGACATCTTTGCCTGGTTTTGGTATCAGAGTTATCCTGGCTTCATAGAAAGTATTCAGAAGTGTTTCTTTCTTTTCTATGCTCTGAAATAGGTTGACTACTACTGATACAAGATCTTCTCTGAATGTTTTGTAGAATTCTCCAGTGAAGCCGTCTGGGCCAGGGCTATTTTTGGGGGTGGGGGAGTTTTTTTTAATTACCTTTTCAATCTCTTCTCTTGTTATGGGTCTGTTCAGATTTTCAACATCACTTTGTTGTAGTCTGGGTAGGTAGTGTGTTTCTAGAAATTTATCC
>NW_004444065.1:2224624-2247506 GCF_000243295.1 Trichechus manatus latirostris
AGTTGGCTGATTGTGCCCTTTAGGTCTTCTGTATCTTTGCTGAGTTTCTTTTTAGTTGTTTTGTCCTTTACTGAGAGTGGTGTGTTGAAATCTCCTACTATTATTGTGGAACTGTCAGTTTCTCTTTTCAGTGTTGTTAGAGTTTGTTTTATGTATTTTGGAGCCCTGTCATTAGGTGAGTAGATGTTTATTATGGTTACGTCTTCATGATGGATGTTCACCTTAATCATTATATAGTGTCCTTCTTTATCTTTTATAGTGGATTTTGTTTTAAAGTTTATTTTATCTGAGATTACCATTGCCACTCTTGCTCTTTTTTGGTAGTTGTTAGCTTGATATATTTTTTCCAACCTTTGATTTTTAATAAATTTGTTTCTAAGTTGTGTCTCTTGTAAACAGCATATTTGTGGATCCTGTTTTTTTATCCATTCTGTCACTGTCTGTCTTTTTATGGGTGCATTGAGTCCATTTACGTTCAGTGTAATTATTGATAGATGTGAGTTTACTGCTGTCTTTTTGTAGTGCTTTTTTTGTGGTGCTGACATTTTCTTTGTTTTCCTTTCTCTCCTGTGCTGAATTCCTTTTCTTTGTGAATTTTTTTTTGTTTCCTTTGTTTTTGTAGGTTTTGTTTTTTACTGAGGCTTTATGTTTTTCCTCTTTCTTTTTATGAGTATGTTTGTTAACTTTCTTTGTGGTTACCATGAAATTTACCATTATCATTCTAAGTTTGAAGCAGTCTATTATTACTTGATATCACCTTACCTTCCTCTCTATTAGTAGGTTCTAAACCTACACTGTTTATTCCCTCTTTTATTGTTCTGATGTTGTTGTCATTTTCAGATTAACTGCTCTGATTTCCTGCTGTATTTCTTTTGGTTTTGGATAGTCCTTGAGAGTTCATTTCCTAGATTGGTATCTGTTGGTAAGATCCTTCATCCCAGATTCAGTCTGTGAGCTGAAGTTTTTCATTCTCAGATCGAAGGTCTCCCTTTAATAATTCTGGTAAGTTTGGTTTTGTTTCTATATATTCCCTTAATTTCTGTTTATCTGGAAATGTCCTAATTTCACCATCATATCTGAGTGACAGTTTTGCAGGATATATTATTCTTGGCTGATTTTTCCCTTTCAAGGTTTTAAATATGTCATCCCATTGCCTTCTTGCCTGCATGGTTTCTACCAAATAATCCGAGCTTAGTCTTATTGTTTCTCCTCTGTATGTGACTTCTTGTTTTTCACGAGCTGCTCTCAGGATTCTTTGTCTTTGGTTTTAGTGAGTGTGATTATGATATGCCTTGGTGATTTTCTTTGGGGTCTATCCTGTATAGAGTTTGTGGAGCTTCTTGGATGGCCAGCTTTTCATCTTTTATGATTTTGGGGAAGTTTTCTGTCAGCAGATCTTCAATGATCCTCTCTATGTTTTCTGTTTTCTCCCCCTGTTCTGGAACTCTGATCACTCACAAATTTTTGCTTTTGAGTGTATCCCACATAATTCTCAGGGTCTCTTCATTTTTCTTTTGTTCTTTTTTTCTGAGTTTTCCTCGAACAGTGTTGTATCCATGTTTTTGTGTTCAATTCCACTGATCCTGTCTTCCACTGTTTCAAATCTGCTCCTTGGCCCTTTTATGACACTTTCCATTTCTGAAGTCTTGTTTTTTTTTTTTTTTATTTCTAGTTGTTGTTTTTGTACAATTTCTAGTTGTGAATTTATTTTGGCATTTTGTTCTTGCATTATTTTCCTGAAGTCTTCCATTTTTTTGTCTGCATTTTCCATGAATTTGTCTGTTTTTTCCTCATTTTTGTCTGCTTCTTGCTTCAAGTCTTGGATAGCTCTGAGTATTAGATATTTGAATTCCCTATCAGGGAGTTCTAGTGCATTTTCTTCCACTGGAAAGTCATCTGGTGTTTTATTTTGGACATCTACTGGAACCATCCTGTCCTGTTTTTGTAAATTCTTTGATGTTGTCTGCTGTCTTCAGGGCATTCAGTAGTTATTTTTCTCCTTTATTGATTTTAGATTTGTTTGTTTTGTCCTTTTTAATTTGGCTATGTCTGAGCAGGCGGGCTGTGTGCTCTTTGCTGTTTCCTTGTCTGTAGGCAGGATTCTTTTTGCCTCCTTGTCCAATTGGCAGGGTCAGTCGCTCAGATATGGTACAGCAGGGCAGGTTTAGCTGAGGAGGAGTTGCTGGGATGGGTTGTTTGTGGCACTTAGTACAGCCACCAGGACAGAACAGTAATCAGTGCAGGGCAGGTTCTGGTAGGCCATGCCTGTGCTGCGTGGTGGTGTGATGTTAAGCGCATGGTGCAGGTAGGCAGGATGGAGGGTGGAAATTTTGATGTGTGGAGCTAAGGTGGGTATGGGAGAGAGGAGAGAGGAACAGGAGCCAAAAACATACAAACAAATGAAAAAGAGTACTAAGGGAGCTTGCCATTTGAGTGGAGAGATAAGAGATTATGAAATGTAGGGAAAAAAGGGGGAAGAAGAAGAAAAAGAAAGGAAAAGAATGAATAAATAGAAAGAAAACAGAACAGGAAAGCTCCCAGGGATCACACTGGTTTGGCTAAGAGGTTAGGGAAAGTTGTTCCCAAGGGTTGAAGTACAGCCTGGCTAGAGGGCGTAGAGGTATTCAGCACCAGGTATTCAGGGGACAGGAAGAGAAGGAAGGTATAGAGAGACGAGAAACTGAGTAATGAAGAGACAAAAAGGGAAAAAGAGGGAAAAGAAAACAGAACAAATTTTTAAAAAAGAACAAGAAAAGCCCCGGAAAAAAAACAGGAAAAAAAAACCATGGTAAAAGAAATGATCTCAGGGATCCTTCTGCATGTCTGCGCAAGCTGAGTGGGTAGGTCCCAAGCCCCGTAGCACTGCCCTGCCAGAAAGGGCTTCCAGCTTGAGAAAAGAAAAAGAAAACAAACAATTCAAAACAACAAACAAAAAGCCCCAGGATCCCACCAGCATGGCAGCACAGACCAGGAAGCAGTTCTGCACTCAAACGGAGCTCCACAGCCCCACAGGGAGAAGCAAAGATGGCGCTCGGAGCCAGGTATTTGAGATAAGGGAGGGGGAGGTGGTGAGAGGTAAGGAAGAAATAAAAAGAAGCAAAAAAAGCAACACCAGCAGCCAACAAATGTCACTCAGGGAATCGGCCAGTGTGGGACAGTGGAATCCAACCACCCGGCGCTTGCCGGCCAAGAGTTTGTGGCCATGGAAAGCAGAGGAGGCCAAGTGGGGGTGATAAAGAGTGGGAGTGGGAAAGTATATATCACCAGTTATTGGTTGTTCTGTCTACTGCTGGAAGCTCTGTGAAGCTGCTTTCTTATACCCCCTATTTGCTGGTCTCTGATAGGAGTCCAAGATGGCGGATTCGTGCTGCAATAGCTGATAGGTGACTTCTGCATGAATCTCTCCTCACTCTCTGTTCTCTGTCAGTTTTTCACTCCATTTGGTGCTTGGCTGAGTTCTTTATCTCTTCATTTGGTTTTTTAGGGTTTCAGGATTGCTGTTTTCTCTGTTTGGCTTAGTTTTTCAGATCTTTGCTGTGGAAGGACAGTGTGGTGCTTCTGCCTAGAGTGCCAAGTTGCCAGAAGTCCAGAACACTTTCTTAATAAACTTTCCTATGCCAATTGATCTAGATGTCCCCTGAAGGCATTGTCCCCCGACCTCTGCCCCTACTACTCTGTCCCGTGAAGTGTTTGGTTGTATTCAGGAAACTTCTTAGCTTTTGGTTTAGTCCGGTTGTGCTGACTTCCCCTGTTTTGTGTGCCATCCTTCCCTTCACCTAAGGTAATAATTGTCTGCTACCTAGTTATGGAATAACACTCTCCCCTCTTCTCCATGCTTGTAACCATCAAAGAATGTTTTCTTCTGTGTTTAAACTTTTCCTTGAGTTCTTGTAATAGTGGTCTTATAAATACTTGTCCTTCGGTGACTGACTAAATTCACTCAGCATAATGCCTACCAGATTCTTCCATGTTATAAGGTATTTCGTGTATTCATTGTTGTTCTTTATTGTTGTGTAGTATTCCTTTGTGTGAATATACCATAATTTGTTATTCATTTGTCCGTTGATGGGCACCTAGGTTGTTTCCATATTTTTGCTGTCATGAACACTGCTGCAATGAACATGGGTGTGCATATATCTATTCGTGTGATGGTTCTTATTTCTCTAGGATATATTCCAAGGAATGGGATTGCTCGATCATACGATATTTCTATTTCTAGCTTTTTAAGGAAGTGTCAAATAGATTTCCAAAGTGGTTGTATAGTTTTACATTCCCACCAAGAGTGTATAAGTGTTCCAGTTTCTCCACAACCTCTCCAACACTTATTATTTTGTGTTTTCTGGATTAATCTGGATTAATGTTAGCCTTGTTGTAGTGAGATGGTATCTCATTGTAGTTTTGATTTGCATTTCTTTAATGGTCAATGATTGTGAGCATTTCTTCAGGTGTCTGTTAGCTGCCTGAATGTCTTCTTTGGTGAAGTGTCTGTTCATATCCTTTGCCCATTTTTTAATTGGGTTGCCTTTGTGTTGTTGAGGTTTTGCAGTATCTTGTAGATTTTAGAGATTAGACACTGATTGGATTTGTCATAGCCAAAATTTTTTTCCCAGTCTGTAGGTTGCCTTTTTACTGTTTTTGTGAAGCTTTTTGATGAGTGTAAGTGTTTGATTTTCAGGAGCCCCCAGTTATCTAGTTTCTCTTCTTGTGTTTGTGTATCGTTACTTATGGTTGGTATTCTGTTTATGCCATGGATTAGGGCTCCTAACATTGTCCCTATGTTTTCTTACATGATCTTTATCATTTTTGGTTTTATATTTAGGTCTTTGATCCATTATGGTTAGCTTTTGTGCACGGTGTGAGGTATGGGTCTTGTTTCAGTTTTTTGCTGATAGATATCCAGTTATGCCAGCACCATTTGTTAAAGAGACTCTCTTTTCCCCAGTTAACAGAGTTCAGGTCTTTGTCAAATATCAGCAGATCATAGGTGGATGAATTTACTTCTAGATTCTCAGTTCTGTTCCATTGGTCTATGTATTTGTTGTTGTACAAGTACCAGGCTGTTTCATCTACTGTGGTGGTATTATTAGGTTCTAAAATCAGATAGTGTGAAGCCTCCCACTTTGTTCTTCTTCAGTAATGTTTTACTTATCTGGGGCCTCTTCCCTTTCGCAATGAAATGGGTGATTTGTTTCTCCATCTCATTAAAAAATGCTGTTGGAGTTTGGATCAGGATTGCATTGTATCTGTAGATCGCTTTGGGGAGAATTGATATTTTCACCATGTTGAGTCTTCCTATCCATGAACAAGATATGTTTTTCCACTTATGCAAGTCTCTTTTGGTTTCTTGCAGTAGTGTCTTGTGGTTTTCATTGTATAGGTCTTTTACATCTCTGGTTAAGTTTATTCCTAAGTATTTTACATTCTTGTTGGCTATTGTCAATGATATTGATTTGGTGATTCCCTCTTGGAAGTTCTCTTTCTTGGTGTAGAGGAATCCAATTGATTTTTGTATGTTTATCTTGTATCCTGATACTTTGCTGAAATCTTCTATTATTTTCAGTAGTTTCCTGTGGATGCTTCAGGGTTTTTTGTGTATAAGATCATATAATCTGCAAATAGAGATACTTCTACTTCTTCCCTACCAATTTGGATGCTGTTTATTTCTTTTCTAGCTTAATCTAGAAATTTGGCCATTTCTTTTAGGTTTTCAAATTTGTTAGAGTACAATTTCTCATAGTATTCTGTTATAATTCTTTTAATTTCAGTTGGGTCTGTTGTGATATCACCCATCTCATTTCTTATACAGGTTATCTGCTTCCTCTCCTGTTTTTCTTTTGTCATTTTGGCCAATGGTTTATCAATTTTGTTCATCTTTTCAAAGAATCAGCTTTTGGTCTTGTTAACTCTTTCAATTGTTTTTCCAGTCTCTACTTCATTTAATTCTGCACATTCTTATTATTTCCTTTCTTTCCGAGGGCTTCTTTTGCTGCTCTTTTTCTACTTGTTCCAGTTGTAGGGTTAATGTTTTGATTTTGGCCCTTTCTTCTTTTTGGATGTGTGCATTTATTGCTATAAACTGACCTCTGAGCACTGCTTTTGCTGTGTCTCAAAGGTTCTGGTAGGATGTGTTTTCATCCCCTTTTGAACGTCTTTATTCCATCCTTAGTTTTGTGTATAACCCATTTTTTTTTTTTGAGCAACGTGTTTTTCCGTTTCCATGTGTTTTTTTTTTTTTCCTTGCTTTTTCTGTTATTGATTTCTACTTTTATGGATTTATGGTTAGAAAAGACGCTTTGTAATAAATCATTGTGTTAGATTCTGTTAAGGCTTGCTATATGGCCTAATATGTGGTCTGTCCTGGAGAATGTTCCATGTGAATTGGAAAAGAAAGTATACTTGGCTGCTATTGTGTGGAGTGTTTGGTATATGTCCCTGAGATCTAGTTGGTTGATTATAGCATTTAGATCTTCCATGTCTTTATTGAGCTTCTTTCTGGATGTTCTATTGTTCACTGGAAGTGGTGTGTTTAAGTCTCCTACTATTACTGTGGAGTTGTCTATTTCTCTTTTCAATGCTGTTAGAGTTTATTTTATGTATTTTGGAGACCTGTCTTTGGGTGTGTAAATATTTATTCTAGTTAAGTCCTCCTTCAATCCTTATATAGTGTCCTTCATTACCCTTTGTGGTGGATTTTACTGTAAAGTCTGTTTTATCAGAGATTAATATTGCAACTCCTGCTCTTTTTGAGTGTTGTTTGCTTGATATATTTTTTTCCATCCTTTGAGTTTTAGTTTGTGTCTTTAAGTTTAAGGTGTGTCTCTTGTAGGCAGTATATAGATGGATCCTGTTTTTTTAATCCAATATGCCACTCCATCTCTCTTTACTGGAGCATTTTGTCCAGTTACATTTAGTGTAATTATTGATAGGTGTGAGTTTAGTGCTACCATTTTGATTTCTTTTTTTCTGTGTTGTTGACAGTTTCATTGTACTTAATTTTTGTGCTGAGTCTTTTTTATTTATGTATTACTTTTCATCTTTTTCATCGTTATTGATTTTGTATTTGTTGAATCTTTATATTTTTCTTGTTTTTTATTTTGATGGGTAGGATTGTTAGTTTCCTTTGTGGTTACCTTAATATTTACCCATATTTTTCTAAGTCTAAACCAGTCTTTTATTTCTTTATATCACCTTTACTTCTTCTCCATATGAAAAATCTGTGTCTACACTTTTAGTCCCTCTTTTTTTGTTTTAATGTTACCATCTTTTACATATTGACATCTGTTTCCCCATTTTCCATTTTAGCTTTGATTTATTTTTGTGACTTCCCTACCTGGGTTGATAACTGGTTGCTCTGTCCTGTGTTCTAGTCTTGAATTGTTATCTGATGTTATTGATTTTCTAACTGGAGGAGTCCCTTTAGTACTTCTTGTAATTTTGGTTTGGTTTTTGCAAATTCTCTAAACTTCTGCTTATGTGGAAATGCCCTAATTTTGCCATCATATTTGAGAGACAGTTTTCCTGGATATATAATTCTTGGCCGGCAATTTTTTTTTTCAAGGGTTTTATATGTCATCCCACTGCCTTCTTGCCTGCATGTTTTGTTGAGTAGTCCAAGCTTAATCTTATTGACTCTCCTTTGTAGATGACTTTACGTTTATCCTTAGCCACTCTTAAAATTCTCTCTTTATCTTTTGTGTTGGCAACTTTGATTACATCTTTGTGAGTTTCTTTTGGGATCTACATTATGTGAGGTTTGATGAGCATCTTGGATAGATATCTTCTCATCTTTCACGATATCAGGGAAGTTTTCTGCCAACAAATCTTCAGCAAGTCCCTGCATTTTCTGTTATTCTTCCCTGTTCTGGTACTCCAATCACTGGTAGTTTATTCTTCTTAATAGAGTCCCACTTAATTCTTAGGGTTTCTTCATTTATTAAATCCTTTTATCTGATTTTTCCTCAAATAACTTCGTGTCAAGTGCTTTATCTTCAATTTCACTAATTCTGACTTTCGTTGCATCAATTCTGCTCCTACGACTTTCTATTGAGTTGTCTAATTCTGATTTTATTGTTATTCTTCTGGATTTCTGATTGCTGTCTCTCTATGGATTCTTACAGCCTGTTAAATTTGTCATTATGCTCTACTCTAATGTTCTTAAGTTCGTCTATTGCAAGGTCTGCATTTTGCCTAATTTCCTTCCTGATCTCTTGAAGATTTCTGTGTATTAATCTTTTGTATTATGCCTCCAGTAATTCCAAGAAATTCTCTTCCTCCAGAAAATTTCTAGGTTTTTTATTTTGGGAGCTTGCTTAAGCCATCATGGTTTGACTCTTCATGTGATTTGATATTGACTGTTGCCTCCAAGCCATCAATAAGTCATTATATTTATTTATTTTGTTTGCTTACTGTGTGCTAGCGTCTTGTTTTGTTTTGTTTTGATAAGCCCAGATAGGCTGCTCTTGTGAGCTAGCCAGATCACCAGCACCCCTGAAGCTCCAACATCCTACCATCAGGTGGCCAGAACTACTATTAAGTATGTGATCCCAGGAGTCCACCCACTCCTCCTGTACGGGTTCAGCTCAGGTGTCCAGGTATTCGACCACCAAGTTTGTGGTGCAAGCTCTCACCTACAGTCCTAGACAGGCTTGGGTGTTTGGTGTAGGCACAGTCATCCAGCTGCAGCAGCAGGACACACACTGAGCAAGGCAGTGAGCTGATGGCCACCCCCGAGTGTCCGAGAAGAAAACATGTCCCTGTTCCCTAGAGCATGTAGGTAGGTGGGTTTTGTAGCCTGACTATGAGCACCCAGTGTTGTCTGTAAGGAGTGGGGGCACATCTTATTCTTGGGCCCCTGCCACAGGTGGCTAGGTGGCATGGGTGGAGCCACCAGTCCTTAGACCCCTGATGTGGATAGGTGATGACCCTGTTTAATGCGCACAGCAATGTCAAATGTCATGAAACTGGCCGTTCACAGCTGAAATAGTTGAAGTTAGACTTCAGGAATATACCCTGTTGTACTGTGGTATTGAGGGCCTACGCTGTTGAAATAGGCTCACACAAGTCTCTACAGGGGCAAAGACACTCAAAGTCCGTGGACCCCTTATGCCTGTGCCTAGGCAAAGTATCTGTGCCTTCCCTGAGTTCCTGGCTTAGGGCTGCCAGTAGGTTATTTTTTCCCCAGTTTGTTAATTTGTTCCCTCTCCAAGGCCAGGAGAATGGCTCAGGGCTTGTGATGGGTCCTACTTCTGTCCCAGGGGACTTAGCTGTTGCTGAAGCCATCCAAGACCCAGTGTACAGCAGGGAGCAGCAATGTATATAGGGGAGAATTTTTCCCAAAAGAGGGTGTTTTTTATCCATGCAGTAGGCCAGACACAAGTACTTATCATTAAGTGGTCGAGGGCTTCTTCTCTCTCGTTCTGGATGGCCAAGTAGACTCTCTGCCACCCGGTCTCTCCCGATGTAGAAAATGCCTCCCAAGTGCAACTGCTGGCCTTGCCATGCACCACGAGCTGATCTAGCCTGAAGGGCTCTGGCTACCACCAGGTCAGATCTGGGAACTCCTTGCTGCTTTCAAACCATCTCTCCCTCCCCCTGCCACTCAGTCTGATTCCTCTGCTTTGCCTTTGATGTTCAGGGCTCCTTAATTGTTATCTATAATTAATTCACTTGTTTTTTCGGGTCTTTATTTTAAGAGGGACCACTGGAATCATCTGACTACTCCACCATTTTGGCCCCGCCTCCTCAAGATAGATCTTGAAATGTTCTTCTTGACAATGAATGTGACACCATTCCTCTTCAATTTATCATTCCTGGTGTAACAGACCATATGATTGTTTGATTCAAAAATGGCCAATGTGAGTCCATTTCAGTTCAGTATTGCTTAGTATATCAATGTTTATGTATTCCATTTCATTTTTGACAACTTCCACTTCCAAGTTTCCTAGATTCACACTTGGTACATTCCATGTTCCAGTTATTAATGGATGTTTCTTCTCATTTTGAGTCATGCCACATCAGTATATGAAGGCACTGAAAGCTTGACTTCATCCACATCATTAAGGTCAACTCTACTTTGAGAAGTCAGCTCTTCCCCAGTTGTATTTTGAGTGCCTTCCAACCTGAGGGGCTCATATTCTGGCACTATATCAATGATCCACTGCTATTCTTGAGGTTTTTACTGGTCAATATTTTCAGAAGTAGACTACTAAGTGTTTCTTCCTAGTCTGTCTTTGTCCGGAAGCTCCACTGAAACCTGTCCACCAAGGGTGATTCTGCTTGTATTTGAAATACCAGTGGCAAATCTTCAAGTATCACAGCAACATGGAAGCCAGCACAGTATGACAAACTGACAGACATGTGGTGGGTGAAGACGGAAAAGAAAACACAAGAGACATAGGGCATGAGAAAGTGGTGGGGTCAGTATGTGAGAGGTCTCATCTAGGTCACTAGGAATTTAGCAAAGATGCATAACATGTGCTAATACTTGCTTGACATCAAAGCTACTGGGGATGTGAGGGAGAAGGGAAGAGAAATCGTCCTTGAGGAGGAAGGTAGACACCTTTTGTTCCTTTAGGAGAGAAAATAACAGCTGAAAAGAAGTGCACTCAGGGAATATCTGGGTTTTTTTGTCATTGTACTTATATGAAGGTTTAGGAACAAACTAGCATCTCATTAAACAATTGGTACACATATTGTTTTGTGACATTGGTTATCAACCCCATCACATGTCAACACTCTCCCTTCTCGAACTTGGGTTCCCTATTATCAGCTTTCTTGTCCCCACCTGGCTTCTCTTTCTTGCCCCTGGGTTGGTGTGCCTCTTTAGTCTCATTTTGTTTCATGTGTCTGTCTAATCTTTGAATGAAGGGCGGACTTCAGGAGTGACTTCATTACTGAGCTAAAAGGGTGTCGGGGGGCCATACTCCTGGGATTTCTGCAGTCTGTGTCAGACCAGTAAGTGTGGTCTTTTTTGTGAGTTAGAATTTTGTTCTACATTTTTCTCAAGCTCTGTCCAGGACCCTCTATTGTCATCCCTGTCAGAGCAGTCAGTCGTGGTTGCCCAGCACCATCTAGTGCTGGATTCAGTCTGGTGGAGGCTGTGATAATTGTGGACCATCAGTCCTTTGGACTAATCTTTCCCTTGGGTCTGTGGTTTTCTTCATTCTCCTTTGTTCCCAACAGGGTGAGGCCAGAGTAGTATGTTAGATGGCCACTCACAAGCTTTTAAGACCCCAGGCACTACTCACCAAAGCAGGATGTGAAACATTTTTTTCATAAACTATGTTATGCCATTGAGTTAGATGTTCTCCGAGACCATGGTCCTCACAGCCCTCAGCCCAGTAATTCGGTCTCTCAGGAACTTTGAGTATGTCTATGGAGCTTCCAAGACCTTGCTTTAGACAAGTTGTGCTGACTTCGCTACTGTGTACTGTCTTCCCTTTCGACAAAGTTACCACTTACTTGTTGTCTATTTAGTGCTTTTCCATTCCTAACCTCCCTTCCCTCATGACTATCAAAAATTGTTTCTTTTTGTATGTAAAACTTTTCATGAATTTTTATAGTAGTAGTCTCATACAGTATTTGTCCTTTTGTGATTGACTTATTTCACTCAGCATAATGCACTCCAGATTTATCCGTGTTATGAGATACTTTGAAGATTAACCATTGTTCTTTACAGTCGTATAGTACTCCACTGTGTGTATGTATCACAATTTGTTTATCCATTCATCTGTTGATGGGCATCTAGGTTGTTTCCGTCATTTTACTATTGTGAACAATGCTGCAGTGAACATGGGTGTGCATATGTCTATTCACGTGATGGCTCTTATTTCTCTAGGATATATTTCTAGGAGTGGGATTGCTGGATCATAAGGTAGTTCTATTTCTAGCTTTCTAAGGAAGCATCCTGATATTTTCCAAAACGGTTGTACTATTTTGCATTCCCACCAGCAGTAGATAAGAAATCCAGTCTCCTCACAGCCTCTCCAAACTTTGTTATTTTCTGTTTTTTTGATTCGTGCCAGTGATGCCAGGGTAAGATTGTATCTGATCGTGGTTTTGATTTGCATTTCTCTAATGGCTAGTGACTGAGAACACTTCCTCATGTTAGCTGTTAGAATGTCTTCTTCGGTGAAGTGTCTGTCTATTTCCTTGGCCCATTTTTTAATTGGATTATTTGTCTCTTTGTTGTGGAGTTATTGGATTTTACTGTAGATTTTAGAGATAAGAAAACTGTCGGATTTGTAATAGCCAAAAAATTTTTTCTCAGTCTCTCTTTGTACTCTTTTGATGAAGTCTTTTGATGAGCATAAGTGTTTAATTTTTAGAATATCCCAGTTATCTAGCTTATCTTCTGGAGTTTGTGTGTTTTTAGTTATGGTTGTATCCTGTTAATGCTGTGTATTAGGGCCTCTAGGGTTGATCTTGTTTTTTCTTCTATGATCTTTATAGTTTTTGGTTTTATATTTAGGTCTTTGATCCATTTTGAATTAGTTTTTGTGTATGGTGTGAGTTATGGATCCTGTTTTATTTTTTGGCAGATGGACTTCCAGTTTTGGCAACACCATTTTTTAAAAAGACTGTTTTTTCCCCATTTAATGGAATTTAGGCGTTTGTCGAAGATTAGGTGACTATAGGTGGATGGATTTACATCTGGGTTCTCGATTCTGTTTCATTGATCAATGTACCTGTCGTTGTACCAGTACCAGGCTGTTTTGACTACCGTAGGTGTATAGTAGGTTCTGAGGTCAGGTAGTGTGGGTCCTCCAACTTGATTTTTCTTCTTTAATAGTGCTTTACTTGCTCAGGGCTTCTTCCTTTCCATATAAAGTCAATGATTAGTTTTTCATCTTTTTAAATAATGCTGTTGGTGTTTGGATCTGGATTGCATTGTATTTGTAGATTACTTTGGGTAGAAATGACATCTTCACAATGTTGAGTCTACCTATCCATGAGCATCTTATGTTTTTCCATTTATGTAGATCCCTTTGGGTTTCATGCAGTAGCGTTTTGTAGTTTTCTTTGTATACGTCTTTTACTTCCCTGGTCAGATTTATTCCTAAGTATTTTATCTTTTTAGGGGTTATTGAAAATGGTATTGTTTTCCTGATTTCCTTTTCGTCATTCTTTTTATTGGTGTATAGGAATCCAACTGATTTTTGAATGTTGATCTTGTATCCTGCAATTCTGCTGAATCTATTAGTTCCAGCAGTTTTCTTGTGGAGCCTTTTGAGTATTCTATGTATAGTATCACATCATCAGCAAATAGGGACAGTTTTACCTCTTCATTACCAATTTGGATGCCCTTAATTTCTTTTTCTTCCCTTATTGCTCTAGCTAAGACTTTGAGCACAATATTAAAAAAGAATGGGGATAAAGGGCATCCTTGTCTTCTTTCTGCTCTCAAGGGGAATGTTTTCAGCCTTTCTCCATTAAGAATGATGTTAGCTGTTGGTTTTGTATAGGTGTCCTTTATTAGGTTGAGGAATTTCCCTTCTATACATATTTTATGGAGAGTTTTTATCATGAATCGGTATTAAGCTTTCTTGAGTGCCTTTTCTGCATCAACTGAGAGGATCATGTGATTCTTTTAATTATGTGGTGGATTACATTGATTGATTTGCTAATGTTGAACCATCCTTACATACCTTGTATGAATACTACTTGGTCATGGAGTATTTTTTATTTTTTTTTGATATGATGCTCAATTCTATTGGCTAGAATTTTGTTAAGAACTTTTGCATCTATATTCATAAGACATATTGGTCTGTAATTTCCTTTTTATGTGGTGTCTTTGCCTGGTTTTGTTATCAGCATTATGTTGGTTTCATAGAATGAATTTGGAAGTGTCGCTTCCTTTTCTGTGTTCTGAAATAGTTTGAGTAGTACTAGTATAAGCTCTTCTCTGAATGTTTGGTAAAATTCTCCATTGAAGCCATCTGGGACAGGGCTTTATTTTGTTGGGAGTTTTTTTTTTTTTTTTTATTACATTTTCAATCTCTTCTTTTGTTATGAGTCTGTTCAGATTTTCAGCATCGTTTTGTGTTAGTTTGGGTAGGTAGTGTGTTTCTAGACATTTGTCCATATCTTCTAGGTTTTCAAATTAGTTGGAGTATAGTTTTTCATAGTAGTCTGTTATGATCCTTTTTATTTCAGTGGGGGCTGTTGTAATGTCCTCCATTTAATTTCTTATTTGAGTTATTTGCAACCTCTTGAGTTTTGCTTTTGTCAATTTGGCCAATCATTTTTCGATTTTGTTGATGCATTCAAAGTACAACTTGTAATTTTGTTGATTCTTTTATTATTTTTCTATTCTCTATTTCATTTATTTCTGCTCTGATCTTTATTATTAATTCCTTTCTTTTGGTATCTGTGGGCTGCTTTTGCTGTTCTCTTCTTATTTGTTCGAGTTGTCTAACTAATGTCTTGATTCTGTCCCTTTCTTCTTTTTTGACGTGTGCATCTATTGCTATAAATTGACCTCTGAGGACTGCCTTTACTGTGTCCCAAAGGTTTTGCTATGATGTGTTTTCATTCTTGTGTGATTCTAGGAATTTTTTGATTCCATCTTTGATTTCTTCTATTACCCACTGTTTTTAAAGCAGGGTGTTATTCAGTTTCAATGTAATTGATTTTTGTTTCCTTGCTCTTCCTGTTGTTAATGTCTACTTTGATGACGTTGTGATCAATGAAGATACTTTGTATTATCTCGATGCTTTGGATTTTTTTGAGGGCTGCTTTGTGATCTAAGATGTGGTCTATTCTGGAGAACGTTATGTGTGGGTTGGAAAAGAATGTATAGTTTTAGCTGTTGGGTGTAGCATTCTGTATATATGTCTTTGAGGTCAAGTTGGCTGGTTGTGGCCTTTAAATCTTCTGTATCTTGGCTGAGTTTCTTTCTAGATGTTCTGTCCTTTTCCGAGAGTGGTGTGTTGAAGTCTCCTACTATTATCATGGAATTGTCAATTTCTCTTTTCGCAGTTGTTAGAATTTGTTTTATGTATTTTAAAGCCCTGTCGTTCAGTGTGTAGATATTTATTATGGTTATGTCTTCATGATGGATCATCCCTTTAATCATTATATAATGCCCTTTTTTGTCTTTTATGGTTGATTTTGCTTTAAAGTCTATTTTATCTGAGATTAGTATTATCACTCTTGCTCTTGTTTGGTAGCTGTTTGCTTGATAATTTTTTTCCATTCTTTGATTTTTAATATATTTGTGTCTTTGTTTCTAAGGTGTTTCCTCTGTAGACAGCATATTGATGGATCCTGTTTTTTTAATCCATTCCGTCACTCTCTGTCTCTTTATGGGTGCTTTTAGGCCATTTACATTCAGTGTAATTATTTATATATGTAAGTTTATTGCTTTCATTTTGTAGTACTTTTTCTGTGGTGCTGACATTTTTTTGTTCCTCTTACTCTCCTGTGCTGAATTCCTTTGGTTGGTGGATTTTTTTTCCATTTCTTTTGTTTATGTAGATTTTATGTTTACTGAGACTTTGTTTTTCTTCTTTATTTTGATGAGTAGACTTGTTAAATTTACCCATGCCTTCCTAAGTCTGAACAGTTACTTGGTATTCCCTTACCTTCCTCTCCATTTGAAAGTTCTATACCTACATCATTTACTCTTTTTATTGTTCTGACGTTGTTGTCATTTAAAGATTGACTTCTCTGTTTCCCTGTTGTAAATCTTTAGTTTTGATTAATCCTTGAGAGTTCATTACCTAGGTTTGTATCTGACTGATGGGGTCCTTTGTCCTAGATTCAGGCTGTCATCTTATGTTGTTTGTTCTCAATTGAAGGACTCCCTTTAATAATTCTTCTAAGTTTAGTTTGGTTTTTACATATTCCCTTAATTTCTCTTTATCTGGAAATGTCTTAATATTACCATCATATTTGTGCAAGAGTTTTGCAGGATATATTATTTTTGGTTGGCAATTTTTTTCTGTCAAGGTTTTATATATGTCATCTCATTGCCTTCTTGCCTGCATGGTTTCTCCTGAGTAATCAGAGCTTAGTTTTATGGTTTCCACTTTGTATGTGACTTTTCGTTTATATCAAGCTGTTGTCAGGATTCTTTCTTTGTCTTTGGTTTTAGTGAGTGTGATTATGATATGCCTTGGTGATTTTCTTTTGGGGTCTGTCCTATGTGGGGTTCATTGAGCTTCATGTATGGGCAACTTTTTATCTTTCATGATATTAGGGAAGTTTTCTGTCAGCTCTTCTTCAATGATCCCCTCTGTGTTTTCCATTTTCTTCCTTTAGTCTGAAATTCTGATCACTAACACATATTTTGTTTTGATTATATCCCACATCATCCTCAGGTTTTCCTCGCTTTTTTTATTCTTTTCTCTGATTTTTTTTTTTCAAACAAAGAGGTATCTATGCATTTGTTTTCAATTTTTCCAATCCTGTCTTCCATTGTTTCAAACTTGCTCTTCTATGGCATTGTCCATTTCTGAAATCTTGTTGTTTATCTTTTGGGTTTTTAATTGCTGTTTTTGTTCATGTTGTGAATTAATTCTGATATTTTATTCCTGTATTATTTTCCTGAATTCTTTCATTATTTTTTCTGTCTTTTCCATTATTTTGTCTGTCTTTTCAATGATTTTCTCTATGTTTTCCTCAATTTTGTCTACTTTTTCCTTGAACTAATGGAGCACTCTGAATATTAGAGATTTGAATTCCCTATCAGGTAGTTCCAGTGACTTTTCTTCTGCTAGAAGGTCATCTGGTGTTTTATTTTGGATGCTTACTAAACCATCCTGTCCTTTTTTTTAATATGTTTTGATACTGTCTGCTGTTTTCAGGATATACAGTAGTTATTGTCTTCATTTATTGATTGTAGATTTGTTTGTTTCATCCTGCTTTTTTGCTTTATTTGATTATGTCTGAGCAGGTGGGCTCGAATTCTTTGTTGTTTGCTTAGCTGTAGGCAAGACACTTCTCACCATCTTGTCCAATGTGCAGGGTCAGGTGCTCAGCTATTGTGCAGCAGGGCAGGTCCAGCTTAAGCGGAGTGGCTGGGATGGGTTGTTTGTGGCAAGTACTCAGGCTGACAAGACAGGGCAGGGGGTGTGTGCAGGGCAGGTTCTGGTAGACCGTCCTGGTGCTATTTGAGGGTGTGATGTTGAGCACACAGTGCAGACAGGCAGGAGGGAGGGGGAGGTTGTTATGTGTGGAGCTAAGTTGATGTGGGAAGAAGAGAAAGCAGAGACAGAAAGAGGAGCCAAAAAAAAGTGCTGAGGGAGCCTGCCTTTAGAGTGGTGCAGACCTAGGAAAACCATGTGCTGATGGCTTTCTAGTCAGGTGGTGAACCACAGCCTGTCAAGAAGGGACAGGTACAGCACACACAGCTAGATGGGAAAGTGAAAGGAAAGAAAGGAAGGGAGAGAGAGATAAGAAACTAGATTTAAAACATTTAAAAATAGGTGAGAGAAAGGCACACATGGCTAGGTGGTCAGGAGAAAGAAATTAAAAGAATGTAGAGAGAGACAAGAAACTGAGGGAGGGATAAAAGGTGCCAGGTGGTTGGGAGGAAGGAAAAAGGGGGGTAGAGAGAGACAGGAAACAGAAAAAAAGAACAAGGAAGAAAGAAAAAGAATGCCACAAGGGAGTCCACTGGAAGTGGGTTCCCAGCCATGCAGTGCTGCACAGCCCATCCAGAAGGAGCTGAGATGGCACAGGGTGCCAGGTGTTCAGGAGAAGTGTAAGGAAGGGAGGTAGAGAGAGACAAGAAACCAAGAAAAAAAAAGAAGAAAGACAAAAAGAAAAATGCCACAAGGGAGCCCATCGGAAGCACATCCCCAGTTGAGTGACACTGTGTAGCCCATCAAGATGGAATGGAGATGGCACAGGGTGCCAGGTATTCAACAGAAGGATAAGGAAGGAAGGTAGAGAGAGACAAGAAATCACGAAAAGAAAAGAGAGAAAGAAAAAAAAAGATGCCTCTAGGGAGGCCACTGTTGTGCTGGTATGGACTGGTGAAGTGACTCCCCAGTCATATGGCACTACACAGCCTGTCTAGAAGGAACAGAGATGGCACTTGTCACCAGGTGTTCAGAGGAAAAGAAAGGAAACGTAGTAAAGAGAGACAAGAAATAGAGCAAAGAAAAAAATATCCCCAAGGGAGCCCACTAGTGTGGTGGCGCAGACCAGGGAAGTGGCTCCCAAGCTGCTAGGTGCTGCACAGCCTGTCCAGAAGGGGCATAGATGGCACACAACACCAAGTATTCAGGAGACAGGAAAAGAAGTAGAGAGAGATGAGAAAGCAAGAAATGAAGAAAAACAAAAAGGAAAAGAGAAAAAAATGCCCCCAGGTATCGCACTGGTGTGGTGGCGCTGACAGGGGTGAAGTGGTTCCCCAGCCAAATAATGTTTCACAGCCTGTCAAGAAGGAGTGGAGATGGCACACAGAACCAGGTGTTTGAGAGAAAGGAAGGGAAGGAGGTGAGAGAGAGAAAAGAAACAAGAAGAAGCCAAAAAAAGCAACAATAACCAAAAAATGGCACTGAAGGAGCCGGCTGGAGTGGGTGGGGCAAATCCAAACTGCACGGAGCCAGTGCCTCCCCAGCCAAGTGACTGTAGCCCACTGGGAAGCTGCAGAAGCTGAGCAGGGTGAAGGGGAGCGGGGGGTTAGAAGCTTGTATCCTTGGTTACCGGGTGCTCTGTCTTCTGCTGGGAGCTCCTTGAAGCTGTCTTCCGGTACTCCCTGTCCACCAATCTCGGTAGCTGAGGAGTCCAAGATGGCAAATCTGTGCCACTTTAGCTGATAGGAGACCTCCAGTCCATATCTCCCCTTGCTCTCTGTTCTCTGTCTGTCAGTTTCATATTCCATTTGGTGCTTGGCTGAGTTCTTTATCTCTCCATTTGAAGCATAGGGTTCCAGGATTGACGTTTGTCTCCGTTTTACTTAGTTTTTTGGGTCTTTGCTGTGGAAGGACAGTGTGGTGCTTCTGTATAGAGCTTTATGTTGGCTCTGCCTGTGGAATATCTATTTTAATTAAAGCAGGAAAGAAAAAGGGACATTTGAGGATAAAGAGCATTTTGCATTATGTATGCTAGTTGTTGTTATCATCAATATCTTGAGGTGCTTCCTAAGAAAATTCATGTAAGGCATCTGACCATACTTATCAGGGATCCCTGAGATTCCTTGTTCACTTGGACAATGGAAAGTAGTGGAAACTGCAGAATTCATCATACTTAGTAATTGTGTCTACCTACAAGACAAAAAAGTAGAGTGATTGCTCTATCAATTCTTGAAATATAATTTGTGCTACAGCTGTAGAATATCATCAGTAACCTTAGAATGACTGGTCATCGATTTAATGCTGTATATCCTAGTAGTTAAAAAGCATGAATGCCTCAATCATATAGCTCTGCCAGTTACAAAGTGAGTTGTCTTGAGCAAGTAATTCAGCATTCTCTGCCTTGTTTCTTGATTTTTAAAAGAGGGATGGCAATAGTATCTGCCTCATAGGATACTATGTAAAGCCATTAGAATATTTTCCATCACATAGTAAGCAATCAATATGTGTTAGCTATTATCATTATGGAGCCCTGCTGGCACAGTAGTTAAACACTTGACTATTAACTGAAAGTTTAGCGGTTCAAATCCACCGGCAGCTTGAGGAGAGAAAGATGTGGCAGTCTGCTTCCGTAAAGATTACAGCCTTGGAAACCCTTCAGGCCAGTTCTACTTTGTCATATAGGGTCACTATGAGTTGGAATCGACTCAAGGGCAATGGGTTTGGTTTCTTTTCTTTCTTTTTTTTAATCATCATGACATATACATACACACATTGATGAGTATTAAAAAAAAATCTTAAAATGCCTGTGTTTTAAAAAAAATATTAGATCACATCAGCACCCTACTTAAAAATCTTCTATTATCTCATTATTACTCTTAGAATGAAATGAAATTCCTTTCTGTGATCTGGCTCCTTCCTATTTCTCCAGTCTCATCTCTATAAATTTTCCCCTCACCATCCCTGATTGTCAGGGCTCCAATCTCTCTCAGCCATTGACATTTCAAAGGTTTATGCTCCACAGAACTAATACTCCTCCTTGGGGTCCATTTGTGTTCATAACATCCCTGGTGCATTCAACTGAGCTTCATTTGCCCTTTTTCTTAATGCTTCACATTTGAAAATAAGAAGAAACACCCCTTGGGTCCATATAAAGCATCACGGCTTGAAGCATGAAGTTCTCAGAAGCAGAATAAAACACTTCAGTATTTAAAAGTTAATCAGCATTTCATTTACTGAGCTTTAAACCTTTCTTTTAAAAGTAGATGCAAAGCACATTCTTGCTGACAAACCAAGTTGGATTACTTGAGATGTAAATTAAAAACCTTTGAAAGGGATGTCACAAGTAACTGAGTGAGAGGGGTAGGAATCCCCTGGGAGAGATACCCTCATTTGATGGCCTGTGCCCTGTGTCTGGGGCTTGGGTTCCATAAGTCCCCAGGAACAGGAGGTGGGTTTTACAGAATGCATTAGAAGAGCAGCAGCAGCAAGACTGTGTCAAGGTTGTTGTTCTGCCAGCAAAACCTTTTGTCCCTGGCATACTAGGAAGCTAAACTGGTTGCATAGGAAAAGTGATATGAGCTCACGGAAATGTGGGTTTTGATTAAATGATTAGTCTAAATAAAGTTGCCTTTGCTCCTTCAAAATCAAAAACTGAAGTTCAGAGTAGGGAAGAACCCAAGTAGTTCCCTCTTCCCTTGATACCTTCAAATAATGACTTGTTTAAAATACCCTCCTTTTTTTTTTTTTTTTGGTGAAGTTTTGGCAGTTCTCAGCCCAGCAGGTAGTTTGTTTCCTAGCCCTTTTCTGGCAGACTGTACTATTTCATTGTGAGCTCTGTTCTGTTAGTAAGTCCCGACTTGAAAATTCTTCAGGGTCATAGAATTTTCAGTGTTAATGACAGAGATCTTGAAATGAAAAATAATCTGTTTTCTTTGCTCAAGCAGTGGGAATGTCCTAGGGCTGTTCATTATTTTGTACTTTGTTGATCAATTTTTCATATGTAGACAATTTAGCCAAATTCTTAATCCATTTTCCTTCAAGAAGTTTTGTTGTTGCCCTTAATTTACATAATGTCATTCCACTTACACTAATCTGTTTCATAACCTTATAGGAACATTTGACAGGGCCAGGGCATCTTCCAGAGGCCATAAAAGCATAAATGCAGGCAGGTTTTTGTGAGTTTACAAAGTATCAGTCTGAAATCTCAATTTCTGGACAGTTCTGTGAACCTCTCACGTGTCCTAGTAATGGGGTTGGTCTTCCATAACAAAAGAAAGCAATATCATAAATTTATCTGAATTTCAAATGATTTAAAGAAGTAGGGCTGAGATGATGTAGGGAAGATAAATAACAAGAAATACAACATCAAAGTTTCATGAGATGCAGAAGCTGGAAAGAATCTTAGCAGTCACCTAGCAAACGAACTCATTTTGCAGATAACTAGATTGAGGCTCACCCAGCTAATTAATGGTGGAAGTGGGTCCAGAGCTTAGGTCTTCTAACTCCCGCTCTAGTATTCTTGGTTTTGCCACTACCCAGCTGCTGGTCATTAAATGTTCCAAAGAGTCACTAGCAGCTGTAATAGTCAATGTGGCTCTTATAAATTAAAACAAATAAAGCAAACCAAATCAACAACAAATTGGTCACTTCCACTGTCATTTTCCAATAACACCTTGAAAAAAGTCTGTTGTAACACATTCTATATTTTAACTATTTGTTTATGTGTCTGTTTTTCTGATTAGATTGCCCCCAAGAGGGGAACTACTTTTTAGCATTCCTAGTGCCTGTACATGTCCTGGTATGAAGTTGAGGCTCAATAAATACTAAATAAAAACATTCAAATCTTACATATTTATTATAATGAGAGAAAAACCTCAGTCCCTAGCTATGGTAGATATTTCAGAGACTTCTTCCATTGCTACCATGGTGTGTGCTGTTCACTCTGAAGTTGTAGCCAGGCCCTTTACTTATGCAGCTCTCTTTCTTATATAAGTGAAAAGATGGAACAGAGAAAAAAAATCACTAAAATAACCACTCAGGATCTCAGTATTAAAAAAACAAAACAAAACCAAGAACTTACAAATTATTAAGTGATTGCACTTTGTGTTTCTAGAACATGTTTCATCTCAGGAACTCCCTGGGCTTTTGGAGAATCAACTCCTTTATCTTGACAAGACTTTGGAGGTGGATAGGGGTAGTATTATTTTGCTGATAGAAAAAATGAGGCTCAGTGGGGTTAAATGATTTGCTTGGAATCACACAGGGCTCATTCTCATTGTTCTTTGTTTAGCAGTTGCTTCTGAAAAGTGTTGCAGCTCTACTGTAGAGATGCTATTAGGGAGCCGCGGGTCAGAATCTCATCCCTGGGATTTCCTGTTTACAGGGAAAGTTAGGATGTTAGGTATAGGTTAGGCTGAGAGTTTTGCCCATGACATCTTAATGAAGCTTTGAACTAGCAGACAGAGACTAGAACAATTGCATTTTTCTGACCCTGATCCCCTCTGTCTTTATTTTCTCCCCTAACAGCGGGTGCTCTTTTCCTTTCACCCTATTTATTTATTCATTTTTTATTTTATTTTATTGTACTTCAGGTGAAGGCTTACAGAACAAATAGTTTCTCATGAAACTGTAGTACACATATTGTTTTATGACATTGGTTAGCAACCCCACAACATGTCAACCCTCTCCCTTCTCGAACTTTATTTTTGGTGAAAATATACATAGCCAAAGATACACCATTTCAAAAATTTCTACATGCACAATTCAGTGACATCGACTACGCTCTTCCAATTGTGCTGTTATTCTCACCTTAGATGAAGGCTTACAGAACAAAATAGTTTCTCATTTAACAGTTA
>NW_004444065.1:2253589-2256372 GCF_000243295.1 Trichechus manatus latirostris
TATAACTACACCGTTTATTCCCTCTTTTATTGTTGTGATGCTGTTGTCATTTACAGATTAACCTCTCTGGTTCCCTGTTATAATTCTTTTGGTTTTGGATAGTCCTTGAGAGTTCATTTCCCAGCTTGGTATCTGGCTAGAACAATCCTGCGTCCTATATTCAGCCTGTGCTCTGATGTTGTTTTTCTCTGATTGAAGGACCCCCTTTAATAATTCTTGTAAGTTTGGTTTGGTTTTTTTCATAATCCCTTAATTTATGTTTATCTGGAAATGACTTAATTTCACCATCATATTTGAAAGAGAGTTTTGCAGGATATGTTATTCTTGGCTGGCAACTTTTTTCTTTCAAGGTTTTAGATATGTCATCCCATTGCCTTCTTGCCTGCATGGTTTCTGCTGAATAATCTGAGCTTAGTCTTATTGCTTCTCCTCTGTATGTGACTTTTTGTTTTTCTCAAGCTACTCTCAGGATTCTTTGTCTTTGGTTATAGCGAATACGATTATGATATGCCTTGCTGATTTTCTTTTGGGGGTCTATCCTACATGGGGTTCGTTGAGCTTCTTGGTTGGTGAGCTTTTCATTTTTCATGATATTTGGGAAGTGTTCTGTCAGCAATTCTTCAATGATCCTCTCCATGTTGTCTGTTTTCTCCACCTGTTCTGGAACTTGGATCACTCGCAGATTTTTGCTTTTGATTGTATCCCACATAATCCTCTGGGTTTCTTCATTTTTCTTTGTTCTTTTTTTCTGATTTTTCCTCAGAGTTCTATCCAAGTGTTTGTCTTCAATGTCGTTGAGCATATCTTCCATCGTTTCAAACCTGCTCCTCGGCCTTTCTATGACACTGCCCATTTCTGAAATCTTGCTGTTTATCTTTTGGATTTCTAATTGTTGTTTTTGTATAATTTCTAGCTGTGAATTTACTTTAGCTTTTTGTTCTTATATTATTTTCTTGGTTCTTGCATTTTTTGTCTGTATTTTCCATGAATTTGTCTGTCTTTTCCATGAATTTGTCTATTTTTCCTCATTTTTGTCTGCTTCTTCTTCAACTCTTGGATAATTATGAATATTAGAGATTTGTATTCCCTATCAGGTCTAGTGCCTTTTCTTCTACTGGAAAGTCATCTGGTGTTTTACTTTGGACACTTACTGGAACCATCCTGTCCTATTTTTGTAAATGTTTTGATATTGTCTCCTGTCTACGGGGCATTCAGTAGTTATTTTCCTCGTTTATTGATTGTGGATTCATTTATTTTATCCTGCTCTTTTGTTTTATTTCGTTATGTGTGAGCAGGTGGACTGTGCATTCTTTGTTGTTTGCTCATCTGTGGACACAATACTTTTCATCTCATTCTTCAATGGTCAGGGTCACTCAGATATGTTATAGCAGGGCAGGTCCAGCTGAAGGGAAGTTGCTGAGATGGGTTGTTTGTGGCACGTACCAGGGCTGACAGAGCTGACCAGAAATCAGTGCAGGGCAGGTTCTGGTAGGCCATGCCTGTGATGCTTGAGAGTGTGATGTTCAGTGCGCAGTCCAGGTAGGCAGGAAGGAAGGGGTAGATCGTGATGTGTGGAGCTAAGATGGGTATGGGAAAAATGAGAGAGAGGAGAGAGGAATAGGAACCAAAAACATACACACAAACAAAAAAGAGTGCTAAGGGAGCTTGCTATTGGAGTGGAGAGATGAAAGATTGAGAAATGGGGAAAAACAAAAAGAAAAAAAGAAAAAGGGTAAAATAAAAAATAAATAAATCGAGAAACTGGAAATGAAGAAAAACAAAAAGGGAATGAGAGCGATAAGAAAACAAAACAAAGAAACAAAAAAAAAAAGAAAAATGAAAAAAAAAAACAAAAAGAATTTCCTCCAGGGATGTCCCTGTGAGTCTGCGCAGAGTAAGGGAGTATCTTCCAAGCCGTGCAATACTGCCCGGCTAGAAGGGGCTCCTAAGCCAAGAAAAGAAAAAGAAAACAAACAAATCAAAACAGAAGAAATCAGAGCAAGTAAACAAAGAGAAAGGCCCCATGGGTCCCACCAACGTAGCAGCATGGGCCGGGAAGCAGTTTCACAGTCAAGTGGTGTTTCACAGCCTTTCAGAAAAAAGCAAAGCTGGCACACAGAGCCATGTATTTGAGAGAAAGTGGGGAAGGTGGTGAAGGGTAAGGAAGAAATCTAAAGAAGTGGAAAAATGCAACACTAGCAGCCAACAAAAGGCACTCAGGGAGCTGGCCAGTGCGGGCAGGTGGAATCCAAGTGACACCAGGGTGGAGCTGGTTCCTCCTAGCCAAGAGACTGTGGCTGCAGGAAGCAGAGGAGGCTAAGTGGGGGTGAAGAAATGTGGGTGGTGGGTAAGCGTATATCGCTGGTTACTAGTTGTTCTGTCTCCTGCTGGAAGCTCTGTGAAGCTGCTTTCTTGTACCTCCTGTTCGCTGATCTCTGATAGGAGTCTAAGATGGTGGATCCATGCTGCTGTAGCTGATGGGGACCTCTGCATATATCTCTCCTAGCTGTCTGTTCTTGGTCAGTTTCTTATTGCATTCAGTGCTTGGTGAGTTCTTTATTCTCTTCATTTGATTCTTAAGGTTTCAGGATTGACGTGTGACTTTGTTTGACCTAGTTTTACTGATCTTTGCTGTGGAGGGACGGTGTGGTGCTTCTGAATACAGCGCCATGTTGCCTGAAAGTTATTTTTAATTTTTAAAAATTTTTATCAGAACTCAAATCTAAAGTAATGACCCTTTCTGGCCTCATGTGAAGTCATCCTTATTATAAGGCCATTACCTA
>NW_004444065.1:2256472-2259910 GCF_000243295.1 Trichechus manatus latirostris
AATTTATATTTTTTCCCTTTTGTTTTTCTCCATTTCTCAGTTTCTTGTCTTTCCACTCCAATGGCAAGCACCCTCAGGTTTTTTTTTGTTTTTGCTCCTATTTCTTTCTCCTCTCTCTCTTCTTTTTCATACCCAACATAACTCTACACATCACAACCTCCCCCTACCTCCTGCCTATCTGCACTATGTACTGAACATTACACTCCAGAGCATCACAGGTATGACCTACTGAAGCCTGCCCTGTGCTGACCACTGGCTCATCTTGTTGCCCAAGTATGTGCCACAAACAACCCATCCCAGCCCTTCCCCTTCAGATGGCCCTGCCTTGTTACACCACAGCGGAGTGACTGGCCCTGCCCATTGGACTATAAGGGGATAATATGGTAGCCACAGACAAGCAAACAACAAAGAATACACATCCCGCCTACTTGAACATAACCAAATAAAATCAAAATGCAGGATGACACAAACAAATCTACAATCAATAAATGAAGAAAATAACTACTGAATGTCCCGAAGACAGCAGACAATATCAAAACATACAAAAAAAGTACAAAATGGTTACTGTAGGTGTCCAAAATAAAGAACCAGATGACTTTCCACTAGAAGAAAAGTCACTAAAAGTACTGGATAGGGAATTCAAATCTCTAATATTCATAGCTCTCCAACAGTTGAGGTAAAAAACAGACAAAAATGAGGAAAAAAACAGACTAATTCATGGAAAAGGCCGACAAATTCATGTAAAATGCAGACAAAAAATGGAAGAATTTAAGAAAGTAATTCAGCAACAAATTCAAAAATAAACTCACAACTAAAAATCATAGGAAACAACAATTAGAAATACAAGAGATAAACAACAAGATTTCAGAAATGGACAGTGTCATAAAAGGGCTGAGGAACAGTTCTGAAACAATGGAAGACAGGATTAGCAAAATTGAAGAGAAACACTTAGATACAACTTTGAGGAAAAATCAGAAAAAAGAACAAAGAAAAATGAAGAAACCTGAGAATTATGTGGGATACAATCAAAAGCAAAAAGTTATGAGTGATCAGAGTTCCAGATCAGGGGGATAAAATGGAAAACACAGAATCATTGAAGAATTGCTGACAGAAAACTTACCTAGTATCATGAAAGATGAAAAGCTGACCATCTCAACAATGCCCATATAGGATAAACCCCAAAGGAAAATCACCAAGGCATACCATAATCACACTTGTTAAAACCAAAGACAAAGAATCCTGAGAGCAGCTCAAAAAAAAAAAAAAAAAAAAAAAAAAAAAAAAAACGAAAAGTTCCCTACAGAGGGGAAACATTAAGGCTAATTTCTGATTACTCTGAAGAAACCATGCAGGAAAGAAGGCAATGGGATGACATATATAAAACTTTGACAGAAAGAAATTGTCAACCAAAAATAATATATCCTGCAAAACTCTCGTTTAAATATGATGGTGAAATGAGGAGATTTCCAGACAAACAGAAATTAAAGGAATATGTAAAACCAAACCAAACTTACAAGAATTATTAAAAGGGGTCCTTCTATCTGAGAACAAACAACATCAATGACAGCCTGTATCTAGGACACAAGATTGCACTAGCCAGGTACCTATGTAGGAAATGAACTCTCAAAGACTATTAAAAACCAAAAGATTTACAGTAGGGAACTACAGAGATTAATCTGCAAATGACAACAACATTAGAACAATAAAAGAGGGAATAAACAGTGTAAGTATAGAACCTTTTAATGGAGAGGAAGGCAAGGTGATACCAAGTAATAATAGACTGGTTCAAACTTAGGAAGATAAGGGTAAATGTCAAGGTAACCACAAAGAAAGTTAACAAACCTACTCATCAAAATAAAGAAGAAAAACATAAAGTCTCAGTAAAAAACAAAACCTACAAAAACAATAGAAATGAAAAAAAAAATCTGCAAACAAAAAGAACTTAGCACAGGACAGTAAAAGGAACAAAGAAATCATCAGAAAGGCAAAAAAAAAAAAAAAAAAAAGGCACTACAAAAAGACCACAATAAACTCACACATATCAATAATTACACTCAATGTAAATGGCCTAAATGCACCCATAAAGAGATAGAGACTGACAGAACGGATTAAAAAACAGGCTCCATGAAGAGGCTGTCTACAGGAGACACACCTTAGAAACAAAGAAATAAGTTTCTTAAAAATCAAAGGACGGAAAAAATACATCAAACAAACAGCCACCCAATAAGAGCAGGGTAGCAATACTAATCTCAGATAAAATAGACTTTAAAACAAAACCCACCATAGAAGACAAAGAAGGGCACTACATCATGATTAAAGGGACAATCCAGCATGAAGACATAACCATAATAAATTTCTATGCACCCAATGACAGGGCTCCAAAATGCATAAAACAAACTTTAAAGAACTGAAAAGAGAAATTGACAGCTCCACAATAACTGTCGGAGACTTCAACACGCACTCTCAGTAAAGGACAGAACATCTACAAAGAAACTCAACAAAGATACAGAAGATCTAAAGGCCACAATCAGCCAACTTGAACTCACAGACATATACAGAACACTCCACCCCACAGCTCCAAATTACATGTTCTTTTCCAATGCACATGGAATGTTCTCCAGAATAGATCTCATCTTAGGCCACAGAGCAACCCTCAACAAATCCAAAACATTGAGATAATACTAAGTATCTTCTCTGATCATAATGGCATCAAAGTAGAAATTAACAACAGGAAAAACAAGGAAAAAATTTAATTACATGAAAACCAAATAACACCCTCCTTAAGAACCAGTGGGTAATAGAAAAAATCAAATATGGAATAAAAAAATTCCTAGACTCAAATGAGAATTAAAACACATCATACCAAAACCTTTGGGGCACAGCCAAGGTGATGATGAGAGGTCAATTTATAGCAATAGATGCACACATAAAAAAGAAGAAAGGGACAGAATCAAGACATTAGCTACACAACTAGAACAAATAGAAAAAGAACAGCAAAAGAAGCCTACAGCTACCAGAAGAAAGGCAATAATAAAGATCAGAGCAGAAATAAATGAAATAGAGAATAGAAAAACAATAGAAAGAATGCACAAAACCAAAAGATGGTTCTTTGAAAGGATCAACAAAATAGACAAACCACTAACCAAACTGACAAAAGAAAAACAGGAGAGGATGCAAATAACCCAAATAAGAAATGAAATGGGGGACATTAAAACAGATCCAACTGGAATAAAAAAGACCATAACAGAGCATTATGAAAAACTATACTCCAAGAAATTTGCAAACCTAGAGGAAATGGACAAATTTCTAGAAACACACTACATACCGAAACTATCACAAATTGCTGTTGAAAATCTGAAACAGACCCATAACAAGAGATTGAAAAGGTAATTAAAAAAAAAAAAAAAAACCAACAAAAAAAAAAGCCCTGGCCCAGAT
>NW_004444065.1:2260131-2306201 GCF_000243295.1 Trichechus manatus latirostris
AAATTCTCAACAAAATTCTAGCCAATAGAATTTACCATCATATCAAAATTAATACACCACAACCAGGTATGAATTATACCAGGTATGCAAGGATGGTTCACCATTAGAAAATCAATCAATGTAATCCACCACATAAATAAAAGAATCACATGATCATCTCAATTGATGCAGAAAAGACATTTGACAAAGTCCAACACCCATTCCTGATAATAAAATAGGTATAGAAGGAAAATGTCTTAACATAATAAAGGGCATCTATGCAAAATCAACAAACAGCACCATTCTTAATGGAGAGAGGCTGAAAACGTTTCCCTTCAGAACAGGAACAAGACAATGATGTCTTTTAACATCACTCCTATTTAACATTGTGCTAGAAGTCCTAGCTAGAGCAATAAGGCAAGAAAAAGAAATAAAAGTCATCCAAGTTGGTAAATAAGAAGTAAAACTGTCCCTATTTGCAGATAATATGATACTATATATGGGAAACCCAATAGGCTCTGCGAGAAATCTACTGGAACTAATAGAAAGAGTCACCAGAGTAGCAGGATACAAGATAAACACAGAAAAATCGGCTGGCTTCCTATCTACCAACAAAGATAAGGAGGAAAAAGAAAACAGAAAAGCAATACTATTTATAACAGCCCCTAAAAAAAAAATACTTAGGAATAAATCTAACCAGGGATGTAAAAGAATTATACAAAGAAAACTACAAAACACAACTGCAAGAAACCAAAAGAGATCTACATAAATGGAAAAACGTACCATGCTCATGGGTAGGTAGACACAACATTGAGAAAATGACAATTCTACCCAAAGCAATCTACAAATACAATGCAATCCAGATCCAACAACATTCTGTAAAGAGATGGAAAAAATAATCATTAACTTTATATGGAAAGGGAAGAGGTCCTGGGTAAGTAAAGCATTATTGAAGAGGAAGAATAAAATAGGAGGACTTGCACTACGTGACCCCAGAACCTAATATCCAGCTGTGGTAGTCAAAACAGCTCGGTATTGGTACGACAGATACACCAACCAACGGAACAGAATTGAGAACCCAGATGTAAATCCATCCACCTATGGTCACCTGATCTTTCTCAAGGGCCCAAAGACCATCAAATAGGGAAAACACAGTCTTCTTAAAACATGATGCTGGCAAAACTGGATGTCCATCTGCAAAAAAAACAAAACCGGACCCATATCTCAAACCATATATGAAAGCTAATTCAAAATGGATTAAAGACTTAAATATAAAACCAAAAACTATGAAGTTCATAGAAGTTGTAATTCTTTTGGTTTTGGGTAGTACTTGTGAGTTCATTTCCTAGGTTGGTGTCTGGCTAGTACAATCCTGTGTCCCATATTCAGCCTGTGGTCTGATGTTGTTTGTTCTCAGATTGAAGGACTTCCATTAATAAGTCTTGTAAGTTTGTTTTGGTTTTTACATAGTCCCTTAATTTTTGTTTATCTGGAAATGACCTAATTTCACCATCATATTTGAATGAGAGTTTTGCAGGATATGTTATTCTTGGCTGGCAGTTTTTTTCATTCAAGGTTATATATATGTTATCCCATTGCCTTCTTGCATGCATGGTTTCTGCCGAATAATCCGAGCTTAGTCTTATTGTTCATCCTCTGTATGTGATTTTTTTGTTTTCTTGAGCTGCTCTCAGGATTCTTTGTTTTTGGTTTTAGCGAGAGAGATTATGATATGCCTTGGTGATTTTCTTTTGGGGGTCTATACTATATGGGGTTCGTTGAGCTTCTTGGATGGTCACCTTTTCATCTTTCATGATATTGAGGAAGTTTTCTGTCAGCAATTTTTCAATGATCCTCTCTGTGTTTTCTGTTTTTCCCCCTATTCTGAAACTCTGATCACTCGCAGAGTTTTGCTTTTGATTGTATCCCATGTAATTCTCAGGGTTTCATTTTTCTTCATTCTTTTTTCTTATTTTTCTTCAGAGTTGTATCCAATTGTGTGTCTTCAATTTCGCTTATCTTATCTTCCATTGTTTCAAACCTGCTCCTTAGCCCTTCTATGACACTGTCCATTTCTGAAATCTTGTTTTTTATCTGTTGGATTTCTAATTTATTTTTTTGTATGATTTCTAGTTGTGCATTTATTTTAGCATTTTGTTCCTGTATTATTTTCTTGCATTCTTGCATTTTTGGGTCTGTATTTTCCATGAATTTATCTGCCTTTTCCATGAATTTGTCTATTTTTTCCTCATTTTTGTCTGCTTTTTGCTTCCACTCTTGGATAATTCTGAATAGTAGAGATCTGAATTCCCTATCAGGTAGTTATAGTGCCTTTTCTTCTACTGGAAAGTCATCTGGTGTTTTATTTTGTATGCCTACTGGAACCATCCTATCCTGTTTTTGTATATATTTCGATATTGTCTGCTGTCTTTGGGGCATTCAGTAGTTATTTTCCTTGTTTATTGATTGTAGATTTGTTTATTTCATCCTGCTCTATTTTTTTATTTGGTTGTGTGTGAACAGGTGGACTGTGCATTCTTTGTTGTTTGCTCATCTGTGGGCCTGATACTTTTCACCTCCTTCTCCAATGGGCAGGGTCAGTCACTCAGGTACGATACAGCAGGATAGGTCCAGCTGAAGGGGAGTTGCTGCGATGGGGTGTTTGTGGCAAGGACTAAGGCTGACAGTGTAGTCTGGGAATCAGTGCAGGGCAGGTTCCGGTAGGCTGTGCCTGTGCTGCTTGGGAGTGTGATGTTCAGCACATGGTGCAGGAAGGAAGGAAGGAGGCTGGAGACTGTGATGTGTGCAGCTAAGATGAGTATGGGAAAGATGAGAGAGAACAGACAGGAAAAAGAGCCAAAAACATACACACAAACAAAAAAGAGTGCTAAGGGAGCTTGCTATTGGAGTGGAGAGATGAGAGACTGAGAAATGGGGAAAATAAAAAATTCAAAAAAAAGGCTAAAAGAAAAAAATGAGTAAATCGAGAAACTGGAAATGAAGAAGGACTAAAAGGGAATAAGAGAGAGAAGAAAACAAAACAAAGAAACAAACAAACAAAAAAAAACAAGAAAAAAGAAATGCCCCCAGTGATGTCTTTGTGCATCTGCACAGAGTAAGGGAGTAGCTTGCAAGTCACGTGGTACTGGCCAGCTAGGAGGCACTCTCAACCTGAGAAAAGAAATAAAACTAACAAACAAATCAAAACAGAACAAATCAGAGCAAACAAAAAGCTCTGGGGGTCTCACCAGGGTGGCAGCATGGGCCGGGAGGCAGTTTCACAGTTGAGCAGTGTTTCACTGCCTTTCAGGAAGGAGTAAAGATAGCACAGGGAGCCAGGTATTTGAGAGAAGGGAGGGGGAGGTGGTGAGATGTAAGGAAGAAATCTAAAGAAGTGGAAAAGAGCAACACCAGCAGCCAACAAATGGCACTCAGGGAGCTGGCCAGTGCAGGTGGGTGAAATCCAAGCAACACTAGGGTGAAACCGCTGCTTCTTGGCTAAGAGACTGTGGTTGCAGGAAGCAGAGGAGGCTGACTGGGGGTGAAAAATTGCAGGGGGTGTGAAAGCGTATATCGCTGCTTACTGGTTGTTCTGTCTCCTGCTAGAAGTTCCGTGAAGCTGCTTTCTCGTACCCCCTGTTCACTGATCTCCAACAGGAGTCCAAGATGGTGACTCCATGCTGTGGTAGCTGATAGAGGACCTCTGCACGTATCTCTCCTTGCTCTCTGTTCTCAATCAGTTTCTTATTCCATTTGGTGCTTGGTTGAGTTCTTTATTGCTTCATTTAATGCTTAAGGTTTCAGGATTGACGTGTGACTCTGTTTGACTTAGTTTTTCTGATCTTTGCTACGGAGGGATGACATGGTGCTTCTGACTATAGTGCCTTGCTACCTGGAAGTAATTCCTCTGAGTCAGATTTGTATTCCCAAAATCTTTGTATTTATGTGTGAGTATAATATTTTTTAAAAAAACTAAAAACTACATTAAGTAGTAAGTAGGTGTCACTCTAGTTACTGTTTCTCATTTCTCTAATGCCGAGGTCTTTCTCTGGCTATGGTTGTTTCAACAATGGAGGAGAAGATTCAAGTGTGCTTTTTCTATCCTCACTTTCATTGTCTTTGAAGGGGATTCATGGTCAAGGATGGGTAGTTATGGCTTGGTCCTGCCTCACTTTATGATACTCCAAATGATGGACAGGTATGACTTCAATTACAGCATATTCATTCTTATTAGGGTGCTATGGGGTGGCTTCTTCTACTCTGTAACAGAGGAATAAAATAACAGCAGACAAGAATTCTCACGACGTCATGCAAGACAAAGGCTAGAGAACAGAACATCTATTTTTTTCCTTTGTATAACCTATACAATTATCTTGTGGGAATGGAACAGTAACTCCTGCTGTCCCATGCTCTGCTAATGTAACATAATAATCCTAAATGTTCACAGATGAAGGAAGCATTTCCCATAAAAAATGGCCAAGATACAGTAGCTAATTCCATAGGATTGTCCATAGGTCCTTAAAGGAGGGAGCTACCTTTTTTCTTCCTGGAAACACTAACACCTAACAAGCTCAGTTTTATGCTTTCTCTTACTCCTGAGAGACAGCATATTTTCAACAATGAGAATGAGGGGATCAGATGCATGAATTGGCTTCTTGGTTCATTTGTGTCCTAATTCACATGGGCCCAGAAAGGCCTGACTCTACCTCAAATCTTGTGTGCTAAGATCGCTGTCTTCTATATATTCACAGTTTCAACCTGTGATAGTTTTGCCATGGCTCCTCATTTCCCTTCGACCACCTCTGCCTAACATTGACACATCACATGATCCACAAACATACTAACACACACACACAAATCATGAAGAACCAAGTCTTCACGTTCAGCTGTTCCTGGCCACAGATGTTGTACTTGCCGCAGTCACCAACATCTAAAATCCAAAGGGAATGGTGGGCTCCACACTAAAGCTACCCAATTATCAAGCCTCAGTCCCACTGTCCTCCAAGAACCTGTCAAGGCCAACCGCCTGATCTTATCTCCATTTTCCTTAGCTAACCCCTGAAATGTAAAACATCCATTTCTACCTTCCAGTGATTTCATAATTCCTATTATTCATGTCTTGGAGTCCCTGGCTGGTGCAAACTGTTAATACACTAGGCTGCTAACCTAAAGGTTGGAAGTCTGAGTCCACTTAAAGGCACCTTGGAAGAAAAACCTGATGATCTATGTCTTAGGCTGGGTTCTCTAGAGAAGCAAAACCAGTAAAGTGTATAAATATATACATAGAGAGAGATAATATCAAGGAAACAGCTCACGTGATTGTAGAGGCTAGAACGTTCCAAGTCCATGGATCAGGGTGGAGGCCTCTCCCAAGTCACACAGCTGCAGAAGCTGGCAAGCCCAAGATCATCAGGTTGGAGAGCAAGGATCCCGCTCACAGGCTGTGCAGATCTATGAATCCCAGGTTTGGCAGGTAAGCCGACAGCTCTAGTCCCAAGAACGGGAGATGAGACGACAGAAAGCAGCCACAGGATCCAGAGAGAGCAAAAAACCAGAACGTCTGCTTATATACAGATGTGGGCCACACCCCCAAGGAGACTGCCTTTCATCTGATTGGCTACTCACAGTATATTCAATCATGGGAGTGATTACATTAAAACACTGAGAATCATGGCCCAGCCAAGTCTACTTCTGAAAAATTCACCACTGAAAGTCCTATGGAGCATAGTTCTACTCTGACACACATGGGTCACCGTGAGTTGGAATTGAACTTTATGGAAAATCTTTATTATTATTATTATTCATATCCAGGTCACCTGCACAAGCTTACTAAACTTCAAAAAATATCAGGTATTTGAGCACATTGATCCAGATATTTTCTCTCTAACCATCCACTCCCTTCTTCATGTCTATATCTATGTTATGGATTGAATTGTGTTCTCCAAAAAAGACATATTGAAGTCCAAGCACCTGTAACTGTGAATGTGACCATGTTTGGAAATAGAAGTTTCTTGTTATTGCTGTGTTAATAAGGCCATACCTGAGTAGGGTGAGTCCTAAACCTAATCCCTTCTGAGTAGTGTCTTAGAAAGGGGAGAATAGACATGGAGAGTCACACACACACAGGAGAAAGACATTATTTGAGAAACCTTCTACAAGCCAAGGAACAACAAGAAATGCCCAGGGCTGCCAGAAGCTGAGAGAGACAAGGAATTACCTAGAGAAGACAGAGCGTATCCCTGCCAATGCCCTCAATTTGGACTCCTAGCCTCCAAAACTGTGAGACAAGAAATTATTTTTCTTTAAAGTCACCCACCTATGGTATTTTTGTCACAGGAGTACTACGTAAGTAAGACTTACCTAGCTCATGTCCATGATAATGTTGGTCATTTCACTCTTCACAGTACCCAAAACTCCTTTGGTTCTTGTCCTTTTATTTTACCTTCTTAGAATAAATAAGGCACTTGAGGAACCTACTGATGAGTCTTTCTCATGCCTGTACGTTTAATTAGTACACAAACTACTTGGGGAATCTTGTTAAAATGCAGAGTATGATTCGGGAGGAGGTCTAGGATGGGCCTGAAATTCTGTGTTTTTAATAAACTTCCAGGTTTATTAAAAGGCCCCAGAACACACTTTGTGTTGCAAGGTCGTAGGTGAGCCTTTGTGGAAAAAATTAAACAGAATAGGTTGGTACAACTATAAAGTCAGTTCGCAGTCTCAACTGAGCCTACACCACTGCTTGGCCATCCTGTTATCTCTCTGCAGAAATACACTCTCCTGCTTTCTGCATAGATTGTTTGAAAGCTTCTTCATTATCCCTTTCTTGCCTATTTTTTATTAGCTCATCCATTTTTTTGCTCTTTCTAAAAACAGTATTTCTCAACCTTGTTGCAAGTTAGAATTACCCGGGAAGATTTAAAAAATTCCAGACCATATTACAGACCAAATAAATCAGCATCTCCAAGATAGGATGTCAGTTTTTAAGACTAGCCAGGTGATTCCAAAGTTGTAGTGAAGTTTGAGAGTCTCGGATCTAAAATATGATCAACTTCTAGTCACCAAATATTAGATTTCCTGCAGTTGTACTCATGTTTAAATTCCTTCCCATCTATTTAAGGCCATTTTCTCCATGTGTATTCTTGTTCTTATTTCCTCCCACGTTTTCAGCAATCACACACTATTATTTCTTAAGCATTGCCAGATATGTTTCATTTTGAAATATATAAACAAACAGGTTTTTAAATCATAAACTATTGATAATTAAGAATAAGAAATTTGTTAAAACATTGAAAATTACTTAGAGATGAGACAGTTTTTTCCTAGTTTTTTTCCTAATGTCCTTTATTCAAATTAAGGACATTAAGGTAACCTAGTATGGAAAAGAATATTTCTGTGGATTGGATCTGTTTGTTTACAGTGATGTGGGCTGTCTTTGATTATAGGAACATCTCAGTTCTCCTTATGTAGTGCTCAACATGGCATTCTCTGTAGATAAGGATACTTGCACTATTTTCAGCACATTATTACATCCTTATATCACTATTTGCATTTGCTGGAGGGAAAAGTGAGTTAGACACTTAAGTTAAACTAACCATCTTTATAAAAGTTTCCTTATAAGAGAGCAAGTTGGGGAATGGTTCAGAAGACAGCAACATCTCTCTATCTCTTTATAAATCTCTCCACCAATTTTTACAGAGGAGGAGAAAGAATTTCAGAGAACAATGTGCCTTTTAAATGTCACTAAATATTTAGAACTTTGTGCTATTAAACAGACATGTAGGACTCTTTTTTCACTAAAGTTACTAGTTTTAGGGTGAAGTATATGTAAGTGTCCAAAGGTGGGTGTGGCCACATTAATAAAAAGTCTGCCACATCAATTGAAAACTGCGTTTTACCCTAAAGTACTTTCACTGTGAAACAGCTGGGGTCTTTCTTAATGTGATAAGGAGTAGCATCCGAGAAGAATTTGGATATTGTCATCTGGGGCCTTTAAAATAGAAACTGGACCAAGTTGGCTAAGAAAGCCTTTCCTTTTGCCCAGACAGTTTAATCAACTCTAAGAGAAAAGAAAAGCTTTCAGAGGAGACTTTCTAATGCTGGAACGTCTCATGGTACCAGCATATTCCCCACTCCCCACAGGACACTGCATTGACATCCTTGGTATTGCATAAATTTAACTTGTCTCTGCTTCATATCTGAGAATAAACTTCTAATGACTTTAAGTGGACAATCAGGGGAGTTAATGATATTCCACCTGCACTAATTTTGGGCAAATGCCAACTCTGAACAAATTTTTCAAGAACGAGTAAGCATATCTTCCTACGTGGAGCTTACTCAGATTTATTGCAACACAAATGGAGATGGACATTGCATTCAAGAGGGAGAAGAAAAGCATAATTTGGAAAATAAAATGTTTGGTTTTTTTTCTTAATGCAGAAAACAGGAGTAACTTTCAGAGTGAGTTTGTACCCTTAAGAAAATGAATTAAAAGTAAATTTTATGAAATAGTATAAAAGATGATATACCAAGAAAACAAGCTGAGCTATAAAAGGGAACAGGCTCATGGAGGAGACAGAAAGAAAAAAGACAACTAGATAGGGAAGAAAAGATTTAAAATAAAATAAAAAATGAAATCTTCAAATTAATAATTGCATTAGAAACAAGAACAAAATAAAAATAGAGATGTGGAATAAACTTAAGACATGTCCACAGAACCCTGAGGAAAAATACAAAAATATTCTGTCTCAAAGAAGATTATTGTTGAGGAAAATGACAAAGGTGAACCAATAGATGGATAATGTGAATTCATGAAGAAGCGATCAGAAGAGATGGAGCACAAGTAATATTCAAAGTTAAAATAGTGTAAAACTTTTCGGAGCTGAACAAATACCACAAGCTGTAGGAGGAAAGGTTTAACACGTTTGTCATATTAAATTTGACCACAAAATCTTTGCAGGTCTTTCCATCAAAAAGTGGAGTCTACTTTCCCACCCTTGAACTGGGCTTGCCATGTGACTTTTGTTGACGAATAAAATGTATGGAAGTGACATTGTGTGAGTTCTGAAGCCTAGGTTTCAAGAGGTTATGGAGTTCCCACCTTCAACCCTCCAGAATGTTTTCCTGAGATTCTCATGCCTATTGAAGATGAAAGTCTATGTGGAGGAGAAACTAGTCCCCCAGCAAACAGCTAGCACTAACTACCAGACATGTGAATAAGGCCAACCCTTCTTGTGAATGCAGCTGTGCGGGTGAGCTCAGGTGAAACTAGTAGAGGAACCATCCAGATAACCCACAGAAACACGTGAAATGGTAAATTATTGTTGTTTTGAGCCATTAAGCTTTGGGGTAGTTTGTTATGCAGTAATAAGTAACCCCTACACCATGTATCAGATAATATTAATAAAAATAGCCAGATGAGACACTGAAAATATTAAAGTTCAAGAAAAAAGAATCTTACAAATATTTAGGCAGAAAAAATATATTTGCTTCAGTGGAAGGAAGTGAGCCAAAAATAAGGCTAATTAAACTGATTAGGGTTAGAGTAGACAGTACTTTGAATTTCATGTTATCTTTGAGCCATTGCAATAATCCAGGCCAGTAGTGATGTAAAAAGAGTTAGAGTTGAGAATTAAAGACACTTTTCAATAGTGGAATTTCAGGATTTGGTAGCAAGATCAATTAGTGAAGGATGACTGTAACTTGAGTGATTAGGTAAACATAAGCTGAAATCCACTGGACAGCAACCAACAAAAATAACAACACCTTTCAGGGACAGGCAGGAAACATACATGGGTAAAACACATAGCTATAATAGAATACAGTGTGGTGGGGACTATTTAAAGCTGGAGACTGCATGCCTCACAAAAAGTATCTGGTTTCCCTTACTTCCATCCCAGTGTCCTGACCACTGAGGGAGAGGATAATGCCACCAAAGAGTAATCCCATCAGGACAATATGATGAATTTGATTTTTGAATAGTGAGTTTGTGATAGAACACTTTGGTTGGTTGGCCAGCAGGCAGAAGACTATGAGGTGGCCCTTAGTGTCAAAATCAGATAAAATTTGACACAGAGGATATAGATTTAGGAACATTGACATATAGAATTAGATACAAAAGTGTAGCCATTTTAGTCATGGGATTCCTCTGTCATAGAATTTACCATGCTTTAATTGCTTGTTTAATTATTCCCCTTCCCATTAGACTGGAGGTTCATGAAGAAACAGGTCTCTTGTATTCACACTTGTATTACTGGGGCCTAGAAAATAGGATTAACAATACGTTTCGAATGGATGAATGAAGAGAAATGAGTTGAGGAGTGAACCATGGAGTACTCACAACTTGGGAGGCAAGTATAGGAAGAGTATAGCAGTATATCCCAGTTGCTGTGGAGTTGATTCCAAATCATGATGACTTCATCTCTGTCAGAGTAGAACTGGGCTCTGTAGGGCTTTCAATGGCTAATTTTTCAGAAGCAGATCCACCAGTCCTTTTTTCCAAGGCACCTCTGGGTGGATTCAAACCTCCAACCTTTTGGTTAGGAGCCTAGCATGTTAACCATTTGCACCACCCAGGGACTATAGGAAAAGTAGTTGCTGAAAATGAATGAAAAAAGCAGTCAGAGCTATAGTAGGAAACATAAAGAGGAAAGGTTTTTTTTTTTTTTAGTGTGCTTTAAATGAAAGTTTACAGTTCAAGTTACTTTCTCATACAAAAATTTATATGCACATTGTTATGTGACCCTAGTTGCTCTCCTTGTAATGTGACAGCACACTCCTCCTGATTTCCCATGCCCATTCAAACAGCTCCTGTCCCTTTTTGCTTTCTCATCTTGCCTCCAGACAGGAGCTTACCATTTAGTCTCATGTATCTACCTGAGCTAAGAAACATTCTCCTCATGAGTATCATTTTATATCTTATAGCCCAGTCTAATCTTTGTCTGAAGAGTTGGCTTCGAGAATGCTTTCAGTTTTGGGCTAACAGAGAAGCTGGGCACCATGTCTTCCAGGGACCCTCCAGTCTCAGTCAGACCATTAAGTTTGTTCTTTTTACTAGAATTTGAGTTCCACACCACACTTTTCTCCTGCTCCATCAGGGACTCTGTTGTGTTTCCTTTCAGGGCGGTCATTGGTGGTAGCCAGGCACCATCTAGTTCTTCTAGTCTTAGGATGATGCAGTCTCTGGTTTATGTGACCGTTTCTGCCTCTTGGGCTAATATTTGCCTTGTGTCTTTGGTGTTCTTCACTCTCCTTTGCTCTAGGTGGGTTGGGACCAATTGATGCATCTTAGATGGCTGCTTACTAGCTTTTAAGGCCCCTGATGCAACTTACCAAAATGGGATGCAGAACATTTTCTTAATTAACTTTATTATGGACACTGACCTAGATGTCCCCTGAAACTATGGTCCCTAGATTCTGCCAGTGTTACTCTGTCCCTCGAAGTGTTTGGTTGTATTCAGGAAACTTCTTAGCTTTCGGTTTAGTCCAGTTGTGCTGACTACCCCTGTATTGTGTGCTGTCCTTCCCTTCTCCTAAGATAACTCTTATCTACTATCTAGTTAGTGAATACCCTTTTCGTTCCTTTTCCACCCTGGTAACCACCAAAGGATGTTTTCTTCTGTGTTTAAAGCTTTTCTTGAGTTCTTATAATACTGGTCTCATATGATATTTGTCTTTTTGTGACTGACTAGTCTCACTCAGCATAATGCCTTCCAGATTCATCCGTGTTATGAGCTTCATCCATGTTAACGTGAATTCATCATTGTTCTTTATCGTTGTGTAGTATTCCATCGTGTGAACACACCATAATTTGTTTATTCATTCATCCACTGATGGGCACGTAGGTTGTTTCCATCTTTTTGCTATCCTGAACAATGCTGCAGTGAACATGGGTGTGCATATAGCTATTAGTGTGACGGCTCTTATTTCTCTAGGATATATTCCCAGGACTGGGAATGCTGGATCTTACGGTACTTCTATTTCTGGCTTTTTAAGAAAACACCAAATCAATTTCCAAAGTGGCTCTACCCTTTTAGATTCCTACCAGCAATGTATAAGTATTCCAGTCTCTCCACACAACCTCTCCAACATTTGTTATTTTGTGTTTTCTGGATTAATGCAAGCCTTGTTGGGGTGAGATGGTATCTCATTGTAGTCTTGATTTGCATTTATCTAATAGCTAATGATCGTGAGCATTTCCTCATGTATTTGTTAGCCACCTGAATGTCTTCTTTGGTGAAGTTCCTCTTCATATCCTTTGCATATTTTTTAATTGGGTTATTTGACTTTTTGTTTGTTGTTGAGGTTTTGCAGTATCTTGCAGATTTCAGAGATTAGACCCTGATCAGATTTGTTGTAGCCAAAATTTTTTCCCAGTATGTAAGTTGTCCTTTCACTCATTTGGTGAAGTCTTTGATGGGCACAAGTGTTTGATTTTTAGGAGATCCCAGTTATCTAGTTTCTCTTCTGGTGTTTGTGCATTTTTACTTATGGTTTGAATCCTGTTTATGACATGTATTAGGGCTCATAGTGTTGTCCCTATTTTTTCTTTCATGATCTTTATCGTTTTAGATTTTATATTTAGGACTTTGATCCATTTTGTACTAGTTTTTCTGCATGGTGTGAGGTATGGGTCTTGTTTCAGTTTTTTGCAGATGGATATCCAGTTATGCCAGCACCATTTGTTAAAGAGACTGTCTTTCCCCAATTAATGGACTTTTGGCCTTTATCAGATATCAGCTGCTCATAGGTGGATGAATTTACGTCTAGATTCTATTCTGTTCCATTGGTCTATGTATCTATCTGTTTTTGTACAAGTACTAGGCTGTTTTGACTACTGTGGCAGTATAATAGTTCTAAAATCAGGTAGTGTGAGGCGTACCACTTTGTTCTTCTTTTTCAGTAATACTTTACTTATCCAGAGCCTCTTCCTTTTCCATATGAAATTGGTGTTTTGTTTCTCAATCTCATTAAAAAATGTCGTTGGAATTTGGATTGGGATTGCATTGTATCTGTAGATCGCTTTGGGGAGAATTGACATTTTCACAAGGTTGAGTCTTCCTATCCATGAGCAAGTTATGTTTTTCCACTTATGCAGGTCTCTTGGTTTCTTGCAGTAGTGTCTTGTAGTTTTCATTGTATAGGTCTTTTACATCTCTGGTTAGATTTATTCCTAAGTATTTTATCTTCTTGGGAGCTCTTGTAAATGGTATTGATTTGGTGATTTCCTCTTCAAAGTTCTCTGTTAGTGTAGAGGAATCCAACTGATTTTTGTATGTTTATCTTGTATCCTGATACTTGCTGAAATTTTCTACTAGTTCCAGTAGTTTTCTTGTGGATTTTTTGGGTTTTTCTGTATATAAGATCATATCATCTGCAAATAGAGATACTTTTACTGCTTCCTTACCAATTTGGATATAATTTATTTCTTTTTCTAGCCTAATTACTCTGTCTAGGACCTCCGGATCAATGTTAAATAAGAGTGGTGATAAAAAGCATCCTTGTCTGGTTCCCTCTCTCAAGCGGAACGCTTTCAGACTCTCTCCATTTAGGATGATGCTGGGTGTTGGCTTTGTCTAAAGCCCGTTATTATGTTGAGGGATTTCCCTTCTATTTCTATTTTGCTGAGAGTTTTTATCATGAATTGGTGTTGGATTTTGTTAAATGCTTTTTCTGCATCAATTGATAAGATCATGTGTTTCTTGTCTTTTTTTATGTGATGTATTATATTGTTTTTCTAGTGTTGAACGAGCCCTGCATACCTGGTATAAATCTCACTTTGTCATGGTGAATTATTTTTTTGATATGTTGTTGAATTCTATTGGCTAGAATTTTGTTAAGAATTTTTGTGTCTATGTTCATGAGGGATATTGCTCTGTAATTTCCTTTTTTTTGTGGTGTCTTTACCTGGCTTTGGCATCAGGGTTATGCTGGTTTTATAGAATGAGTTTGGGAGTGTTCCATTTTTCTCTATGCTCTGAAATACCTTTAGTAGTAGTGGTGTTAACTCCTCTGAAATTTTGGTAGTATTCCGCACTGAAATCGTCTCGGCCAGCTTTTCTTGCTGGCATTTTTTAAATTATCTTTTCAATCTCTTCTTTTGTTATAGGTTTATTTAGTTGTTCTACCTCTCTGTTACTTGAGGTAGGTAGTGAGTTTCTAGAAATTTGTCCATTTCCTCTAGGTTTTCAAATTTGTTAGAGTACAATGTTTCATGGTATTCTGTTATGATTCTTTTAATTTCAGTTGAGTCTGTTGTGCTATCGCCAATTTCATTTTTTATTTACCTTATTCACTTCCTCTCCTGTTTTTCTTTTGTCAGTTTGGCCAATGGTTTATTGATTTTGTTGATCTTTTCAATGAACCATTTTTCGTCTTGTTAACTCTTACAATAGTTTTTCTATTTCATTTAATTCTGCTCTGATTTTTATTATTTGCTTTATTCAGGTACCCGTGGGCTTCTTTTCCTGCTCTCTATTTTTTCGAGTTGTAGGGTTAATGCATTGATTTTGGCCTTTTTGGATGTGTGTATTTATTGCTATAAATTGACCTCTGAGCACTCCTTTTGCTGTGTCCCAAACGTTCTGGTAGGATGTGTTTTCATTGTCATTTGATTCTGTGACTTTCTTTATTCCCTCCTTAATTTCTTCTATAACCTAGTAGTTTTTGAGCAAGGTGTTCAGTTTCCATGTGTTTGATTTTTTTCCTTGCTTTTTTTGTTATTGATTTCTACTTTTATGGCTTTATGGTCAGAAAAGATGCTTTGTAATATTTTGATGCTTTGGATTCTGTTAAGGCTTGCTTTATGGCCTAATATGTGGTCAATTCTGGAGAATGTTCCATGTGTGTTGGAAAAGAAAGTATACCTAGCTGCTGTTGGTTGGAGTGTTCCGTATACGCCTATGAGATCAAGCTGGTTGATTGAGGGATTTAGATCTTCCATGTCTTCATTGAGCTTCTTTCTGGATGTTTTGTCCTTCACTGAAAGTGGTATGTTGAAGTCTCCTACTATTATTGTGGAGCAGTCTATCTCTTTTCAATGCTGTTAGAGTTTGTTTTACATATTTTGGAGCTCTGTCATTGGTGGGTAAATATAAATTATGGTTATGTCCTCCTGATATGTTAACTCTTTAATCATTATATAGTGTCCTTCTTTATCCTTTGTAGTGGATTTTACTTTAAAGTCTATTCTGTCAGAGATTAATGTTGCCACTCCTGCTCTTTTTTGAGTGTTGTTTGCTTGATATATTTTCTTCCATCCTTTGGGTTTTAGTTTGTGTCTTTTTTTCATATTTTTAAAATTTTTGTTGTACTTTAGATGAAGGTTTACAGAAGAAATAAATTCCCATTAAGCAGTTAGTACACATATTGTTTTATGACAAAGGTTAACAACCCCATGACACATCAGTGCTGTCTCTTCTCAAACTTGGGTTCCCTATTACCAGCTTTCCTGTCCCTTCCTGCCTTCTAGTCGTTGTCCCTGGAGTGTTGTGTCCCATTAGTCTCATTTTGTTTTATGAGGGTGTCTAATCTTTTGCTGAATGGTGAACCTCGGGAGTGACTGCATTACTGAACTAAAAGGGTTTCCAGGGTCCACACTCTTGGGGTTTCTCCAGTCGCTCTCAGGCCAGTAAGTCTGGTCTATTTTTGTGAGTTAAAAGTTTGTTCTACTTTTTTCTCGAGCTCTGTCTGGGACCGTCTGTTGTGATCCCTGTCAGAACAGTCAGTGGTTGTAGCCAGCACCGTCTAGTTGTACTGGACTCAGTCTAGTGGAGGCCGTGGTAGTTGTGGTCCACTAGTCTTTTGGACTAATCTTTCTCTTGTATCTTTTATTCTTCATTCTTCTTTGCTCCTGAAGGTGTGAGACCAGTGGAGTATTTTAGATGGCTGCTGACAGGCTTCTAGGACCCCAGACACTACTCAGGAAGGTAGAATGTAGAATATTTTCTTTATAATCTGTGTTATGCCAATTGAGCTAGATGTTCTCTGAGAAGATGGTCTCATGAGCCCTCCACCCAGCAATTCAGTCCCTCAGGGAGTTTGGATGTGTCTATGGACCTTCCATGACCTTTCCTTGTACAAGTTGTGCTGGCTTCCCCAGTATTGTGTACTGTTTTACCATTCACCAAAGTTACCACTTATCTATTGTCTGTTTAGTATTTCTCCCCCTCCACATCTTTCCCTTCCCTCATAAACAATAAAGATTGTTTCTTTTTTGTGTGTAAACTTTTTCATGAGTTTTTTACAGTAGAGGTCTCATACAATATGTGTCCTTTTGTGATTGACTTATTTCGCTTAGCATAATGTCCTCCAGTTTCATCCATATTGTGAAATGCTTCACACATTCATCATGGTTCTTTATCGTTGCATAATACTCCAATCTCCCTGCAGCCTCTACAACTTTGTTATTTTTAGTGTTTTTGATTCATGCCAGTAATGCCAGGATGAGATTGTATCTCACTGTGGTTTTAATTTGCATTTCTCTACTTGCTAGTGATTGTGAGCATTTCCTCATGGGTCTGTTGGTCGCTCATCTTTGGTGAACTCTCTGTTCATTTCCTTTGCCCATTTTTTAATTGTATTATTTGTCTTTTTGTTGTAGAAGTGTCAGATTTTCTTGTACATTTTAGAGACTAGACCTTTGTCTGAGTTGTAATGTTCAAATTTATTTTCCCTGTCTGTAAGTTCTCTTTTTACTCTTTGGTGAAGTGTTTTGATGAGCATAAGTGTTTAATTTTTAGAAGATCCCAGTTGTCTATTATCTTCTGGAGAGTGTGTGTTGTTGGTTATGGTTTGTATCCTATTAATGCCATGTATTAGGGCCTCTAGTGTTGATCCTATTTTTCTTGTATGAACTTTACAGGTTTGGGCTTTATATTTAGGTCTCTGACCCATTTTGAATTAGTTTTTGTATATGGTGTGAGATATAGGTCCTGTTACAGTTTTTTGCAGATCGATATCCAGTTTTGCCAACACAATTTGTTAAAAAGACTGTTCCTCATTTGATAGACTTTGGGTCCTTGTCAAAGATAAGGTGACTATAGGTGAATGGATTTACATCTGGCTTCTCAATTCTGTTCCATTAGACAATGGATCTGTTGTTGTACAAGTAGCAGGCTGTTTTGACTACAGTCGCAGTATAGTAAGTTCTCGGGTCAGGTAGTATGAGTCGTCCTACTTTATTCTTCTTCTTCAATGGTGCTTTACTGATCTGGGACTTCTTCTCTTTCCATGTAAAGTTAATGATTAGTTTTTCCATCTCTTTGAAGAATGTTCTTGGTATTTGGATCGGAATTGCATTGTATTTGTAAATTGCTTTGGGTAAAATTGTCATTTTCACATGTTGAGTCTGCCTATCCATGAGCATGGTATGTTTTTCCATTTATGTAGATCCCTTTGGGTTTCTTGCAGTAGTATTTTGTAGTTTTCTTTGTATATGTCTTTTACATCCCTGGTTAGATTTATCCCTAAGTATTTTATTTTTTTAGGGGTTATTATAAATGGTATCGTTTTCATGATTTCCTTTTCATTGTTCTCTTTATTGGTGTATAGAAATCCAACTGCTTTTTGTGTGTTTATCTTGTATCCTGCTACTCTGCTGAATCTATTAGTTCCAGTAGTTTTCTTGTGGAGTCTTTAGGGTTTTCTATGTATAGTATCATATCTTCTGCACACAGGAACAGTTTAACTTCTTTATTACCAATTTGGATGCCCTTTATTCTTTTTTCTTGTCTTATTGCTCTAGCTAGGACTTCCAGCACAATGTTAAATAGGAGTGATGACAAAGGGCATCCTTGTCTTGTTCCTGTTCTCAAGGGGAGTGTTTTCAGCCTCTCTCCATTAAGAATGATGTTGGCTGGTGGTTTTGCCTAGATACCCTTTATTATGTTGAGAAGTTTACCTTCTAAACCAATTTTATTGAGAGTTTTTATCAGGAATGAGTATTGGACTTTTTGAAATGCCTTTTCCGAGTCACTTGAGATGATCATGTGATTTTTTTTCTTTCTTTTTATTTGGGTTTTGGATTTTTTTGATTGATTTTCTAAGGTTGAACCATCCTGGCATACCTGGTATGAATCCTACTTGGTCGTGGTGTATTGTTTTTTTGATATAATGCTGAATTCTATTGGCTAGAATTTTGTTGAGAATTTTTGCATCTATATTTATGAGAGATATTGGACTGTAATTTTCTTATTTTGTGGCATCTTTGCCTGGTTTTGGTAGCAGGGTTATGCTGGCTTCATATGAATTCAGAAGTGTCCCTTCCTTTTCTATATTCTGAAATTTTTGAGTTATACTGGTATAAGCTCTTCTGTGAATGTTTTGTAGAATTCTCCAGTGAAGCCATCTGGTCCAGGGCTTTTTTGGGGGGATTTTTTTTTATTACCTTTTCAATCTCTTCTCTTGTGATGGGTCTGTTCAGATTTTCAACATCAATTTGTGTTAGTTTGGGTAGGTAGTATGATTCTAGAAATTTATCCATTTCCTCTAGGTTTTCAAATTTGTTGGAGTATAGGTTTTCATAATCCTCTGTTATGTTCCTTTTTATTTCAGTTGGGTCTGTTTTAATGTCCCCCATTTCATTTCTTATTTGGGTTACTCGAGTCCTGTCCTCTTTTTCTTTTGTCAGTCTGGCCAGTGGTCTGTTGATTTTGTTGATTCTTTCAAAGAACCAACTTTTGGTTTTGTTAGTTCTTTCTATTGTTTTTCTATTCTCTGTTTCATTTATTTCTGCTCTGATCTTTATTATTTCCTGCTTCTAGTGGCTGTGGGCTGTTTTTGCTGAGCTCTTTCTGTTTGTTCGAGTTGTGTAGTTAATGTTTTGATTTTGTCCCTTTCTTCTTTTTTGACATGTGCATGTATTGTTATATATTGTCCTCTGAGGACTGCCTTTGCTGTGTCCCAAAGGTTTTGGTAGGATGTGTTTTCATTCTCATTTGATTCTAGGAGTTTTTTGATTCCATCTCTGATTTCTTCTATTACTCAGTTATGTGTAAGCAGGTTGTTATTCAGTTTCCATGTAACTGATTTTTTTCCTTGCTCTTCCTTTTGTTAATTTCTACCTTGATAGCATTGTGGTCAGAGAAGGTAGTATTATCTTATTGTCTTGGATCTTATTGAGGATTGCTCTGTAGCCTAAGATGTGGTCTATTCTAGAGAACGTTCCATATGCATTGGAAAAGAATGTGTATTTTACAGCTGTTGAGTGGAGTGTTATATATATGTCTATGAAGTCAAGTTGGTTGATTGTGCCCTTTAGGTCTTCTGTATCTTTGTGGAGTTCCTTTCTAGACATTCTGTCCTTTACTGAAAGTAGTGTGTTGAAGTCTTCTACTATTATTGTGGAACTGTCCATTTCTCTTTTCAATGCTGTTAGAGTTTGTTGTATGTATTTTGGAGCCCTGTCATTGGGTGCATAGATGTTTATTTTGGTTATGTCTTCATGATGGCTCTTCCCCTTAATCATTATATAGTGTCCTTCTTTGTCTTTCATGGTGGATTTTGTTTTAAAGTTTATTTTATCTGAGATTAGTATTGCCACTCCTGCTCTTTTTTGGTAGCTGTTTGCTTGATATGTTTTTTTCCATCCTTTGATTTTTATTGAATTTACGTCTTTGTTTCTAAGGTGTGTCTCTTATAGACAGCATATGGATGGATCGTGTTGTTTTAATCCACTCTGTAACTTTCCATTTCTTTATGGATGCACTGAGGCCATTTACATTCAGTGTAATTATTGCTGTCATTTTGTAGTGTTTTTTTTTTGTGCTGGCTTTTTCTTTGTTCCTCTTATTCTCCTGTGCTTAATTCCTTTTGTTTGTGGATTTTTTTCATTTCTTTTGTTTTTGTACCTTTTGTTTTTGCTGAGAGTTTATTATTTTCTTCTTTATTTTGATGACTTTGTTTGTTGAGTTTCTTTGTGGTTACCTTGAAATTTACCCTTATCTTCCTAAGTTTGAACCGGTCTATTATTACTTGGTATCGCCTTGCCTTCCTCTCCATTAAAAGGTTTTATAACTTCACCGTTTATTCCCTCTTCTATTGTTCTGATGTTGTTGTCATTTACAGATTAACCTCACTTATTCCCTGTTGTAATTCTTTTGGTTTTGGATAGTCCTTCAGAGTTCGTTTTCTGGCTTGGTATCTAGCTAGTACAATCCTGTGTCCCAGATTCAGCCTGTGGTCTGATGTTGTTTGTTCTAAGATTGAAGGACTCCTTTAATAATTTTTGTGAGTTTGGTTTGATTTTTATATAGTCCCTTAATTTCTGTTTATCTGGAAATGACCTAATTTCACCATCATATTTGAAAGAGAGTTTTTGCAGGATATATTATTCCTGGCTGGCATTTTTTTTCTTTCAAGGTTTTATGTATGTCTTCTTGTTGCATTATTGCCTGCATGGTTTCTGGCTAAGAATCCGAGCTTAGTCTTATTGTTTCTCTTCTGTATGTCACTTTTTGTTTTTCTCGAGCTGCGCTCAGGATTCTTTGTTTGTTGTCAGCTTTAGTGAGTGTGATTATATTATGCCTTGGTCATTCTCTTTTAAAGTCTATCCTATATGGGGTTCTTTGAGCTTCTTGAATGGTCAGCTTTTCATTTTTTATGATACTGGGGAAGTTGTCTGTCAGCAATTGTTCAATGATCCTCTCTATGTTTTGTTTTGTCTTGTCCCCCTGTTCTGGAACTCCAATCACTCACAAATTTTTGTTTTTGATTGTATCCCACATAAGCTCAGGGTTTCTTCATTTTTCTTTGTTCTTTTTCTGATTTTTACTCAAAGAGAGTTGTATCGACATGTTTGTCTTCAGTTTTGCTCATTCGGTTTTTCATCTTTTCAAAGCTGTTTATCAGCCCTTCCATGACAGTATTCATTTCTGAAGTCTTGTTGTTTATCTTTTGGGATTCTAACTGTTGTTTTTGTATGATTTCTAGTTGTGAATTTATTTAGGCATTTTGTTCCTGTATTATTTTCCTGAATTCTTCCAATTTTTGTCTGTATTTTCCATGAATTTGTCTGACATTTCCAGGAATTTGTCTATTTTTTTCCTCATTTTTGTCTGCTTTTTGCTTCAACTCTTAGAAAGCTCTGAATAGTAGAGATTTGAATTCCTTAGCACGTAGTTTTTGTGCCTTTTCTTCTACTGGAAAGTCATCTGATGTTTTATTTTGGACACCTACTCTAACCATCCTGTCCTGTTTTTGTATATATTTTGACATTGTCTGCCTTATTCAGGAAATTCAGTAGTTATTTTCCTCATTTATTGATTTATATTTGTTTGTTTCATCCTGCTTTTTTGTTTTATTTGCTTTTTTGTTTTATTTGCTCATGTCTGAGCAGACTTCCCCCTGTCCCTTCTTTGTTTTTTACTCGTGTATGGGCACTATAATTTTCACCTCCTTCTCCAATAGGCAGGGTCATGGTATGGTACAGCAGGACAGGTCCAGCTGAAGGCGAGGTGCTGGCGTGGGTTGTTTGTGGCACATACTAGGGCTGACAGGGTGGGCTGAATATCAGTGCAAGGGTGGTTCCCATAGACTGTGCTTGTGCTGCTTTGAGGTGTGATGTTCAGCACACGGTGTAAATAGGCAGGAAGAAGGGGGAAGATTTTGATGTGTGGATCTATGATGAGTATGGGAAAGAAGAGAGAGAGGAGAGAAGAACAGGAGCCAAAAACATACAAACAAAAAAAGAAAAAAGAGTGCCAATGGAACTTGCTTTTGGGGTGGAGAGAAGAGAGAGTGAGAAATGGAGAAAAACAAAAAGGAAAAAGAAAAAGGGTGAAAGAAAAATTAATAAATAAATATTAAAGCTGCGAGGAGGGGGAAGTTGCTCCCAGGCTGTGAAGTACAGCCTGGTAGAAGGGGTAGAGGTGTCACATAGTGCCAGGTATTCAGGAGACAGAAAGAGCAGGTAAGTATAGAGAGACAGGAAACTGAGAATTGAAGAAAGACAAAAAGGGAAAACGAGAGAAAAGAAAAGAAAACAAACAAAAACAAGAAAAAAGAAATGTCCACAGGGATCCTACTGTGCATCTGCGCAGACTAAGGGATTAATTCACAAGCTGTGCAGTATTCCCTGGCAAGAAGGGCCTTCCAGATGAGAAAAGAAAATGAAAACAAACAAATCAAAACAAATAAACAAACAAGCCCCAGGGAACCCACCAGCATGGCAGCACTGGCCAGGAAGCAGTTTCACAGTCGAGCTGCGTTTCACAGCCTTTCAGGAAGATGCAAAGATGGCACACGGAGACAGGTATTTGAAAGAAAGGATGGGGAGGTGGTGAGAAGTGTGGAAGAAATCAAAGGAAGTGGAAAAAAAGCAATACCAGCAGCCAACAAATGGCACTCAGGGAGGCGGCCAGTGCAGGTGGGTGGAATCCAAGTGACACAAGTGTGAAGCCAGTATTTCCCAGCCAAAAGACTGGCCACAGGAAGCAGAGAAGGCAGAGTCAGGGTAACAAAGGTGGGATTGGGAAAGCATATATTGCTGGTTACTTGTTGTTCTGTCTCCTGCTGGAAGCTCTGTGAAGCTGCTTTCCCATATCCCCTGTTCGCTGATCTCTTATAGGAATCCAAGATGGTGGATCTGTGCTGCTTTAGCTGATAGGGGACCTCTGCATGTATCTCTCCTCACTCTTTGTTCTCTGTCAGTTTATTCCATTCAGTGCTTGGATGAGTTCTTTATCTCTTCATTGGATGCTTAGGGTTTCAGGATTGAAATGTGTCTCTGACTTAGTTTTTCAGATCTTTGCTGTGGAGGGATGGTGTGGTGCTTCTGTCTATAGTGCCATGTTGCCCAGAAGTCCTGTGTCTTTAAATATAAGGTGTGTCTCTTGTAGGCAGCATATAGTCAGATCACGTTTTTTAATTTATTCTGTCACTCTCTGTCTCTTTATTGGTGCATTTAGTTCATTTACATTCAGCATAATTATTATAGGAATGAGTTTAGTTTGGTCATTTTGATGTCATTTTGTGTGTTGTTGATAGTTTCTTTGTTACACTTAATTTTCTGTGCTGAATCTTTTTTATGTATTTTCTTTTCATCTTTTTCATTGTTGTTGATTTTGTATTTGCTGTCTTTATGTTTTTCTTGTTTTTTATTTTGATGTGTAGGATTGTTTCCTTTGTGGTAACATTAGTATTTACCCCTATTTTTCTAAGTTTAAGCCTATCTTTTATTTATGTCACCTTGACTTCCTCTCCATATGAAAGATTTATGACTACTTATTTTAGTCCTCTTTTTTGTTTTAATTTTGTCATCTTTTACATATTGATGTCTCTGTTTCCCTATTTACAGTGTTTTAGCTTTTATTTATTTTTGTGACTTCCCTATCTGGATTGATACCTAGTTGCTCTGTCCTGTGTTCTAGTCTTGGGTTGTTATCTGATGTTATTACCTAACTAGAGGACTCCCTTTAGTATTTCTTTTAATTTTGGTTTGGTTTTTGCAAATTCCCTAAACTTTTGTTTACCTGGAAATTCTCTAATTTCACCATCATGTTTGAGGGACAGTTTTGCTTCACATATAATTCTTGGCTGGCAATTTTTTCTTCTTCAAGGCTTTATATATGTCATCCCATTGCCTTATTGCCTGCATGGTTTCCACTGAGTAGTCCAAGCTTAGTTTTATTGACTTTATTTTGTAGATGACTTTTTGATTATCCCTAGCCTCTCTTAAAATTCTCTATCTTTGGTTCTGGCAAATTTGATTATCATATGTCTTGGTGAGTTTCTTTTGGGATCTACGTTGTGTGGTGTTCGATGAGCATCTTGGATAGATATCTTCTTATCTTTCATGATATCAGGGAAGTTTTCTGCCAAAAAATCTTCAACAATTCTCTTTGTATTTTCTGTTATCCCCCCCCATTCTGGTACTACAATCACTCATAACTTACTCCTTTTGATAGAGTCCCACATAATTTTTAGGGTTTCTTCACTTTTTTAAAATCTTTTTATCTGATTTTTTCCTCAGATAAGTTGGTGTCAAATGCTTTATCTTCAATCTCACTAATTCTGCTTCTGTTGCCTCAATTCTGCTCCTATGTCTTTCCGTTGAGTTATCTAATTCTGAAATTTTATTGTTAATCTTCTGGATTTCTGTTTGCTGTCTCTATGGATTCTTGCTGTCTGTTAAATTTGTCATTATACTCTTCTATAATCTTCTTAAGTTCCTCTATTGCTTTGTCTCTGTGTTCCTTGGCTTGTTCTCTATTTTGTATGATTTCCTTCCTGATATCTTGAAGTGTTCTTTATATTAATCTTTTGTATTCTACCTCCAGTAATTCCAAGAAGTTCTCTTCCTCCAGAAGACTACTTTATTCTTTGTTTTGGAAGCTTGCTGAAGCCATGGTGGTCTGCCTCTTTATGTGGTTTGATATTGACCGTTGCCTCCATCAATAAGTTATTATATTTATTTTATGTTTGCTTACTGTGCATTAGCTTCTTGTTTTGTTGTGTTTTGATATACGCAAATAGGCTGTTCATGTAAGCTAGTTTGATTATTGCCATCTGTGGAGTTTTCACTCCCTTTCACCAGGTGGTTAGATCTGTTACTAGGTATGTCAGCACAAGAATACATTTACTTTTCTTGTATGAATTCAGCTCTGTTGTCTGGGTAGTCGGTCACCAAGTGTGTGGTGCAGGCTCTCGCCTACAGTCCTAGACATGCAGGGATGATTGGAGTCGGCACAGGTATCTGACTGCAGTAGGAGATCACATTCTGAGCAAGGCTGGGGGCTGAAGGCTGCCCCTGAGTGTGTGGGAGGAAAGCATGTTTCTGTTCTCTAGAGTGCATAGGTGGGTGGGTTTTTCAGTGGAACTATGGGCACCCAATGCTGTTGGCTGTAAGGACTGTGAGGCACCACTTATTCTTGGACCTGTATCACAGGTGGCTAGGTGGTATGGGTGGAACCACCAGTCCTCAAGGTCCTGATGTGGGTAGGTGAGGACCCTGTTTCATGGGCAGAGCAGTGTCAAATGTCACGAATTTGCCACTCCACCATATAGCTGATACAGTTGAAGTTAGGCTTCAAGTATATACCCTGTTGTACTGTGGTAATGAGGGCCTACACTGTTGAAATGGACCCACACAGGTCTATGCAGGGGTGAAAAGCATTCAAAGTCAGTGGACCCTTTATGACTGTGCCCAGGCAAAGGAGCTGTGCCTGCCCTGAGTTCCAGGCTTAGGGGAGCTGGCAGATTATTTTTTCCTGTTTGTTTATTTGTTCTTTCTCCAAGGCCAGAAGAATGACTCAGGGTGTATGATGGGCCTTACTTCCAGCCAAGGGTACGTTGCAATTGCTGAAGTCAGTCTGGAATCCAGTGCAGAGTGGGAAGGAGGCAGGTGAATGGGAGAGTGTTATTTCCCATATAAGGTGTTTTTTGATTCACCTGGTGGGTTAGCCACATGTAGTTATCTTTTCCCAGTTGAGCACCACTTTTCACTGGTTATGGAGGCTTGAGTAGACTCTCCCCCACTTGGTGTCTCCTGACGTGGAAAACATGTCCTGAAAGCCACTACTTGTTTCACTGCACATGCCAGGTGATCTGGCCTGCAGGGTGCTGGTTCCTGCTGAGTCAGGTCTGGCAACTCCTTGCTGCTTTTGAACCATCTCTCCCTCCCCCTGCCATTCAGTCTGATTGCTTAACTTTGCCTTTGATATTCAGGGCTCCCAGATAGTCATATATAATCGATTCACTTGTTCTTTTGGGTCTTTGTTGTAAGAGGGACCACAGGAAACATCTGACTACTCTGCCATCCTACCCCACCTTGAGGAAATGCTATGTGGAAGCCACAGGAAGAAAATGTTTCAAAAATGTCAACAGGGTTGGCAATGTCAAATCGTACAGAAAGGTCAAGAAAGATGAGAGTTGTAAAAAGGTCTTTGGATCTGGCAAGAAAGTAGGCATTGCTGTATTCTATAAACTTAAAATCAGCCATAAGCAGAGTTGGAACCTGAACAACAGCAATGCATTGCTGCTTTTTGTAAAACAGAGACTTTTTTTTTTTTTGTGGTGAAATACCTAAATGAAAAATGTTTTGGAAGAGAGAGAAAAGGATAGGAATTATCTCAAAAAAAAATGGAACCAAAGTGTCTCTTTTTTTTAAAGGTTTACTGCATACTTTATTTTTGTTACTTTTTTCTTTTTATTGTGCTTTAGATGAAGGTTTATGGAGCATATTAATTTCTCATTGAACAATTAATATGCATACTGTTGCAATGACATTGGTTGCCAATCCTGCAACATGTCAACACTCTCCCCTTCTTGACCTTGGGTTCCTCTTTTCCATTAGTGCAGCTTTCCTCTTCCCTTCTGCCTTCTTGTCCTTGCCCTGGGCTGGAGTGTTCATTTAGTTTTGTATGCATGGTTGAACTATGAGTATTAATGTTTGTTTTATGGGCCTTTCTAATCTTTGGTTGAAGGGTGAACCTCAGGAGTGACTTCAGTACTGAGTTAAAAAGGTGTCCAGGGCCTTTACTCTCAGGGTTTCTCCCGTCTGTCAGACCAGTGTCTCTTTTTTGTGGGTTGGAATTTTGTTCTACATTTTTCTCCAACTCTGTCTGGGACCCTGTATTGTGATCTCTGTCCTAGCAGTCAGTGGTGGTAGCCAGGTACCATCAGCCTGGTAGAGGCTGTTGTAGTTTTGGTCCATCAGTTCTTTGGACTAATCTTTCCCTTATGTCTTTGATTTTTTTCATTCTCCCTTGGTCCAGATAGGGTGGGACTAGTGGTGTATCTTAGATGGCCACTCACAATCTTCGAAGGTCCCAGACACTGCTCACTAAAGCTGGGTGTAGAACATTTTCTTTTAAACTATGTTATGCTAGTTGAGCTAGATGTCCCCCGACACCATGGTTCCCAGCCCTCAGCTTGGTAATTAGGTTCCTCAAGGAGTTTGGATGTGTCTATGAAGCTTCTATGACCTTGCCTTGGTCAAGTTGTGCTGATTCCCGCAGTATTGTGTACTGTCTTACCCTTCACCAAAGTTACCACTTATCTATTATCTAGTTAGTGTTTTTCCCTCCCACCCCTCCCCTCCCTAGTAACCATCAGAGATTGTTTCTTTCTGTGTGTGAACTTTTTCATGAGTTTTTATAATAGTGCTCTCATGCAGTATTTGCCCTTTTGTGACTGACTTATTTCGCTCAACATAATGTTTTCCAGATTCATCGATGTTGTCAGATGTTTCACAGATTCATTATTGTTCTTTATTGTTGCATAATATTCCTTTGTGTGTATGTACCATATTTTATTTGTTCATTCATCTGTTAATGGACATTTAGGTTGCTTCCATCTTTTTGCTATAGTGAATAATGGTTCAATGAACATGGGTGTGCATATGTCTATTCGTGTGACTACTCTTATTCTGTAGTTTATATTCCTAGGACTGGGATGGCTGGATCATATGGCATTTCTATCTAGCTTTGTAAGATGTGTCATATTGTTTTCTGAAATGGTGTACCATTTTACATTCCCACCAGAAATGCATCAGAGTTCCAAGCTCCCAGTAGCCTCTCCAACATTTGTTATTTTCTGTTTTTGTGATTCTTGCCAGTAATGTCAAGGTGGCTCCCTAGCCTAGCAGTGTGTCACAGTCCTTCAAAAAAGGGCAGGATCAGCACACAGGGCTACTTAGGCAGGAGAAAGGAAGTATCTAGAGAGAAGATAGAAGAGAACAAAAACAAAACAAACAAAAAAGTTATGGCACTGAAGAAGCTGGCTAGAGGGGGCAGCATGGACCCAGGGATGTTGTTTGCCACGAGGTGCAGCAAAGCCTGTCCAAAATGGACATCCCAAAAGGGATGCCCTACAGGGCTAGCTTGACAGGAGAAAGGGAAAGAAAGGAAAGAGAGAGAGATGAAACAAAAAAAAGCAAGAAAAAATAAAAAAGTGACACTGAGGGAACAGGCCATTGTGGGCAGAGGGCACCCAGGCGACAGTGAACTGGTGTCACTTCGGCCCAGGATCCGTTGCCACTGGAAAGCAGTGAAGGCTGCATAGGGGGAAGAAGAGTGAGGGGTGGGAAAGCATGTATCCCTGGTTACCAGGTGCTCTGTCTCCTCCTGGGAGCTCCATGAAGTTGCTTTCCTGTACCCCCTCTGCAGTTCTTGGTGGCTGTAGTCCAAGATGATGAATCTGTGCCAAGTTAGTTGGTAGGGGGCCTCCAGTCTGTAACTCTCCTCATTCTCTGTTCTCTGTCAGTTTCATCTTCCATTCAGTGCTTGATCAAGTTCTTTATTTCTTCATATGTCTCTTAGGGATCCAGGATTGACATTTGTATCTGTTTTACTTAGTTTTTCAGGTCTTTGCTGCAGAGAGACAGCATGGTGTTTCTGTCTATAGTGCCATGTTGTCTCCTTTTTTCCATACTGTCTCTTAAACATGGAGAAAGAAATAACAAATTTTCAATTTAACATTTTTATATAATAATTTTCTAGTGTTTCTGCATATTTTGTATGGACTATTTCCATTGAGTACCATGAAAAACTTTTCGTGGTAAGCATTTGGAGTAAGAAAACGGGCTTAGGGTACCAATGTGTTGATCATCACTTTATTAATACGAGGCAGAGCTGAAATTGGACATTGGGACTTCAGACATCTGTGCTGTCTCAATTAGGCCATAATTTCATCCGCCAAAATCCCCAGAAAAAAGCAGAAGTCACTGTGCTACTTTTACTACAGAGTGTACAAGTTAGAAAAATGACATTATTGATTTATTACATGAAGAAGAAAATAAAACAGATACAGTGTTAGCATATGCTGGAAGAAGATACTTCTTTTCTTCCCCCTTACTGTGGAAAGAAAAAGATTCTCTCTCTCCCTTCCTCCCTTTCTCAATCGCTCTCCTCACCGCCCCCAACCATGTTGCAACTACAGACACATTCCGTCCGTAGTGTTAGATTTTTAATTTATAAATCAGGAAGTCAAAAATACGAGGTAGTTAAGATAAATGAATGTAAAAGAAGCAGAAAAAAATCAACTATTTCTCTTGTTTTTCAAGTTAGACAAGTCAGACAACTAAGAATGATGAAGAAAAGTGTCCACCAAATGCTATAATCACCTGAGTGATCTAAAACTTTCATTATTGAAATATAACAATGCTATATCCCATTGACAAAATGTAGCTCTTAACAAAACCAATCAATAAACCAAGAAATAACAAACAAAACGAAAAGAACATTAGGTGTTTGACATTTGAAGGGATAAATTATAAGCTATTTCAGAAACCTCAGTTTTATGAATACTGCTTCACCAAATAGTTTAGCCCACAAAATTATTTTTTTGTTTTGTTTTGTTTCTTATAAGTCGCTTTGTAAGTATATAATAAAGGTGGTTTGAGATGTTGCTAGACTGTTTGCTTGGTTGATTCACTGGCTCCTGTTTTACCAGCTTATCAATGAGCTATGATTAAATTGTGTTTGTCAGTGACATATGTCATTACAATTCTTCATCCTTCAAGGACATTTGCAGGCGGTTGAACCTAAGAATGAAAAATCCAAGAATGTTGACTATCTGCTCTAAAAAATCTGGCTCACTATTTTTTAAAATGACCAGGTTTGTGACCCAATTTAATAATACATTATTTGTAAAATGTTTTTCCTGATGAATAATTTTTTTAACATAGAAATTAGTAAAGTTAATGTGTGAACTTATCAAATCTTTGTAGCCATAACGAGTCATAGAACAACCATGCTATAATTGTTGTTGTAGGACAACAATTACCAGAACAAATAAAAAATCAGATAATACCATTTCTAGAGCCAACATATATCAATATCCAGCTTAATCAGCATCATATTAGCAAAAAGTTTCTGATTAAAAAAAATTCCTTTATTATTCCTAAAAAAAAATTCATATGATTTTTGAATAGACTTACAAACATAAAAAGATTGCTTCCCAACATCTGGGTTAGGGGGAACTGGAAATCACACATATATGACCTTATTACGAATCTAGGACATTTTTTTTTAGTACAACATTGTACAACTTTACAAAATTACCCAGCTCTCTGGTTTCAGAATTAAGTCTTAAATTTAGAAATTTCCCAGCTCTTAATTTTGTGTTTTTTTTTTTTTTTTTATTATAGCCAGTAGTGAGTTTCTATTAATAAATATCCAAACACTGGTAGATTGATGACACCTCAGGTATGCTATAGAAGACATTTCCATATTGCATAGGATCTTGAAGTACTCATAGTTCTAGTGCTATTTTGATTTTTGTACATAGGAAACAGTAATACATTAATGATATCAGTTCTTAAATCAGACAGGGTTCAATAAGAGCAGAACCAGTAGGATATATTACAAGGAACTGGCTAAAGCAATTGTTGGGGCTGGCTAAGCAAGCCTAAAGTCTGTAGGGCAGGGAATTAGAAAGGGGAGTCCTAGTGGCACAGTGGTTAAGAGTTCAGTTGATAACCAAAAGGTTGGCAGTTCAAATGCAGCTTCTGCTCCTTGGAAACCATATGGGGCAGTTCTACTCTTTCCTATAGGGTTTCTATGATTCAGAATTGACTCAACAGCAATGGGTTTTGTTGTTGCAAGCAAGCTGGCTGGAACCCTACTAACAAGAGCTGAAACTTAGAGTTTCCATGAACTCCAAGGTCCATGAACAAGTGTGTATTAATTACAGTTTAGACAACTACTTTTCAAATACTTTGTCTTTCCTATTTACAGATTTTATTCTGTTTGCCTTAATAAATGCAGAGTGAGTCTTTTTGGAATTCATAGGGTTTCAGATATGATGCTGGCAGATAGGAGTACTTAGAAAACACAGCAAATAAATAAGTAAATCTAGACTTTTGGCATCAGCAAAATGTATACCAGATTCCATAAGAGTATAACTCTGTGTATCTTCTATTTTGGGTGATTCAGGTACTTTATACATTTATCCTGACTAGCCCCAAAGAAAGATCACTAAATCCCTTGAAAGACGAGAGCTGTGGTGGTAGGTAGAAGGGGCTTGGAAAATTTGTACTGAGACCGAGAAAATTATGATCAGGCACTAAGGTGAAGATGGGAAAAACACTGAGATTTTCTACTTCCTTGGTTAGTTTTTGTTCCCTTGTACCAAATATAGGTGAAGTACATTCTTTATGAAATGGTACAGTACGTGTTAAAATGTCAGAATACTTCCAAAACTACGAAGTGGTTAAAAGTTATTAATATTTGAAATTAAGGAAATAGAGGCTGCACTTTTCAGAAAAAAGACCCATTTTGAGATTGAAAACAAATTTATTCTGGCCATAATTCAAGTCATAAGTAAATGCTTAGGCTTTAACTTTCCATCAGTCTAAAGAGATATGTGTTTCTATTTAATTTATTAACATAAGATAAATGTGATGAAAATAAATCAGGTGGAACATCTCAGGACAGTATCAGATGTGAATAGGCAGAAAGCGTTTCTGCCAGGATATTAGAAGCTTAATGAAGAGAGATCACAACTTTGTGTAGCCTTGTTAAATTTATAATGGGAATGTTTCATGTAATTGTTTCTGTTTTGAAACTAAGAAATATTTTGAAATTAAAATGTTAAGCCCACATTAAGAAATATTTGTATTAAAGTCTATATTTTCATATTCTTTATAAACACTACTAATGGTTAAAGGCCCCACATGTGTGTCAGTTTGTCATACTGTGGGGGCTTGCATGTTGCTATGATGGTGGTAGCTATGCCACCAGTATTCAGAAACCAGCCTGGTCACCGATGGCAGACAGGTTTCAGCTGAGCTTCTAGACTAAGACAGACTAGAAGAAGGACCTGTAATCTACTTCTGAAAAGAATTAACGAGTAAAAACCTTATGAATAACAGTGGGACATTGTCTGATATAGTACCGGGAGACAACTCAAAATGAGAAGAAACAGCTGCAAACATCCATTAAATATTAGAACGTGGGAGGCTACTGGGCAACATGGCACTATAGTCAGAAGCACAATGCTGTCCCTCCACAATAAAAAGCAGAAAAACTAAGTCAAACAGAGTCACACATCAATCCTGAAACTCTACGCATCAAATGAAGAGATAAAGAACTCAGCCAAGCATCGAATGTAATAAGAAACTGACCGAGAACAGACAGCGAGCAAAGATATATGCAGAGGTCCCCTATCAGCTACCACAGCATGGATCTGCTATCTTGGACTCCTGTCGGAGATCAGCGAACGGGGGAATGAGAAAGCAGCTTCATGGAGCTTCCAGCAGGAGATAGAATAACCGATAACAAGTGATATAGGCTTTCCCACCCCCCCCACCCTTCTTCACCCCCACTTAACCTGCTCTGCTTTCTACAGCCACAGTCTCTTGGCTGAGAAGCACTCCAGTGTCACTTGAATTCCACCCAGCCGCACTGGCCGGCTCCCTGAGTGCCTTTTGTTGGCTGCTGGTGTTGCTTTTTTCTGCTTCTTTAGATTCTTTCAGACCTCTCACCACCTCCCCCTCCTTTCTCTCAAATACCTGGCTTGGTGCACCATCTTTTCTTCTTCCTGAAAGTACTGCTTGACTGTGAAACTGCTTCCCAGCCTGTGCCACCACGCTGGTAGGACCCCCGGGGCTTTTTTGTTTGTTTGTTTGCTCTGATTTGTTCTGTTTTGATTTGTTTGTTTGTTTTCTTTTCTTTTCTCAGCTTGGGAGCCCCCTCTAGCCAGGCAATACTACCAAGCTTGGAAGCTACTCCCTTACTCTTTGCAGACCCACAGGGACATGCCTGGAAGCGTTTCTTTTTTCTTGTTTGCTTTTGTTTTGTTGTTGTTGTTGTTGTTGTTTCTTTGATTTGTTTTCTTCTCTCTATTATTGCCTTTTTGTCTTTCTTCATTTCCAGTTTCTTGATTTATCTTTTTTTCTTTTACTCTTTTCCTTTTTTTTATTTTTGTTTTTCCTCATTTCTCAGTCTCTCAACTCTCTACTCCAATAGCAAGCTCCCTTAACACTCTTTTTTGTTTGTGTATATGTTTTTGGCTCCTGCTCTTCTGTCCTCTCTCTCCTCTTTCCCATACTCATCTTAGCTCCACACATCACAATCTAATCCCTCCTTCCTGCCTACCTGCACTGTGCACCGAACATGACACTCCCAAGCAGCACAGGCATGGCTTACCGGAACTTGCCCTGCACTGATTCCCCATCAGCTCTGTCAGTCCTGGTACATGTCACAAACAACCCATCACAGCAACTCCCCTTCACCTGGAGCTGCCCTGCTGTACCATACCTGAGTGACTGACCCTGCCAATTGGAGAAGGAGGTGAAAAGTATCATGCCCACAGATGAACAAGCTACAAAGAATGCACAGCTCGCCTGCACACACATAACCAAATAAAACAAAATGTAGGATGAAACAAACAAATCTACAATCAATAAGTGAGGAAAATAACCACTGAATGCCTGGAAGACAGCAGACAATATCAAAACATTTACAAAAACAGGACAGGATTCCTCCAGTAGGCATCTAAAAGAAAACAACAGATGACCTTCCAGTAGAAGAAAAGGCACTACACCTAACTGATAGGGAATTCAAATCTTTACTATTCAGAATTATCCAAGAGTCAAAGCAAAAAGCAGATAAAAATGAGGAAAAAAAAGACAAAGTCATGGAAAAATCAGACAAATTCATGAAAAATACAGACAAAAGATTGGAAGAATTCAAGAAAATGATACAGGGACAAAATGCTAAAATAAATTCACAACTAGAAATCATACAAAAACAACAATTAGAAATCCAAAAGATAAACAACAAGATTTTAGAAATGGACAGTGTCATAGAAGGGCTGAGGAGCAGGTTAGAAACAATGGAAGATAGGATCAGTGAAATTGAAGACAAACACTTGGATACAACTCTGAGGAAAAATCAGATAAAAGAATGAAGAAAAATGAAGAAACCCCGAGAATTATGTGGGATACAATCAAAAGCAAAAATCTACCAGTGATGAGAGTTCCAGAACGGGAGAGAAAACAAAAACCACAGAGAAGATCATTGAAGAATTGCTGGCAGAACACTTCCCCAATATCATGAAAAATGAAAAGCTGACAATTCAAGAAGCTCAGTGAACCCCATATAGGATAGATCTCAAAAGAAAATCACTAAGGCATATCATAATCACCCTCACTAAAGCCAACAACAAGCAAAGAATCTTGAGAGAGTTGCTTGAGAAAAACAAAAAGTCACATACAGAGGAGAAACAATAAGACTAAGCTCCAATTATTCAGTAGAAACCATGCAGGCAAGACGGAAATGGGATATAAAACCTTGAAACAAAAAAATTGCCAGCCAAGAACAATGTATCCTGCAAAACTCTCACTCAGATATGATAGTGAAATTAGGTCATTTCCAGATACACAGAAATTAAGGGACTATGTAAAAACCAAACCAAACTTACAAGACTTATTAAAGGGAGTCCTTCAATCTGAGAACAAACTACATCAGCCCACAGGCTGAATATAAGACACAGGATTGTACTAGCCAAATACCAACCTAGGAAATGAACTATTAAGGACTATGCAAAACCAAAAGAATTACAACAGAGAACCAGAGAGGTTAATCTGTAAATGACAACAGCATCAGAACAATAAAAGAGGGAATAAATGGTGTAGATATAGAACCTTCTAATGGGGAGGAAGGCAAGATGACGCCAAGGCAAAAGGAACTCAGCACAGGAGAGTAAGAAGAAAAAAGAAAACGTCATCACCCCCCCCCCAAAAAAAAAAAAACACTACAGAATGCAATGCCACTCCTAGGAATATATCCAAGAGAAATAAGAGCAGTCACACGAATAGACATATGCATACCTATATTCATTGCAGCACTGTTCACAATAGCAAAATGATGGAAACAACCTAGATGCCCATCAACAGATGAATGGATAAACAAATTATGATACATACACACAATGGAGTATTATGCAAAGATAAAGAACAATGATGAATCTGTGAAGCATCTTATAATGTGGATGAAACTAGAGGACATTATGCAGAATGAAATAAATCAATCACAAAAGGACAAATATTGTATGAGACCTCTATTGTAAAAACTCATGTGAAAGTTTACACACAAAAAGTAACAATCTTTTTTGGTTATGAGGGTTGGGAGGGGTGGGGGGGAATACTAAATAGACAATAGATAAGTGATAACTTTGGTGACGGTTAAGACAGTACACAATACTGGGGAAGGCAGCACAACTTGTACAAGTAAAGGTCATGGAAGCTCCGTAGACACATCCAAACTCCCTGAGGGACTGAATTGCTGGGCGGAGGGCTGTGGGGACCATGGTCTCGGGGAACATCTAGCTCAATTGGCATAACACAGTTTATAAAGACAATGTTCTACATTCTACCTTGGTGAGTAGCGTCTGGGGTCTTAAAAGCCTGTGAGCAGCCATCTAAGATACTCCACTGGTCTCACCCCTTCGGGAGCAAGAGAGAGTGAACAGAACAACATACAAGGAAAATATTTGTCCAAAAGACTAACAGACTACAGTTACCACGACCTCCACCAGACCGTAGATGAAGCCCAGCTATCACCACTGACTGCTCTGACCGGGATCACAACAGAGAGTCCTGGATAGAGCTGGAAAAGGTTGTAGTACAAAATTCTAACTCACAAATAATGACCAGACTTACAGGCCTGACAGAGATTGGAGAAACCCCAAGAATATGGCCCCCAGACACACTTTTAGCTCAGTGGTGAAGTCACTCCTGAAGTTCACCGTTCAGCCAGGGATTGGACAGCCTCATAAAACAAAACGGGACTAATGAGGCACAGCAGTCCAGGGACAAGGACAAGAAGGCAGGAGGGGACAGGAAAGCTGGTGATCGGGAACCCAAATTTGAGAAGGTACAGTGTTGACATGTCGTGGGGTTGTTAACCATTGTCATAGGGCAATATGTATACTAACTGTTTAATTAGAAAGTATTTATTCTGCAAACTTTCATCTAAGGTACAAAAAAAAAAATTTTCTATGTGAGATTAAATTGACAACAGCAACTCAAAAGGTTTGATGGGAAGCATAGGGAGCAGTGAGTTGAAGATAATGGTGATGGAATAATTTGCAAAAGGATAGTGAGAATAGCAACACAACTGGAAGAATGTAATCAATGTAACTAAATTGTACATGTAGAAACTTTTGAAATAGTGTAACTTTGGCTATGTATATTTTCACCAAAAAAAAGTCCTCCAAGAAGGGAGAGTGTTGACATTTCTTGGGGTTGTTAACCAATGTCGTAAAACGATGTAGGCACTGACTGTTTAATGAGAAACTCTTTGTTCTGTAAACCTTCATCTAAAGTACAATAATTTTTTTTTTAATTGGGAAAAGGATACAGTCAAATCACAGAAGAGCAAATACATTTGGGCAATAAACATATGTAAAGACCTTAAAAAAAAATTGGAACTTGGAAGGTACGAAGCACCAATCTAGGAAAACTGGAAATTGTCAAAAATGAAATGGAACGCATAAACAGTGATATCTTGGGCATTAGTGAGCTGAAATGGACTGGTATTGGCCATTTTGAATTGAACAATCATATGGTCCACCATGCAGGGAATGATAATTGAAGAGGAACGCCGTTACAGTCATCATCAAAAGGAACATTTCAAGATCTATCCTAAAGTACAATGCAATCAGTGACAGGATAATATCCATATGCCTACAAAGAAGGTCAGTTAATATGACTATTATTCAAATTTACGCACCAACTACTAAGGTCAAAGATGAACAAACTGAAGATTTTTACCACTTTCTGCAGTTGGAAATTGATCGAACGTGCAATCAGAATACATTGATAATTACTGGTGACTGGAATATGAAAGTTGGAAATGAAGAAGAATCGGTAGTTAGAAAATACATCCTTGGTGAGAGAAACAATGCCGGAGATCACATGATAGAATTTTGCAAGACCAACTACTTCTTCATTGCAAATACCTTTTTTCACCAACATAAACGGCGACCATACACATGGGTCTTACCAAATGGAATATGCAGGAATCAAATTGACTACATCTGTTGAAAGAGACTATGGAAAAGCTCAATATCATCAGTCAGAACAAGCCTAGGGGCCGACTGCAGAACAGTCTATCAATTGCTCGTATGCAAGTTCAAGTCGAAACTGAAGAAAATTATAACAAGTCCACAAGAGCCAAAGTAGGGCCTCGAGTATATCCCATCTGAATTTAGAGACCATCTCAAGAAGAGATTTGATGAGTTGAACACTAATGACAGAAGAAGAAACAAACTGTGGAATAACATCAAGGACATCATACAGGAAGAAAGCAAGAGATCTTTAAAAAGACAGGAAAGAAAGAAAAGACAAAAAAGGATGTCAGAAGAGACTCTGAAATTTACTCTTGAACGTCGACTAGCTAAAGCAAAAGGAAGAAATGATGAAGTAAAAGAACTGAACAGAAGATTTCAAAGGGTAGCTTGAGAAGACAAAGTAAAGTATTATAATGACATATGTAAAGAGCTAGAGATAGAAAACCAAAAGGGAAGAACACATTTCTCAAGCTGAAAGAACTGAAGAAAAAAATTCAAGCCTCAAGTTGCAATAGTGAATGATTCTATGGGGAAAATATTAAATGATGCAGGAAACATCAAAAGAAGATGGAAGGAATACACAGAGTCATTATACCAAAAAGAATTAGTCAACGTTCAGCCATTTGAAGAGGTAGTATATGAGCAGGAACCCATGGTACTGAAGGAAGAAGTCTAAGCTGCACTGAAGGCATTGGCAAAAAACAAGGCTCCAGGAACTGACAGAATATCAGCTGAGATGTTTCAACAAATGGATGCAGTGATGGAAGTGCTCCCTCTCCTATGCCAAGAAATTTGGAAGACAGCTACCTGGCCAATTGACTGGAAGAGATCCATATTTATGCGTATTCCCAAGAAAGGTAATCCAACTGAATGTGGAAATTATCGAACAATATCATTAATATCACACACAAGTAAAATTTTCCTGAAGATCATTCAAAAGCAGCTGTAGCAGTATACCGACAGGGAACGGCCAAAATTCAGGCTGAAATCAGAAGAGGACGTGGAACCAGGGATATCATTGCTGATGTCAGATGGATCCTGGCTGAAAGCAAAGAATACCAGAAAGATGTTTACCTGTGTTTTATTGACTATGCAAAGGCATTCGACTGTGTGGATCATAACAAATTATGGATAACATTGCAAAGATTGGGAATTCCAGAACATTTAATTGTGCTCATGAGGAACCTCTATATAGATCAAGAGGCAGTTTTTTAGGCAGAACAGGGGATACTGCGTGATTTAAAGTCAGGAAGGGTGTGCGTCAGGGTTGCATCTTTTCACCATACTTAGTCAATCTGTATGCTGAGCAAATAATCCAAGAAGCTGGACTATATGAAGAAGAGCACGGCATCAGGATTGGAGGAAGACTCATTAACAACCTGCGATATGCAGATGACACAACCTTGCTTGCTGAAAGTGAAAACGACTTGAAGCACTTACTGATGAAGATCAAAGAACACAGCCTTCAGTATGGATTACATCTCAACATAAAGAAAACAGAAATCCTCACAACTGGACCAATAAGCAATATCATGATAAATGGAGAAAAGATTGAAGTTGTCAAGGATTTCATTTTCCTTGGATCCACAATCAACACCATTGAAACAGTAGTCAAGAAATCAAATGACACGTTGCATTGGGCATATCTGCTGCAAAAGACCTCTTTAAAGTGTTAAAAAGCAAAGATGTCACCTTGAAGACTAAAGTGCTTTGACCCAAGCCGTGGTGTTTTCAATCGCCTCACATGCACGTGAAACCTGGACAATGAATAAGGAAGACCAAAGAAGAATTGATGTCTTTGAATTATGATGTTGGTGAAGAATATCAAGTACACGTGGACTGCCGTAAGAACGAACAAATTTGTCTTGGAAAAAGTACGGCCAGAATGCTCCTTAGAAGCAAGGATGGCAAGAGTTCATCTCACATACTTTGGACATGTTGTCAGGAGGGACCAGACCCTGGAGAAAGACATCATGTTTGGTAAAGTAGAAGGTCAGCAAAAAGAGGAAGACCTTCAGCGAGATGGACTGACACAGTGGCTGCAACAATGGGCTCAGCATAGCAATGACTGAGAGGATGTTGCAACACCGGGCAGTATTTTGTTCTGTTGTACCTGGCGTCACTATTAGTCAGAACCTATTGGATGACACCTAACAATGACAACAACAAAACCAAAATCAGTTGCTGTAGAGTTGATTCTGACTCATAGTAACCCTATGGAACAGAATAGAATTTCCCTATAGGGTTTCTAAGGAGCAGCTGGTGGATTCAAACTGCTAACCTTTTGGTTAGCAGCCTATCTCTTAACCACTGCATCATCAGGGCTCCACATGCTTCTTAATAAGGTTCAGATAGATGTCCATTTATCTCTGTATTTTGCACAGTGACTAATTGTTAGAAGGAGAGTACTGACACTTTAAAGGATAAAAACAGTTATTACAAAATGCTACTTCCTGGGCAGGCTGACTCTGAAAAACACAAAAAATCTGAGGGTAATAAAGTGAAATGCCATGGAAAATCAGAGAAGTAAAAACAATTAAGTTGTCTCTTCTTAATCATAGTAGACTTTAAAGCCTTACAGATATTAACTAATTATTCTTCACCCTTTGCATAAAGTAGCATTATTAACATTATAATTAATTAGATGAGGAAGTTAAAGATGTCCTGAAATAATCATACTTGGGAGAATATCCAGGCTGCTGGACCAGATACAAATAAAGCTTGAACTCATCCTGCTCCTTATTACCAGCTTTGGAAGGATTTGTGTATGTGTGTGTGTTTGTGTGTATGCATGTATGTACTTCTATTGATTTTTCTTGAGAAATATCAATAGGCACCGCCATGCATATGTCAGTTTGTGGTAGAGTAGTGGCTTGTGTGTTGCTATGATGCTGGATGTTATGCAACCATTATTTTAAGTATCAGCAGGGTCACCCATGGTAGACAGCTTTCAGCAGAGATTCCAAAATATGACAGACTAAGAAGAAAGGCCTGGCAATCTACTTAAGAAAATTAGTTATTGAAAACCTTATGGATCACAATAGAATATTGTCCAATATGTTGGAAGATGAGCCCCTTTGGTTGAAAGTCACTATACAATAGCCACAACAATGGACTCAAATATAGCAATGATTGTAATGTTGATGCAAGACTAGGCAACATTTTGTTCTATTCTACAAAAGGTCACTATGACAATGCTAGGAGCCCTAATACATGGCATAAACAGAATAAGAACCGTAAGTAACAATGCACAAACACCAGAAGAGAAACTAGATAACTGGGAGCTCCTAAAAATCAAACACTTATGCTCATCAAAAGACTTCACCAAAAGAGTAAAAAGACAACCTACAGACTTGGAAAAAAACTTTTGGTTATGACAAATCTGATCAGTGACTAATCTCTAACATCTGCAAGATACTGCAAAACCTCACAACAATAAGACAAATAACCCAACTAAAAACTGGGCAAAGGATACGAACAGGCACTTCATCAAAGAAGAGATTCAGGCAGCTAACAGACACATGAAGAAATGATCATGATCATTAGCCATTATAGAAATGCAAATCAAAACTACAACAAGATACCATCTCACCCCAACAAGGCTAGCATTAATCCAAAAAACATGAAATAATAAATGCTGGAGAGGTTGTGTAGAGACTGAAACATTTATACACTGGTGATGGGAAAGTAAAATGGTACAACCACTTTGGAGATGGATTTGGCACTTCCTTAAAAAGCTAGAAATAGAAGTACTGTGTGATCAAACAATCCCAGTCCTTGGAATATATCCTGGAGAAATAAGAGCCGTCACACGAATAGATATATGTACACTCATCTTCATTGCAGCACTATTCACGGTAACAAAAATATGGAAACAACCTAGATGCTCATCAACGGACAAATGGATAAACAAATTATGGTATATCCACACAATGGAATACTATGCAACAATAAAAAACAATGATGAATTCATGAAACATCTTATAACATGGAGGAATCTGGAGGGCATTATGCTGAGTGAATTTAGTCAGTCACAAAAGGACAAATATTGTATAAGACCACGGTTATAAGAACTTTAGAAAAGGTTTAAACACAGAAGAAAACATTTTTTGATGGTTACAAGGGTGGGGAAGAAGGCAGAGGGTTATTCACTAGATAGTAGACAAGAATTATCTTAGGTGAAGGGAAGGACGGCACACACTACAGAGGAAGTCAGCACAACTGGACTGAACCAAAGCTAATAAGTTTCCTGAATACAACTAAACACTTCGAGGGATGGAGTAACTAGGGCAGGGTTCTGGGTACCATGCTTTCAGGGGACATCTAGGTCAATTGGCATAACAAAGTTTACTAAGAGAATGTTCTGCATCCTACTTTGGTGAATGGCAACTGGGGTCTTAAAAGCTAGTGAGCGGCCATCTAAGATGCATGAATTTGTCCCAACTCACCTGGAGTAAAGGAGAATGAAGAACACCAAAGTCATAGGAAAGTATTAGTCCAAGAGACAGAAAGGGCCACATAAACCAGAGACTACATTATCCTGAGACCAGAAGAACTAGATGGTGCCTGGCTACTACCAATGACAACCCTGACAGGGAGCACAACATCTCCTGATGGAGCAGGAGAAAAGTGGGGTGCAGAACTCAAATTCTAGTAAAAAGACCATACTTAATGGTCTGACTGAGACTGGAAGAAACATAGAAAGCATGGCCCCCTACTCTCTGTCAACCCAGAACTATAAAAATTCCCAAAGCCAATTCTTCAGACAAAGATTAGACTGTACTATGGGGTGTAAAATGATACTTGTGAAGAGTGTGCTTCTTAGCTCAAGTAGGTTCAATGAGACTAAATGTGCAGCTCCTGTCCGGTGGTGAGATGAAAAGGTAGAGAGGGTCAGGAGATGGTTGAAGGGACTCGGGAAATCAGGTGTGTAAAGGAGGAGTGTGCTGTCACAGTATAGGGAGAGCAATTAGGGTCATATAACGATGTATGTATAAATTTATGTATGAGAGACTAACTTGAATTGTAAACTTTCACCTAAAGTACAATAAAAGATCAATAAATAGATACAAAAGGTCATTATGAGACAGAGCTAACTCAATGGCAACTAACAACAACTACAATAAATAGGCAAGTAGGTAATAAAAATGTTCAACAAAAAAAATACTTCTCATCTAAAATGTTTTTTATATTCCTGTATTATATTGATAAACATCTACATACAGAACTTGTTCATAATTATTTAATAAATATCAAAACAGTAATAATAATGAATAATAATAATAAAACTGCTTACACCAATTGAGTTCTCAATATCTACTAGCCTCTGTGCAAAATGGTTTAGGTACATTATTTCATTTAATTTATTATGCAATCTAGGACACTGGCCTAATTATTTTCATTTAACAGATAAGGAAACAGAGACTTAGATAGGTCTATAATTTGTTCAAGTTTACACTGTTAGTGAATAGCAGAACTGGAATTCAAGCTCAAGTCTTCCTGAATTCTGAGTCTTTGTACTTCATCATTAATGCCTATGTGTGATTTCCTGAAACAGGCTTTTGTGTTTTTAGTTTATTTGTTTGACAGTAGTTAAACTTACATTAATTCTATTTGTCTGTTTATAGTAGTAATCAGTATTATTTCCATGAAAAAAAAAATGTTGCCATCGAGTCAATTCTGAATCATAGTGACTCTACAGTAACACAGAAAGAAGTAGACATTAATCATATTCTTATTTAAAATGTTTTTTTATTTTACTTTAGATGAAGGTTTACAGAACAAGTAGTTTCTCATTAAACAGTACACATATTGTTTTATGACATTTGTTGACAACCCCACTACATGTCAACACTCTTCCTTCTCGACCTTGGGTTCCTATTACCAACTTGCCTGTCCCCTCCTGCCTTCTAGTCCTTGTCCTTGTGCTGTTGTGCCCCATTAGTCTCATTTTGTTTTATGGGGCTGTCTAATCTTTCACTGAACGGTGATTCTTGGGAATGACTTCATTACTGAGCTAAAAGGGTGTCCAGAGGCCATATTCTCAGGGTTTCTCCAGTCTGTGTCAGGTCAGTAAGTCTGGTCTTTTTTTGTTGGTTAGAATTTTGTTCTAATTTTTCTCCAGCTCTGTCCAGGAACCTGTGTTGTAATCCCTGTCAGAGCAGTCAGTGGTGGTAGCTGGGAACCATCTAGTTGTATTGGACTCAGTCTGGTGGAGGCCGTGGTAGTTGTGATCCATTAGTCCTTTGGACTAATCTTTTCCTTGTATCTTGTTTTCTTCATTCTCACTTGCTCCTGAAGGGGTGAGACCAGTGGAGTATCTTAGATGGCTGCTCACAGGCTTTTAAGACCCCACACACTACTCACCAAGGTAGAATGCAGATCATTTTCTTTATAAACTACTTTATGCCAATTGCTCTAGATGTTCCCCTAGACCATGGTCCCTGTAGCCCTCTGCCCAACAATTCAGTCCTGCAGGGAGTTTGGATGTGTCTGTGGAACTTCCATGACCTTTCCTTGTACAAGATGTCCTGGCTTCCTCAGTATTGTGTACTGTCTTACCCTTCACCAAAGTTACCACTCATCTCTTGGCTATTTAGTGTTCCCCCCTACCCCCCCCATTCCTCGTAACCATCAAAGATTCTTTCTTTTTGTGTGTAAACATTTTCATGAGTTTTTCGGTAGTGGCCTCCTACAATATTTATCCTTTTGTGATTGACTTATTTCACTCAGCATAATGTCCTCCAGTTTCATCTATGTTATGAGATGCTTCACAGATCCATCGATATTCATTATCACTGCATAATACTCCATTGTGTGTAGGTACCACAGTTTGTTTATCCATTCTTCTGTTGATGGGCATCTAGGTTGTTTCCATCCTTATGCTATTGTGACCAGTGCTGCAATGAACATGGGTGTGCATATGTCTATTCTTGTGATGGCTCTTATTTCTCTAGGATATATCCTTAGGACTGAGATTATTGGATGGTGTGGTAATTCTATTTCTAGCTTTCTAAGGAAGCACCATATCGTATTCCAAAATGGTTGTATCAGTTTACACTCCCACGAACAGTGCATAAGAGTTCCAATCTCTCCGCAGCCTCTCCAACATTTGTTATTTCCTGTTTTTTTTTTCATTCGTGCCAGTAATGCCTGGGGGATATGGCATCTCATTGTGGTTTTGATTTGCATTTCTCTAATGGCTAGTGATCTCATGCATTTCCTCATGTGTCTGTTGGCTGCTTGAATATCTTCTTTGTTAAAGTGTCTGTTCATTTCCTTTGCCCATTTTTTAATTGGATTATTTGTCTTTTTGTTGTAGAGGGGTTGGATTTTCCTGCAGATTTTAGAGACTTGTAATGTCTGTAATGTGTCTGACTTGTAATGTCCAAAGTTTTTTTTCCCAGTCTGTAGGTTCTCTTTTTACTCTTTTGGTGAAGTCTTTTGATGAGCTTAAGTGTTTAATTTTTAGAAGATCCCAGTTATCTAGCTTATCTTCTGGAGTTTGTGTGTTGTTGGTTATGGTTTGCATCCCGTTAGTGCCGTGTATTAGGGTGTCTAGTGTTGATCCTACTTTCTCTTCTATGAACTTTGTTGTTATTGGCTTTATATTTAGGTCTTTGATCCATTTTGAATTAGTTTTTGTACATTGTGTTTGGTATGGGTCTTGTTTCATTTTTTTTTCCAGATGGACAACCAGTTTTGCCAGCACTATTTGTTAAAAAGACCATCTTTTCCCCATTTGATGAACTTTGGGGCTTTGTTGAAAACAGCTGACCATAGATGGACTGGATTTCTCAATTCTCTTCCATTGGCCAATGTATCTGTCATTGTACCAGTACCAGGCTGTTCTGACTATCGTGACTGTACAGTAGGTTTTGAAGTCAGGTACTGTGAGTCCTCCTACTTTATTCTTCTTCTTCAATGGTGCTTTACTTATCCGGGGCTTCCTCCCTTTCCATATAAAGTTAATGTTTAGTTTTTCCATCTCTTTAAAGAATGTTGTTGGTATTTGGATCGGGATTACATTGAATTTGTAAATTGGTTTGGGCAGAATTGTCATTTTCACTATGTTGAGCCTACCTATCCATGAGCATGGTATGTTTTTCCATTTATGTAGATTTCTTTTGGTTTCTTGCACTAGTGTTTTGTAGGTTTCTTTGTATAGGTCTTTTACTTCCATGACTTAAGTATTTTATTGTTTTAGGGGCTTTATAAATGGTATTGTTTTTCCGATTTCCTTTTCATCATTCTCTTTATAGGTGTATAAGAATCCAATGATTTTTGTATGTTTATCCTGTATCCTGCTACTCTGCTGAATCTTTCTATTAGTTCCAGTAGTTTTCTTGTGGAGTCTATTGGGTTTTCTGTTTACAGTATCATATCATCCACAAACAGGGACGGTTTAACTTCTTCATTACCAATTTGATGCCCTTTATTTCTTTTTCTTGCCTTATTGCTCTAGCTAGGACTTCCAGCACAATGTTAAATAGGAGTGGTGACAAAGGGCATCCTTGTCTTGTTCCTTATCTCAAGAGGAATGTTTTCAACTTATCTCCATTAAGAATGATGTTGGCCATTGCTTTTGCATAGATGCCCTTTATTATGTTGAGAAATTTCTCTTCTATACCTATTTTATTGAGAGTTCTTATCAGGAATGGATGTTGGGCTTTGTTGAATACCTTTTCTGGGTCAATTGAGACAATCATGTGATTCCTTTCTTTCCTTTTGTTTATGTGGTGGATTACTTTGATTGATTTTCTAATGTTGAACCATCCTGGGATACCTGGTATAAGTCCTACTTGGTCGTGGGGTATTTTTTCTTTTGATACGATGCTGAATTCTATTGGATAGAATTTTGTTGAGAATTTTTGCATCTATATTCATGAGAGATATTGGTCTGTAATTTTCTTCTTTTGTGGTGTCTTGGCCTGGTTTTGGTATCAGGGATATGCTGGCTTCACAGAATGAATTAAAAAGTGTCACTTCCTTTTCTATGTTCTGAAATAGTTTGAGTAGTACTGGTATAGGCTCTTCTCTGAATGTTTGGTAGAATTGTCCAGTGAAGCCATCTGGGC
>NW_004444065.1:2318379-2377177 GCF_000243295.1 Trichechus manatus latirostris
CTCTTTCAGTATTCTTACTCCGTTTGGTGTTCGGCTGAGTTCTTTATCTCTTCATTTGATGTTCTAGGGTTTCAGGATTGTTGATTCTCTGTTTTATCTTAGTTTTTTGGATCTTTGTTGTGGAGGGACGGCGTGGTGTTTCTGCCTAGAGCGCCATCTTGCCGGAAGTCTCTTTCAAATTTTTATGTGTGTCATCCCATTGCCTTCTTGTCTGCATGGTTTCTGCTGAATAATCTGAACTTAGTCTTATTGTTTCTCCTCTGTATGTGACTTTTTGTTTTTCTCTAGCTGCTCTCAAGATTCTTTCTTTGTCTTTGGTTTTAGTGAGTGTTATGATATGCCTTGGTGATTTTCTTTTGAGGTCTATTCTATGTGTGGTTCTTTGAACTTCATGGATGGTCAACTTTTCATCTTTTATGATATTAGGGAAGTTTTCTGTCAGGAGTTCTTCAATGATCCTATCTGTGTTTTCTGTTTTCTCCCCTGTTCTGGAACTCTGATTACTTGAAGATTTTTGCTGTTGATCGTTATCCACATAATTCTCAGCTTTTCTTCATTTTTCTTCATTCTTTTTTCTAATTTTCCCTCAAAAGGAGTTGTATCCAAGTCTTTGTCTTCAATTTCACTGATCCTGTCTTCCACCATTTCAAATCTGCTCCTCAGGCCTTTCTATGACACTGTCCTTTTCTGAAATCTTGTTGTTTATCTTTTGGATTTCTAATTATTGTTTTCGTATAATTTCTAGTTGTGAATTTATTTTTGCATTTTGTTCCTGCATTATTTTCCTGAATCTTCCATTTTGTGTCTGTATTTTCCATGAATTTGTCTGCCTTTTCCATGAATTTGTCTATTTTTTCCTCATTTTAGTCTGCTTTTTGCTTCAACTCTTGGATAATTCTGAGTATTAGAGATTTGAATTACATATCAGGTAGTTCTAGTACCTTTTCTTCTACTGGAAAGTCATCCGGTGTTTTATTATGGACACCTACTGGAACCATCCTGTCCTATTTGTTAATATGTTTAGATATTGTCTGCTGTCTTTGGAGGCATTCAGTAGTTATTTTCCTTGTTTATTGATTGTAGTTTTGTTTGTTTCTTCCTGCTTTTTTGTTTTATTTGGTTATGTCTGAGCAGAATGGCTGTACTTTCTTTGTTGTTTGCTCAACTGTGGGCAAGTTACTTTTTGCTTCCTTGTCCAATGGGCAGGGTCAGTCACTCAACTATGGTGCAGCAGGGCAGGTCCAGCTGAAGGGGAGTTGCTGTGATGGTTTGTTTTTGGCATGTACTAGGGGTGACAGGGCCAGCCAGGAATTAGTACAGGGCAGGTTCCGGTAGGCCGTACCTGTGCTGCTGGGGGTTGTGATGTTCAGTGCATGGTGCAGGTGGTCAGGAAGAAGGGGGTTGATTGTGATGTGTGGAACTAAGATGGGTATGGGAAGGAGGAGAGAGAAATAGGGGTCCAAAATGAACAAAAGTGCTAAGGGAGCTAGCTGTTGGAGTTGAGAGATGAAAGACCAAGAAATGGAAAAAAGAAAAAGGTAAAAGAAAAGAAAATCCCCCAGCGATCCCACCAGTGTTGCTGCAAAGACTGGGGAAGTGCTCCCAGCCAGCAAAGTACAGCCTGGCTAGAAGAGATAGGTGTCACAGAGTGCCAGGTATTCAGGAGACAGGAAAAGAAGGTAAGTATAGAGAAGTAGAAACTGAGAAATGAAGAAAAAAAATAAAATGAAACAACAAAAAAAAAAAATGTTCTCAGGTATTCCACTGCACGGCTGCACAGACTGAAGAAGTAGCTCCAAAGCTGCGCAGTACAGCCTGGCTTTAAGGGGCTCGCAAGCCAAGAAAAGAAAAAGAAAAGAAACAAACAAATCAAAACATAACAACTCAAAATACACATACAAACAAAAAGCCCCGGTGATCCCACAGCATGGCAGCACGGGCCAGGAAACAGTTTCACAGCCGAGCTGTTTTTCACAGCCTTTCAGGAAGTAGCAAAGATGGCACACAGAGCCTGGTTGTTGAGAGAAAGGAGGGGGAGGTGGTGAGAGATATGGAAGAAACCAAAAGAAGTGGAAAAAAGCAACACCAGCAACAAACAAATGGCACTCAGGGAGCCAGCCAGCATGGGTGGGTTGAATCCAACCAGCACAGGGCTGAAGCCAGCACCTCCTGGCCAAAAGACTGTGGCTGCAGGAAGCAGAGGAGGCCGAGTGGGGTTGAAGAAGTGGGGTGGGAAAGCATGTATTGTTGGTTACCGGTTGTTCTGTCTCCTGCTGTAAGCTCTGTGAAGCTGCTTTCCCGCAGTCCCTGTTTTCCGATCTCCAACAAGAGTCCAAGATGGCGGATCCGTGCTGGGTTAGCTGATAGGGGACCTCTGCATGTATCTCTCCTCACTCTCTGTTCTCTGTCAGTTTCTTATTGCATTCAGTGTTTAGCTGAGTTCCTCATCTCTTCATTTGATGCTTAGGGTTTCAGGATTGATGTGTCTCTGTTTGACTTAGTTTTTTGGGTTTTTGCTGTGTATGGCTGGCGTGGTGCTTCTGTCTATAGCACTTTGTTGGCTGGAAGTCTCTAATTCTATTCTTGCTCCTGTTCTGTGTGTTATTTTTCAGTTTATTTTTCTAGTGTTCATCCATTTCAAAATAAAATTTATAGACATTTAGCTTAAATAACACTGTACATGTGTTTACCCAGATCATTCCATATTTGGGCTAAAAATGGGTTTGCAGCAACTAAATTTGTTCTCTGGGCCTAGGTCCTTCTTTAAAATGCAGTTCCCACTGAGTCAATTCCAGCTCTTTGTGACCCCATGTGTGTCAGAATAGAACTGTGCTACACAGGATTTTCATTGGCTGATGTTTTAGAGTTAGATAGCCAGAACTTTCTTCCAAGGCTCCACTGGGGGACTCCAGCCATATGATTAGCAGCTGAGCATGTTAACCATGTGTACTACCAGGGACTCCAAGACTCTTTCAGAACAACCCAGTAGCAGTCCTCACTAGCCACTACTCACAATTCAAGTCACTTCTCTTCCCTGCTATCAGGGCCCATAGTTTATTCAGATTATCTTGTTCAGAACACATTTTTGGATGCTCATGTGTTCATGATCAAATTCTTGTAGCTACCGAGTAGTCTTTGACAGTTTCCTTCTTTTCTATTTGACCTCCATTCATGGTTTCCATTCCCAAGGCTTCTGCTGCATATGCAACCACAGGTACTGGGTTACATTGCTACTGTTTTGTACGAAGGGTTTTTTCATCTGTGACTCTGTGCTCCTTCCACTGGTAGCACTACTGAGTGCTGGTTGTTGTGGTTTTCTATTTCACATCCTGCAGTGTGTCAAAGGAGTCCCTGAGTGGTGCAAACTGTTAACACACTGAATTCTAACTGAAACGTTGGAAGTTCAAGTCCATACAGAGTGGCCTCAGGAGAAAGTTCTGGCAATCTACTGCCAAAAAATCAGTTATTGAAAACCCTAAGGATCAAGTTCTACTCTGACACACCTGCGGTCACTGTGAGTCAAAGTCGACTCCACAGCAATTTGTTAGTGTTTTAAAACTGTGCTGTCAGCAATGTTGAAGTGAACAGAATGCCTTCCCTCCAATCAGAGATGCACTCTATTATGAGAATTGTCTTATTTTCCAGTCTTGAAAGAAATTTCAAAGAAAGGAGGCATGTATCTTTTCAACCTTAGCATTCTCTTTATCCAAAACTTTAGACATTACTATGTGAGCAACTGGAACAAATATGAATAAAAAACAGTATCTGGTCATCAGAATATAATTTCTTGTTCAAGGATAGAGGCAATGCTATTGAATGCACTTGGATGTCTTGTTCTATTCTAGTATTTCATTCCAGAAAGTTGTTTGCTTTCATGCAAAACAGCACCTAATGGGCAGACCTTACATATCTACTGTTTACGATCAGATGTATTTGAATTTCAGTGATGAATATCCAGTAGAGAGCATCTCAGAATCCCTGTGATATTTATATTTGTCAAAAATATTAGACATATATAAAGTGTGTGTAAATGTATGGTTGTTAGCTGCCATCAAGTTGATTCCATCGAGTTGATTCTGACACATGGTGATCCCATGTGCTGTAGAGTAGAACTGATGCATAGAGTTTTCATGGCAATCTCTAAATTCCTAGCTTATCATCTTTGATCTAGAATGCACTATTGTTTGTAATTTGTTTTTTGTAGACAAAATGACATTCGGCAAAATGTTCTAGTGCTAGGTTGTCTTTACCATTTTACCCTCAGTGGAAACTTATTTCCAAGTTCTCAAGAGAAACATTATTGTAACCCACCTCAGAATGATAACAGAGAGAACTGCAAAAGGGACATTTCATAACATGTTTATCAAAGTAAAGAGAGTTTGGTGTCAGTGAGTTGGGATTGATAGCTGGTTTTCTTAGTCAGCATGCAGAGTGTATGCATTATCAATACTCTTACTGTTCACTTAAATAATCACTTTTGTGATACATAAAATAAATTAATTCTTAAGAAAATGGCCCATTTTATAATTTTGTAGTCGTGTTAAGGTGACCAAACTAATAGCTTTTATTTTATTTTATTTGAGCCAATATATTTGACCTGCTGCTTAGTGAGCTTGTAGGTGGAACTTATTAATAGATGTGTTAGTGGAAATTTCAGAATAATTATACAAGTTAGCTCTTGATAAACAGACTTTATGTTTGTGTATTTTTTCCAAGAAATGGAGGAAAATAATGTTAATTAGTCGCCAAATATGTATTGTATTGGGATTCTCATATAACCACTTATCTATCAGGTAATACTAGATGCTGTAACATTATCTCAACTGCTGTGATTGAAGAAATTGAGATTCAGATTGATGAGATTGCTCAAGATTTCTGAGCCAAGATTCAACATAGTTTGAACTTTCCAGTTAACAAAAAGGTCTAAATGCCTGAAACTCTAAAATCTTGAGAAAATTGAGACAATAAATCAATCATTGCATATAGAGAAAAATAAAGCTGTATAACATCAACATGCTTAAAAATGTTTGATTACCTCATTAGCAATAAGCTATTTTAAATTAAACAATACTATACATTCTCTTTTATGTATCAAATTGGCAAATATTTTCATATTTGCCATAAAAATGCCCACCGTTGACAGAGTTGCAAAGAAATAGAACTGGCAGTTAGGACTCATGTGGTTTGTGTGTAAAATATACAAAATTTGTGGAATATGCTTTGGTAAATTATTTTTACAGTCTGAATTAATTATTAAAATTTTGGAAATCTTTATTAAGGAAATAATGAAATTTCAGAAATATAATTATGACCTTGATAGGGTTATTCATTAAGAGGAAAAAGTTAGTGATAACTTAATTCCCAATAAGAAAAGAATGGTTAATTGAAATACCATTATGGAATGGAATGTTATATATCCATTATTACAAATTTTCTTTTAAAAATCAACATATAAAATGGAGTTTACAAGGTAATATCAATTACATCAAAATATGCGATGAAAGATATACAAGGAAATATAAAATATTCTAATGATGGTGGTCTCCAAATAATGGTAATTTTAAAATGTTCTTCTTTATACACTTCTGCATTTTGTAAATTGTAGCACATATTTTTTTAATAATAGGAAAAAAATCATTGTTTATACTTACTATATTGATTCTTGAGACTGAGACTGGCTATTGCCACCAAACCCATTTCCTCTTCTTCCAAGGAACACAGAAAGACCATGTTTCTCAGTCTTCCTTGTAGGTTGGTAAGGCTTTGTGACTGAGTTCTAGCCAACATAATGTAAGCACAAACGTTACTCCTCTTTTATGCAGAGACAATAAAAACCTTACTCTTTGATCCTCTTTATACTCCTTCCCCTTCTGAAAATATGATGCTGATGAGACATCAAGTTTTGATGATCCAGGACTCTGGTTCTGTGACTCTCCACTTGGAGAGAGCCATTTCTGAAAGTGGAATTTACTTGAATGGGAAATAAATTTGTATCTTATTTGCACCATCATACATTTGTTGTTTGTTTATTACAGCAGGTAGTATTAACTTAACAACACTTTTACCCATTTTTTCACCTATAATAATAATAATAAATATTAGTATATTATTTATTATAATATAATTAATATATTAATTATTATAAAATAATAATAAATATTATCAATAGTAATTCCTACCTCATAGGATTATTGTGAAGTAAATGCTCTTAATCAATGCCACATAAATAATAACTACTATTACTAATTTTTGTATTAATTTTTATTGGCCCCTGCTATTGATAGATGCTACTATAACATTCTGATCTTTTATTTGAGAATGTAGCTCCCTAGAGATGAAACTTTGATGTTAACAATAACTTTTCTATTTAGGAGCTCAGAAAACTAAAAAAAAAGTAATTGATATACAAAAATAAAACAGTATAATATCCATAAAACTTGATTGTTGTGCTTATAATGCAGAATTCTTTTCTGTGCTTGACTCTCTGACATACTACTTTTGATAAATATGATAATATCTCATTCTGCCTTTGTATAAAGTAGGTCCATAAAAATTCCATCTTCAGCTCATGTAACTCATTCCCATTTTTCAAAACGTGATTATTTTTATTGTCCCTCATAATGTGCTATTTTGGAGAACTGAGCTTTCTCAGGATTTTCTGAAATTAGCAATCACACACATACTCTCTCCCCCTCAGTATCATATGGAAGTCTGACATTATATTTTGTGAAGGTAAAGTTTGTTAATATTCTTCTTTTCTTCTCATTGACACAATTAAAAAAACACTGTCTCTCTTGCCTTTTCATGTCTTGCTGGGAATATCAATATTGCAAGGCCCTGACTTGTCCATTTTTGAAGGAACTTTATGCAGCTGTTAAATTAGAGGGATGATGTAATGTCTTTCTTTAGGCAAAGAGCAAGCTTGCTTACTGTTCACAATAAAAGTAAAAACAGGGGTTCCCCAAGAACAGCTTTCCTCTCTTATAACAAAAACTGCTGTGTGCATAGGCATCCATTTAGGCCCTCCATATCACCCCATGGAATGAGGGGTGCATGAGAAACTAACTTCAGCATACTGATGCATATGCTACTTTCTGTGCCATGAGTAATGCAGTCTTTTGTTTCTACTCCAGGAGTTTTTTGTCTTCTGACAGCATCTATGAAGCAATAACAGGGTAACTTACCATCTTGTAGGTAAAGTAAAACCTAATTCCAGACCCGACACTGTAAAAAATACACTAATGTCAGGTACTTGGGCAAAATTAGTTTCTGGACTTGTAATGTCAAGGATAATACTCAGGACCATGGCAAGCAAATCAGAATAATACTATTCTGTGAGGTTTCCTCTAGGATCCACAACTCCGGTTATGTGCCCTGCAAGAAGTTTCACCTTCTGAGGTGGGGCCAAGACGGCAGAGTATTCAAATGCTTCCGGTGGTCCCTCTTACAACAAAGACCCAAAAAAAAAAGTGAATCAATTATATTTGACAATTTAGGAGACGTGAACATCAAAGGCAAAGTTGAGGAATCAGACTAAGTGAGAGTGAGAGGGAGAGATGGTTCGGAACCATTGAGGAGTAGCCAGACCTAACCAGGTGGTAGTCAGAGCCCTTCAGGCCAGATCATCTCATGGTGCATGGTGAGGCAAGCAGCAGAGCTTGGAAGCTGTTTTCCACATTAGGAGAGACCCAGTGGCAGAGAGTCTACTTGACCACCCAGAACCAATTAGAAGCAGCTCTCAATTGGAGAAAGACAAGTACTTGCATCTGGCCTACTGCGCAGTTCAAAAACACCCTCCTTTGGGAAAAATCTCTCTCCCATTTACCTCCCCACTCTCTGCTCTGCACTGGGCCCAGGATGGCTTCAGCAATTGCTGAGTCCCCTGGGCCAGAAGTAGGACCCATCACAGCCCCTGAACCTTTCTCCTGGCCTTGGAGAGAGAACAAATTAACAAAAAGGGGAAAAAATAATCTGCTCTCTTCCCTAAGCCAGGAACTCAGGATAGGCACAGCTCCTTGGCCTAGGCACAAGCAAAAGGTATCCATGGACTTTGAGTGCCTTTCCCCCTGCAGAGACTTGAGGGGGCCCATTTCAACAGCATAGGCCCTCATTACCACAGTACAACAGGGTATATACCTGAAGTCTAACTTCAACTATTTCAGCTGTGAAGTGACAGGTTTGTGACATTTGACACTGCTTTTGCCCATTAAGCAGGGTCTTCGTCTACTCACATTGGGGACCTGAGGACTGGTGGCTCCACCCATGCCACCTAGCCACCTGTGACAGGGGCCCAAGAATAAGTGGTGCCCCCTAGTCCTTACAACCAACAGCACTGGGTGCACATAGTCTGGCTGCAAAACCCATCCATCTATATGCTCTAGGGAACAGGGACATGGTTTTCTCCCAGACTCTTGAGGGTGGCTCTTGGCCCCCCGAATTGCTCAGCATGTGATCCCTTCTGCAGACGGATGCCTATGCCTACACCAATCACCCATGCCCATCTAGGACTGTAAGTGAGAGCCTGCACCACACACTGGGTGGCTGACTACCTGGACACCTGAGCTGATTATATACAGGAGAAGTGGGTGGACTCCTGGGCTTACATACTTAGTAGCAGTTATGGCCACCTTGGTGGCAGGACGTTGGAGCTTCAGAGGTGCCCGTGATCAGGCTAGCTCACACAAGCAGCCTATTTGGGCATATCAAAACAAAACAAAACAAGAAGCTAGCACACAGTAAGCAAACATAAAATAAATAAATATAATGACTTATTGACAGCTCAGAGACAACAGGCAATATCAAATCACATAAAGAGGCAGACCATGATGGCTTCAGCAAGCTCCCAAAATAAAGAATCAAGAAATTTTCCAGAGGAAGAGAATTTTTTAGAATTACCAGAGGCAGAATACAAAAGATTAATATACAGTACTCTTCAAGAGATCAAGAAGGAAATTATGCAAAACGCAGACCAAGCAATAGAGGAACTTAAGAAGATTAGAAAAGAGCATAATGACAAATTTAACAGGCTGCAAGAATCCACAGAAAGACATCAATCAGAAATACAGAAGATTAAGAGTAAAATTTCAGAATTAGACAACTCTATAGAAAGTCATAGGAGCAAAATTGAGGCCATGGAAGTCAGAATTAGTAAGATTAAAGATAAAGCACTCGATACCAACTTATTTGAGGAAAATCAGATAAAAGGATTAAAAAAATGAAGAAACTGTAAGAATTATGTGGGACTCTATCAAGAGGAATAACGTACAAATGATTGGAGGACCTAAAAGTGGGGGGGGATAACAGAAAATATAGAGAGAATTGTTGAAGATTTGTGGGCAGAAAACTTCCCTGATGTCGCGAAAGGTAAGAAGATATCTATGCAAGATGCTCATAGAACTGCACATAAGGTAGATCCCCAAAGAAAGTGACCAAGACATATTATAATAAAACTTGCCAAAACCAAAGATAAAGAGAGAATTTTAAGAGTGGCTAGGGATAAACAAAAATTCATCTACAAAGGAGAGTCAAAAAGACTAGCTCGGACTACTCAGCAGAAACCATGCAGGCAAGAAGGCAATGGGATAACATACATAAAGCCTTGAAGGAAAAAATTGCCAGCCAAGAATTATATATCCAGCAAAACTGTCTCTCAAATACGATGGCAAAATTAGGGCATTTCCAGAAAAGCAGAAGTTTAGAGAATTTGCAAAAACCAAATCAACATTACAAGAAATACTAAAGGGAGTCCTACTGTTAGATAATCAATAACACCAGATAACAACACAAGACTAGAACACAGTACAGAGCAACCAGATATCCACTCAGATAGGGAAGTCACAAAAATAAATAAAAGCTAAAACACTTAAAATAGGGAAACAGAGATGTCAATATGTAAAAGATGATACCACTAAAAAAAGGGAGAGACTAAAAAAGGTAGACAGAGATTTTTCATATGGAGAGGAATTCAAGGCGACATAAATAAAAGACTGGTTTAAACTTAGAAAAATATGGGTAAATATTAAGGTAACCACAAAGGAAATTAACAATCCTACACATCAAAATAAAAAATAAGAAAAATATAAAGACTCAGCAAGTACAAAATCAACAACAATGAAAAAGATAAAAGGAAAATACATAAAGAAAAATGACTCAGCACAGAAAATTAAGTGGAACAACAAAATTAGCAACAACATACAAAAAAAGACATCAAAATGACAGCACTAAACTCATATCTATCAATAATTACACCAAATGTAAATGAACTAAATGTACCAAAAAAAAGACAGAGAGTGGCAGAATGGATAAAAAAACATGATCCATCTAAATGCTGCCTGCAAGAGAAACATCTTAGACTTAAAGACACAAACAAACTAAAACTCAAAGGATGGAAAAAAATATATCAGGGAAACAACGCTCAAAAAAGAACAGGAGTGGCAGTATTAATGTCTGACAAAATAGACTTTAAAGTAAAATCCACCACTAAGGATTAGGAAGGATGCTATATAATGATTAAAGGGTCAATATGCCAGGAGTACATAACTATAATAAATATTTATGCACCCAATGACAGGGCTCCAAAATACATAAAACAAACTCTAACAGCATTGAAAAGAGAGATAGACAGCTCAACAATAATAGTAAGAGACTTCAACACACCACTTTGGGTGAAGGACAGAACATCCAGGAAGAAGCTCAATAAAGACATGGAAGATCTAAATACTATAATCAACCACCTTGATCTCATGGACATATACCGAACACTTCCCCCAACAGCAGCCAAGTATACTTTCTTTTCCAATGCACATGGAACATTCTCCAGAATAAACCACATATTAGGCCATAAAGCAAGCCTTAATAGAATCCAAAGCATTGAAATATTACAAAGCATCTTTTCTGACCATAAAGTCATAAAAGTAGAAATCAATAACAGAAAAATCAAGGAAAAAAAATCAAACAGATGGAAACTGAACAATACCTTGCTCAAAAACTACTGGTTATAGAAGAAATTAAGGATGGAATAAAGAAATTTGTAGAATCAAACGAGAATGAAAACACATCCTACCAGAACCTTTGGGACACAGCAAAAGCAGTGCTCAGAGGTCAGTTTATAGCAATAAATCCACACATCCAAAAAGAAGAAAGGGCCAAAATCAAAAAATTAACCCTACAAGTTGAACAAGTGGAAAGAGAGCAGCAAAAGAAGACCTCGTGCTGCAGAAGAGAGGAAATAATAAGAATTAGAGTAGAATTAAATGAAATAGAAAATAGGAAAACAATTGAAAGAGTTAACCAGATCAAAAACTGGTTCTTTGAAAAGATCAACAAAATTGATAAACCACTGGCCAAATTGACACAAGAAAAATGGGAGAGGAAGCAAATAACCCGTATAAGAAATGAAATGGTTGTATCACAACAAACCCAACTGAAAGTAAAAGAATCATAACAGAATACTATAAAAAATTGTATTCTAACAAATTTGAAAACCTAGAGGAAATGAATAAATTTCTAGAAACTCACTACCTACCTAAACTAACAAAAAAAAAAAAAAAAAGAGGTAGAACCACTAAATAAACCTGTAACAGAAGCAGAGATTGAAAAGGTAGTTTAAAAACTCCCAACAAAAAAAAAAAGCCCTGGCCTCAAGAGTTTCCCTGGAGAATTCTACCAAACTTTCAGAGAAGAGTTAACACCGCTACTACTAAAGGTATTTCAGAGCATAGAAAAGGATGGAATACTCCCACACTCATTCTACGAAGTCAGCATAACCTTGATAACCAAAACCAGGTAAAGACACCACAAAAAAAGAAAATTACAAACCAACATCTCTCATGAACATTGACACAAAAATCCTTAACAAAATTCTAGCCAATAGAATTGAGCAACATATCAAAAAAATAATTCACCATGATCAAGCGGGATTTACACCAGGTATGCAGAGATAGTTCAACATTAGAAAAACATCAGTGTAATCCATCACATTAATAAAACAAAAAGACAAAAAGCAAAGAACCACATGATCTTATCAGTCGATGCAGAAAAGACATTTGACAAAGTCCAACACCCATTCATGAAAAAAACCTCAAGAAAATAGGAATAGAAGGGTAATTTCTCAACATAATTAAAGGCATTTATACAAAGCCAACAGCAAACATCATCCTAACTGGAGAGAGTTTGAAAGCATTCTCCTTGAGAACAGGAACCACACAAGGACACCCTTTATCACCACTCTCATTCAACTTTGTGCTGGAGGTCCTAGACAGAGCAATTAGGCTAGAAAAAGAAATAAAAAGCAGCCAGACTGGTAAGGAAGAAGTCAAAGTATCTCTATTTGCAGATGACATGATCTTATACACAGAAAACCCCAAAGAATCCACAAGAAAACTACTGGAACTAATAGACGATTTCAGCAATGTATCAGGATATAAGATACACATACAAAAATCAGTTGGATTCCTCCACAAAAAAAAAGATGACTTTGAAGAGGAAGTCACCAAATCAATACCATTTACAATAGCCCCCAAGAAGATAAAATACTTAAAAATGAATCTAACCAGTGATGTAAAACAGCTATACAGCTAAAACTGCAAGACACTACTGCAAGAAACCAAAAGACAGCTGCATAAATGGAAAAACATACTTTGCTCATGGATAGGAAGACTCAACATTGTGAAAATATCAATTCTACTGAAAGTGATCTACAGATACAATGCAATCCTGATCCAAACTCCAATGGCTTTTTTTAAGGAGATGGAGAAATAAATCACCAGCTTCATATGGAAAGGGAAGAGGCTCTGGATAAGTAAAGCATTACTGAAGAAGAACAAAGTGGGAGGCCTCACACTACCTGATTTTAGAACCTATTATACTGCCACGGTAGTCAAAACAGCCTCGTACTGGTACAACAGATGTATAGGCCAATGCAACAGAATTCAGAATCCAGACATCAATTCATCCAGCTATGAGCAGCTGATATTTGACAAAGACCCAAAGCCCGTTAACTGGGGAAAAGACAGTCTATTTAACAAATGGTGCTGGCATAACTGGATATCCATCTGCAAAAAACTGAAACAAGACCCATATCTCACACCGTTTACAAAAACTAACTCAAAATGGATCAAAGACCTAAATATAAAATCTAAAATGATAAAGATCATGGAAGAAAAAATAGGCACAATGCTAGGAGCCCTAATACATGGTAGAAACAGAATATGAACCATAACTAACAATGCACAAACACCAGAAGAGAAACTAGATAACAGGTAGCTCCTAAAAATCAAACACTTATGTTCATCCAAAGACTTCACCAAAATAGTAAAAAGACAACCCACAGACTGGGAAAAAAATTTTGGCTATGACAAATCCGATCAGAGTCTAATCTCTAAAATCTACCAGATACTGCAACACCTCAATGTCAAAAAGACAAATAACCCAATTAAAAAATGAGCGTCTTAGTCATGTAGTGCTGCGATAACAGGAACACCACAAGTGGATGACTTTAACAAAGAAAAAATTTATTTCTTCACAGTAAAGTAGGCTAAAAGTCCAAATTCAGGGCATCAGCTCCAGGGGATGGCTTTCTCTCTCTGCTGGCCTTCTCATCAATGATCCCCCAGACCAGGAGCTTCTCGGCACAGGGACCCCAGGTTCAAAGGCTGCGCTCTGCTCCCAGCATTGTTTTTTTGGTGGTATGAGGTCCCCCTGTCTCTCTGCTCACTTCTCTCTTTTATATCTCAAGAGACTGCCTCAGGACACAATCCAATCTTGTAGGTTGAATCCTGCCTTACTAAAACAACTTCCACCCATCCTCCCTCATTAACATTATAGAGGCATATAGGAAAATCACACAATACCAGGAATCATGGCCCAGTCAGACTGATACACACAGTTTTTTGGGGGACATAATTCAGTCCATGACAATGGGCAAAGGATATAAACAGGCACTTTGCCAAAGAAGACATTCAGGCAGCTAACAGACACGTGGAGAAATGCTCACGATCATTAGCCATTAGAGAAATGTAAATCAAAACTACAATGAGATACCATCTCACCCCAACAAGGCTAGCATTAATCCAAAAAACATAAAATAATAAATACTGGAGAGGTTGTGGAGGGACTGGAACACTTATACACTGTTGGTGGGAATGTATAATGGTACAACCACTTTGGAAATCGATTTGATGCTTCCTTGTCAGAATCTACTCGACAGCAATAGATTTGGTTTTGGTTTTTAAAAAGCTAGAAATAGAATTACCTTATGATCCAGCAATCCCTGCTCCTTGGAATATATTCTAGAGAAATAAGAGTCATCACACAAATAGATATATGCACACCCATGTTCACTGCAGCACTGTTCATGATAGCAAGAAGATAGAAACAACCTAGGTGCCCACCAGTGGACAAGTGGATAAACAAATTATGGTATATTCACACAGTGGAATACTATGCAACAATAAAGAACAACGATGAATCCGTGAAACATAACATGGAGGAATCTGGAAGGCATAATGCTGAGTGAATTTAGTAGTCACAAAAGGACAAATATTATATAAGCCCACTATTATAAGAACTCAAGAAAAGGTTTAAACACAGAAGAAAACATTCTTTGATGGTTACGAGGGTGGGGAGGGAGGAGAGGGTTATTCACCAACTAGATAATAGGCAAGAATTATCTTATGTGAAGGGAAGGACAGCACATACTACAGGAGAAGTCAGCACAACTGGACTGAACCAAAGCTAAGAAGTTTCCTGAATACCACCAAACATTTCGAGGGACAGAGAAGCAGGGGCAGGGATCTGGGCACCATGTTTTGAGGGGACATCTAGGTCAATTGGCATAACAAAGTTTATTAAGAAAATGTCCTGCATCCTACTTTGGTGAGTGGTGTCTGGGGTCTTAAAAGCTAGCAAGCGGCCATGTAAGATGCATCAGTTGGTCCCAATCCACCTGGAGTAAAGGAAAATGAAGAACACCAAAGTCACAAGGAAAGTATTAGCCCAAGAGACAAAAAAGGGCCACATAAACCCCAGATTGTATCAGCCTGAGACCAGAACAACTAGATGGTGCCCGGCTACTACCAGTGATGGCCCTGACAGGGAACACAACAGAGAGTCCCTGATGGAGCAGGAGAAAAGTGGGGTGCAGAACTCAAACTCTAGTAAAAAGATCAGACTTAATGGTCTGACTGAGACTGGAGGAACCCCAGAAGCATGGCCCCTAGACTCTCTGTTAACCCAGAACTAAAACCATTCCCGAGACCAACTCTTTAGACAAAGATTAGACTGGACTATGGGACATAAAATGATACTTGTGAAGAGTGTGCTTCTTAGCTCAAGTAGATACATGAGACTAAATGCGCAGCTCCTGTCCGCCGGTGAGATGAGAAGGCAGAGAGTGTCAGGAGCTGGTTGAATGGACATGGTAAATCCAGGTTGGAAAGGAGGAGTGTGCTGTCACAGTATAGGGAGAGCGATTAGGGTCACATAACAATATATGTATAAATTTTTGTACGAGAGACTAACTTGAATTGTAAACTTTCACTTAAAGTACAACAATTAAAAAAAAAAAAAAGAAGGTTCACCATCTGCTTTCATCATTACTCAGCCTTGAGACCTTTCTTGGCCTCTCTTTATACCTTACCTTTTTTATTATTATTATCTCTACTATTGATTCTTACCCTCAGATCTAGGCCGAGACTGAGTTCTTATACTCAACATCTCAGGTTTACTGTTAGCGTAAATGTTTTTCTCACAAATACGTGGCATGATAATTAGGCAGGCATTTTTTGGGGGTGGGTTATTTCCACAAGAACCATCTTATATCTCATAGCTACCTTTGAGCAGTGTTATTATTGTCCCATTTGGTAGCCATCACCTCTATCTCATTTGTTTTAATTACTTTTGTATTTACAACTGTAGCTTTGCCTTTATGGTATCGAATAATAACTCGTTTCATTTGTTTTACAGATTGATATTTTTGACTGTGTTTCACAGCCTTTTTGATATAAATTGCTCATAGTCCAAACTTATTAAGTCTGGACAAAGTAAAAAGTAAATATTTAGGATTCTTTTCAGTGTAACATATACGGACAGAATGAGCAGAATGATGATTATTGTGTAGGTGAGCAAGTAGATCTTTGGGTATAGAACAAAGTCTGTAGCAGATAGACTCTCCCAGCATGTGAGTTGAGTTAAGCAAAACACTGGGGAGTGTTAGACATAAAAAGTGAAAGAATAGTAGCTATTGAAGACTAAGGCTGAAAAAGGCCTGAGATTGTTGAGGATGATTTCAAGCATATTCATTCTCCTTCTCTCCATATCTTTCTTTCTCTTTCTCCAATATATTAACTCACTCAACATTTATTTTTAAGTATTTGTATCATTAATAAATATCTGTTTAAAAAAGAAATGAACAGTCAATGGTTGTATTCTACGTGCAATCAACATACTTAGTGGAGTGTTATAAAGGTGGCAGAGGAGGTAGAAACTAAACAGCAAGTTACATAAGCATATAATTTTAACTGTACATCTTACGAAAGTAAAGTTCAAAAGACTCTGAAGCTCCCAACAAGGGGACATAAACTAGTCTGGTGAGACAAGAAAGGCCTAATGCTGTCACTTTTTTTCTTCTGTGACTAGAAAGGAAAATAACACCTACACATACCTGTTGCCATTGGGTCAATTCCAACTCAGTGACACTACAGGACAGAGTAGAACTGCCCCATAGGGTTTCCAAAGGTGTAATCTTTACAGAAGCAGACTACTACATCTTTCTACTGCAGAGGGAATGGTGGGTTCGAACCACCAAACTTTTGGTTAGCACGTGAGTGCTTAACCACTGCACCACCAGGGCTTCTACTGCTTACAATTTGCCAATATAGAAACATCTGCATTATTTTCTTATTTGACAAGATGACATTTTTTTAAAAAAACACAGAAATAGAAGTAGTTACCTGAAATATAAATTGTACATACACTATTTCACATGACCAAAATAGTGGTAAAAATTTAAAAAAAAGCACTTATACAGCACTTACTGTATGCCAGGCACTTTCCTATCTCTTGACACATTAATTCATTAAATCCTTAGAACAATCATTTTAGGTAGGTGTTTGATAATCTCTATTTTACAGTTGAGGAAACTGAGGCCCAGTGAGATTATGTAACTTTCTCAAGTTCCCACGATTAATAACCAGTATTTGAATGAAAACTCAGACAATCTCTCTCTAGTCTACATGCTGAACCAGTATGGTGAATTGCTACTCAAACTCACATCTTTTGTTCCTCCTAGAGAAATAAGTTATGATAACATATACATTATTTTGACATAACATTTTCAAAGAAAAATTTTAAAAAATAAAATATTTTAATATGAAAGCTGGATATTTTTTGGGATCTGGTGTATAACTGGTGATATGGTGGTTTGCATTTATTCATGATGGAACAGATACAATACCTATTTGAAAATGTAACCTGGATTCAGAACCCCTGATGAAGATCTTGGGGCCTAATTCTAACAGGAAATAGCTTAGGTATCATTCATGCTCTTTCCCTCATTATAGTTGTAGTTGAAGACATAATTTACTGTTACCATTGTAAAAGAGTTAATGTTCCTTCAAAAGGATCATGAACTCTATTGAATTGCTGAAGCTCTCTGTGTTTTCAAGTCAACTGCTCTGTTCTAGCACAGAGAGCACTTAACGGGGAAAATATGAATCACTTCCCCAGTGAAGGCCCTCAGGATATGATCCTAATGTGAAGTTCCCAATAAGGGAGTGGAGATCGTAGCTCTTCTGGGTTAAAGGCTTTTCCTGTGGAGTTCTATGGCCATTTGGCACTGTTATTGTGCCTTTTAATACAAATTTCATGGTGACCTTTTAAAGACAAAAATAGTTCTTTATCATCCTTCCCCCTTTTCTTCTTTATTCTTTTGTCACACTTTCATGTTCAACTGCTTCTGTGCATTCTTAGATCTCCAAAGAAATCACCTCTGCAGCATCCCCTACAGCAGATGCTGCTGGTAGTGGCTGAGGTGCATGTAAAGGAGCTGTTAGGTTTTCCCCCAGAGACTGTGAATGTGTCCAGCTTAAGCAGGTACAAAACTGGCTAAATCCAGGGTAAGAACTGAAAAGAAATAAGCGATGACTTTGGCCTAAAAATAAAAATAATTAAAAAATCTCTGTGTATTTTGAGAACAAAATGAACAAAACCTATATTGTAAATTCCTACCTTAAGTGTAAATTATTCTCATTGTGCATTTTCACTTTAAGATTTTTATGCCTTTAGATAAATGTATTACATTTTATCATCCCCTCTTCTTACCAACTTCTGTTTTTCTGTTTCCTTTTTACACCTTATACTTTTACATTTCGTTTTATTGAATCCTGAAAATATAGAAATGTACTGGAAGTCAGGTATACTGGTTTGGGGTAATATGAAACCTTTGAGCATTTTGAGAAGCAAAATTTTTTCAAAGAGAAATTGCAATTTCATATGAAAATGCCTTTCAGTTAAAAGTGTCTCAGCTATCTAGTACTGCTACAACAGAAATACCACAAGTGGATAGCTTTAACAAAGAGAAATTTATTCTGTCACAGTTTAAGAGGCTAGAAGTTCAAATACAGGATATCAGCTCTAGGGGAAGGTTTTCTCTCTCTGTCGGCTCTAGGGGATAGGTCCTTCTTATCAATCTTCCCCTGGTCTAGAAGCTTCTCAGCACAGGGACCCCAGGTCCAAAGGATGCACTCTGCTCCCAGCTCCTTTTTCTTGGTGGTAGGAGGTACCTATCCACTCTGTTCACTTCTGTCTTATATCTTAAAAGAGATTGATTCAAGATATAACCTAATCTTGTAGACTGTGTCCTGCCTGATTAACATAATGGCCTCTAATCCTGCCTCATTAACATCATAGAGGTTAGGAGTTACAACACATAGGATAATTACATAAAATAACAAAACAGTGGACAACCACACAATACTGGGTTCATGGCCGAACCAAGTTGTCACACATTTTTGGGAGACACAACTCAGTCCATAACAAACAGTAATTAAATCAAGTTAACATATAATCCTAATAGTTTTGTATTGCACATTAAAGAGATTTAGGAAGGGAAACTGAATTTAATTTTTTTTTTAATTTTAGCAAATACATCTGAACAAGGTTGTTTAAATTAAAAAAAAAAAGATTACAGGGGGGAATTATCTTGAAGTATGTGTGACATATGTAATTGTGACTTGAAAGTTTGTTGGGTAACTGATCGGAATTATCTTGAAGTATGTGTGACATATGTAATTGTGACTTGAAAGTTTGTTGGGTAACTGATTATCATTAATATTGTTTTTAACTTTTTTTTTTGTATCTAGAATATATCTAGTAGGGATTTGAAAAACACCTTCCTCAGCCTGCACAGTTAGAGAATAAACCTGAATCACTACAAAGGCAAAAAAAACAAAAAAAGTACTTCATTATAAAATATATTTAAAATTAGTGGCAGAATTTTGTTAGGAAAACAAACCAATATGTTAGTACTGTTTATTTCTGAATAGTAGAATTTATGGGGATTTTAATTTCTATTATTCTGGTTTTCAGTATTTTACGAGCTTTTACACAGAGAGTTCCTATCGCTTTTGCAAAGGATACACACACACTATAATCATAAAAGTAGAAAACCTTGCAACCTAGACTAATATTGTTGAATTTTAATTCCTAGAAACGTAATTATTTCACTTGATAAATATTTTCTGGGCACCTATGATGTGGCTGGCACAATTCTATGTAGTACTGAACAGAACAGAAAGCATCTCTGATTCCATCAATGTGTCTTTCGAGTGTTTACAGGCAGGAAATCAATAATATGTTAGGTGACAATAACTGAGAAATAAAGCCAGATAGACAAGATAAGCCAGATAAAGGAGATACAGTGGGGAGTGGGTAGAGCCAGATCCTATTCTACTTTCGGTGGTCAAGAAGACCTTGGGCAGAGACCTGAATGAATAAAGGGAGATAACAGTGTTGCATTTCATGTGTGAGCATTTATGTGCATGTGTGTGAGTGTGTTTGTAAAAGGATAAAACCAAAAAAAAGTAGCCGTCAAGTCAATTCTGACTCATGATGACCTCATGTATATCAGAATAAAACTGATCTGTAGAGTTTTCAAGGGCTGATTTTTCAGAAGTAGATCACCAGGCTTTCTTCTGAGGTGCCTTCAGGTGGACTCTAACTGCCAACCTTTCAGTTAGTAGCTGAGTGCATTAACTATTTGCAATACCCGGGGACTCATATGTAAGAGGATACCAATAAACCATACTCATTGCTTCGAGATGATTCTGACTCATGGAGACCCCTTGTGTTACAGAGCAGAACTGCTTCATAGGGTTTTCTTGGCTGTAATCTTTATGGAAGCAGATCACTAGACCTTTCTTCTGTGGTGCGTCTGGGTGAGTTAGAACCATCAAACTTAAGTTAGTTGAGCACAAACCATTTAGGCCACCAAACCCATTGCCGTCAAGTCAATTCCAACTCATAACGACCTTATAGGACAGAGTAGAACTGTCCCATAAGGTATCCAAGGAGTGGCTGGCTAGTGAATTTGAACTGCCAACCTCTTGGTTAGCAACCAGCAGGGCTCCAATGTGGCTAAATTAGATTGAACAAAGAGGAGTGTGAAAAAACATGACTCAGAAAAGTAGCCAGGGCCCAGATTCTGCAGTGATATGGGCAGAAAATTAAGAGTTTTCAGAAAATGAGTGAAAAATATGCTTGGTGGAAAATAGACTGGATGCAAGAGTAGAGGTAGATAAAAACATTAGAAGGCACTGCTGTAGCAAGGGATGGTTGTAACTTATACAAGGCAACAATGGTGGAGGTGGTGAGATTTTGGATGGATGATTTTAGTAAAGGATATTCCTGGTCTGAGGATCTATGAGTAACTCCTGAGATTCAAACATTCAAAGTTTTGCATTTCTATTCTGATTTTCCAAGGCTCATTGGTTTCTCTGGCATGGTATTTAAAATAACAGAAGGTTTGACAGGTTAAATGGAAGATTTTACCTAGTTGATGCATACATGCAGGTGGAATGTCTCTTCTCTGGAGGTATGTTTTGAAGTTGAAAATATATATATACTAAGTACAGTTTAAAAATCTCCATATTACAATATTGTCACTATAAATTAAATTAGCTATATTTTTTATAGCAGCATGAAAGAAAAATTATATATATACTTCTTGGAGCCCTGGTGGAGCAGTGGTTAAAAGCTTGGCTGCTAAGCAAAAGGTTGGCAGTTCAAATCCACCAGCTGCTCCTTGGAAACCCTATGGGGCAGTTCTGCTCTGTCCTATAGAGTCGCTATGAGTTGAATTAGACTTGACAGCAACTGATATATACTTCTTTATTCCATATAATGGCTCTAGATCATTGTCAATAAAATAGAAGTGATCACAGAAGACAGCTAATACAAATGGCAAGACAGAGCTGAATCACTTATTTCCTAGTTTGAAACTTAAGTTTATATTTCATTTAAAGCAAATGATTGATTGATGAAGCATGATTATCTTTTCTGATGGACAGGTATTCACTTGTATGATTATTCAATCACTTCAGTGAAATGTGTTCTTAAAATTGGAAAAAAAAATTCAAAATGTAAGTTTTAGTTGGAATTTTAGAGGATGGCAGGTAACTACTGTTTCCAATGGCCTCAAATGAGTGACACAGTAAATGAAGATATACTAAATGAATTTTGAAGCTCACCTAAAGTAATATATCTCTCAAGTAGGATAGAAAACATTTGTCATTTCCTCCCCACCAATATTTTTAAGTTTATTGCTATTTTGGGTGCACGTTGTGATGATGAATGACATTACTCTTCTTCAGTTCCATTTCGGAAGAAAGTACTTGAGTGACTATTTACAAAGCAGAAATTAAGGTGACTCACATGCTTGTTTGCGTTTTCCTCAAGGGAAAAATTACCAAGTTTTTTGCTGAATTTTTTTAGTGTCTCTTTTTTGCTTCCCATGATGATTATTATAAGAAATGGTACATGTAATCTACATTCAAATTCTTTGTATGTATGGCTCAGAATTTGAGGCTGATCATTGGGAAATGCAAATCAAAATGAATAATTTAGCATCTGAAAGATTCTTTGCATAAAAGTAAAAAGAGTAACAATTCTGTAATGTTAGTTTCAGTTTTGCATTATAAAAAGCATGTGAATTTATTGTATTTATTTTGTCTTTATGGCTATTAATTAGTGCAAATTAAATTGGTTTTTTAAATTATTGAATAATACACAAGATTAGACAGTTTTAGTGAAATAGAGTTTTGTCACAGTATAATAAACATTTAGCCAGAAAGCACAGAGGGAAAGGCAAAACATTTATCAGAAAATAATCATCAAGGTGAATAAGAAAGCATTCTTTCTCAAACAGGAAGTTTTCACTCTGTCACCATCTTCTGCTCACTTTTCCTTTGTTTTTGTTTTTTTTTCTTTTTTTTCATAACAGTCCATGATTAATGACTGCAGTACTGCTTTATCATATCAGACCTACTCACTTCAGGTAACAAAAAAGCTCTGTATGTCAATCTAATTTGGCTCATTAAGCATTCTTTTCCAACCAGACTGCACTGAATATATATTTAGTCAAATATCAATTTGCAAGTAATTATGTAAAAAATTGAGCTTAGCACTAGGTATTGACAGGTTGTAACAGTAATTCTCTGCTTGGTTCCTTGCTTTGTGAACATTTTTTCCATTGATTTCCAACATTGATGGTTTTAACAATCATTGACTGCTTTTTGATCTCAGGGGGAAAATATCTTCACTTTGCCACCATAATCCTTAGAATTTCCCTGGATTATCTAAACTTGAGTGTGAGAATTACTGTTGCAATAGTAGCATCCTATAATGATTTTGTACTTTTGTTTTTATCTATTTATCTAGTGTTTAGCATGTACTAGGTACAGGGCTGGTGACACCATGAGAAATATGTTTATGTTTGCATTCCACAAATTCTATCACCTCACTTTCACTTTCCTTGTTAGTCTGAAAAATTGAGTACTTTTAAAGCTTAAATTTTCTTGAAGTGAGTGTCTCCCCTCTTCCCATAGAGTTATTTTCTCTTGATTTTCTAGAGTAACTTCTGAGTGGGTAACCTCAATTATTTATTATTTAGTTTGTTTAATTAAAAGGAAAACACAGAACACCTAATGTGAGTTTTCAGGTACACAGAATACACCACATGATGTGGGAAGCTTTTAATAGCCTAAAGACAACAAAAGATGACATTACAACCATTGTTTCTGAAGACAGCTGTTATGTATTAAATTCAGTCCCCCCAATCCCAAAATATGTGTTAAAATCGGAGCCCCTATAACTGTCAATGTAATCTAATCTAATGCAATGCAATCACCTCCCATAATGCAATCTAATGTAATGTAATCAATCAGTTGAGGTCATACCAGTGTAGGGTGGATCCTGAACAATAATCACTTCTGAGTTATGTAAATAGCATAGACACAGAGACATTCCAGCACTTATTGAGGAAGACCACACCATGTGAGAATCACCAAGAACCAAGGAAGGCCTGAGGCTACCGTTAAGGAAGGAATGAACACAACCAAGACCCTGATTTGGACTTTTAACCTCCAGAATGCTGAGAAAATAAATTTCTGTTCTTTAAAGTCTTCCACTTGTGGTGTTTATGTAACAGCAGCACTAGGAAACTAAGACAATAGCCAATTTTTTTTTACATCAGTAACAAAAGGAATTGTTTTGGTGCTTTGAAAGTTTTTTTTTTTTTTTTTTATCAGTACTTTTGCGTAGATACACAGATAACTTTCTACCTCAGTATTCTTAAAACAGATGAAATAGTCATGGAAGAATATCACAAAATAGAGTATTACCTAAATAATGAGAAAAGACAAATCAAATACTAGCTATCACTGAGAGGAATATAGTATATGTTGTAGAAAAACAAACAGAAAAAAACACATTCTTGTCAAAATGAGGATTGCCAGGTGAGTTCACTAATCCACTCATTATTGATTTGTGATATTTCTAGCCACTCCTGATATTATACCCCTATTAGTCCCCAATACTGCATGTCCATCCAATGTAGTTATAATTAATACCCAGAATCCTTTAAAATCTGAGACAATAGAAGCTGATAAAACAACAACAAAAACAAAAATCATGGAAAAACAATCATTTAACTTTCAAGTGAGAGCAATTGAAGTCTGAGTCCAATCTGACCAGACTGTGTGCATGCATTAAAAGCTCTATGTCCACATTCCCCATTTTTCATTCCAAAGTAGCAAAAATCCACCAGAGAACATTAGATAATTCATGATTGTAAGTCTATAATGCTTGACACAATATCTAACATAAAATAAGCTCTTGATAAACAGTTGTAGAAGCAATGGTGGGAAGAAGAAATGGGTACCTTGAATTAGACTTGTATTAAAATGAGTCACGTTATAGATTCCAGCATCATTATATAAATTCACCAATTATACTGTATCACAAGCAAACACTGTTCCTCTTCCAGTGAAATTTTTTTCTAGTCAGTTCAGTTTTACTTAACATAGAACTGGCATCATTTTGCCTAAGAAGTGTTTCAGATTTCCCACAAGATATATACTATACTGATGAATTAAGCGTGGATCAACATGAGAAAACTGAATTCAGTAGACTTTATTGCTTGAGTCAATTCCAAGAACATTTGCTACAGCCATATATAAATGTAACTTTAAAAATCAAAGCATCAAATTTAAATTACTTTTGAATTATCTACACTTTTGGTTTATCTACACCTCCATTTGTGTAGATAATTCAGAGATAGTATTTTATAGTCACAGTGATGGCTTTAGTACATAAGTGAGATTATTTTTATATGCAATCAGTACTCCTGGAAATTGTATTGGATACTATATTTTCTTTTGATCCACTGTGATGAACAAATTTAAATTCACTCTCTATACTTCACAAGTCGTTAAGTAACTGCAGCACTTCTATATTGTCAAAAAGCAATCTAGAAAATCATCTATGAAGAACAATGAACAAAATAATAAAGATGCTATGAGTTCATGGGATTTTTAATCCCCACTCTTCTTATTATGCTATTTAAATATCTTCAATTTGGGTTGTATAGATAAATTATACACACATACACACATATAATACATATATATGTATTCTTGTTATTTTAGTTTTGGAAGTGAATATTGCTGATTGCTGATCAGTCTACAAGATTATGAATTTACCTTGTAGACATATCAGCTGATTGATAAAACTAAGTTTTTGTAATCATCCTGTAACTGATGGCTGAAACATAGTTGATAAATCACTATTTCCTAAAGCAAAGTATCAGGGAGACAATCCATTACTACAGAAAATCCTTCTTATAACGCTCTAGCCTTTTGTATCCATTATAAAATGCAAGGTAATAAAAGAATGATTTGTACATTTATGTTGATGAAAATAGGCTGTGCTTTTGTCTTTTGGAAACCCTGGTGACCTCTTTAAAGCACTACGGCTGCTAACCAAAAGGTCAACAGTTTGAATCCACCAGGCACTCCTTGGGAACCCTATGGGGCCGTTCTACTCTGTCCTTTAGGGTCGGTATGAGTTGGAATCGACTCTGGCAATGGGTTTTGTCTTTTAGATGCTCTGTCCTTTCTCTTCTTACTCTCAAACGAAGAAAAAAAAAGAGGGGGAGGAGAGGACCGAAGAGGAAGAATTGGTATATTCCCAGAGAGGGATTTTCTAACTCAAGATCTCAAAGTAACTCCCAGCACAACTACGAGGAAGCCATGAACTCTCTCTGGGGCTTGTTTGTAAAATAAGCATATTCAACTAGATTGTTTTTATGAGTTTCTGTTAAAATCCATCAAATAGTTCCATGGCAATCTGCTCCCATAAAGATTACAGCAGAGAAAACCCTATGAGGCAGTTCTACTCTGCCATATAGAGTCACTATGAGTTGGAATCGACTCAATGACAACAAGTTTGTTTTTAATCGACTGTATGAAGAATGCAGCATCAAGATTGGAGGAAGACTCATTAGCACCCGCGATATGCAAATGAAACAAGCTTGACTACTGAAAGTGAAGAGGACTTGAAGCACTTACTGATGAAGATCAAAGACCCCAGCCTTCAGTATGGATTACACATCAACAGAAAAAAAAAAAATCTTCACAAATGGACCTGTAAGAAGCAACATTATGATAAACAGAGAAAAGATTGAAGTTGTCAAGGATTTTGTTTTACTTGGATCCATAATTAACACCCATGGAAGCAGCAGTCGAGAAATCAAATGACATATTGCATTGGGCAAATCTCCTGCAAAAGACCTCTTTAAAGTGTTACAAAACAAAGATGTCACCTTGAGGACTAAGGTAAGCCTGACCCAAGCCATGGTATTTTCATTCACCTCATATGCATGTGAAAGCTGGACAATGAATAAGGAAGACCGATGAAGAATTGATGCCTTTGAATTATGGTGTTGGACAAGAATATTGAATATACCATAGACTGCCAGAAGAACGAACAAATCTGTCTTGGAAAAAGTACAGCTGGAGTGCTCCTTGGAAGGGATGATGGTCAGAGTTGTCTCACATACTTTGGACATGTATGTGGGACCAGTCCCTGGAGAAGGATACCATGCTTGGTAAACTAGAGGGTCAGTGAAAAAGAGGAAGACCCTCAACAAGGGATTGACGTAGTGGCTGTAGCAATGGGCTCAACATAATGACAATCATGAAGATGGCACAGGACCAAGCAGTGTTTCATTCTGTTGTACATAGGGTTGCTACGAGTAAGAACTGACTAGAGGGCACCTAACAACAACATGAGTCAGAATCAACTCGAAGGCACCTGTCATGGATTGAACTGTGTCCTCCAAAAATGTGTGTCAACTTGGTTAGACCATGATTCCACATGTTGTATGATTGTCCACCATTTTGTCATCCAATGTGATTTTCTTATGTGTTGTAAATCCTGCCTGTATGATGTTGATGAGATGGGATTAGCGGCAGTTATGATAATGGGGCAGGACTCAATCTATAAGATTGCATTGTGTCTTGAGATATAAAAGAGAGCAGTGAGCAGAGAGACATAAGGACTTTATACCACCAAAAAAGAAGCACAGGAAGCATAGCACATCCTTTGAACCTGGGTACCCTTGCAGAGAAGCTTCTAGTCCAGGGGAAGAGTGATGACAAGGACCTTCTTCCAGAGCCCAGAGAGAGAAAAAGTCTTCCCCTGGTGCTGATGCCCTGAATTTGGACTTCTGGTCTACTAGACTGTGAGAGAATAAACTTCTGTTTGTTGAAGCCATCCACTTGCGGTATTTCTGTTATAGCAGCACTAGATAACTAGGACAGCACCCAACAACAACAATAATACATAGGTTTTCTTTCGTGATGGGACTAAAACTCTCTAGCCTTTTGAAATGCATGGATCCTGTATTATTTCCCTTCCTCTCCTCCTCCCTTCTTCTCCACCAGCCCCTCCCACTTTCTCAGCTCTCTATTCTGTGGTGCCCTTTACACACAGATAGTCAGGAGCTCATGCACTTTACATTCTCTGCTGTCCATCTGAATTTCTCCGCAGAGAAGCCACATATTTTGGGGTCCTCTTAAGTATACAGTAGTTACTTGTCTATTTCCCCACTGAATTGAAAGCTTACTGAGGAAATAAATCAACTTGTTCTCTAGTATGTCCAAAGAACCCAGAATTTTGCCTGGCAATTAGGTACTCTAAAGATATTTGTTGAAAGAAGACATTTTGTCCCAGGGTTCTGCATCTTTCACTTCCCTTGCTGGGTATTTTGTTTTACCAAGAGTGCAAATCTCTGCTCAGCTGTAACGTTTTCCTAGCCTATTAAAGGGGAAGAACTTCCTTATTGTAAATGCATTACTAAGAGCTACGTAAATGAATTGTCAAGAAGGAATAGCAGTAGCAGCATCAATATCTAAGATATTTGCATGATGCCTGTGAACAAAAGAGCAAGAACTATAGGGAGAAAGGGAGATCCTAGGCAGCTCTTTTTAAACACATTTCTTTCTCTTTCAATATACAAAGTGAAAACACTGAATATTCCTCTGGAAGGACCAGGATGATTTTCTTCCAACATCCCTTTAGCAACCACAAAATATTCTTGAACTATAGGATAACGTTGCATATTTCTGCTGTAGTTAACCTACTGTTATTACTGAAGTGATTATAAAGTTATTTTAAAAATATGTATTTGAAGAAAGAATTGCTTTATATAAATATGAGACAATTTGGGAAAGAAAAATAAATAAATGTCAGGAACCACTCACCTTTTACTTTATGTTTTGAAAAATAGAAGCTCGGATAATCTGAGTCTTATCCAAATTCACACGGTTTGTTGCATAGACTTGGCCTCTTGACTCCATTTTCATTCTTTTAATTCAGAATCCTGTAACCTAACACAGTTTTGTCTGCTTTTGTGAGGCCATAAAGACTTTTTTCCTCTATGCAATATCATTTCTGGTGTTACAATGAAAGTTATAGGGAATGATTTGATTTATAAAATTAGATTTACACACTACTTACACATACTGTCTGTCCTTCTATAAAGTGAAATATTAAACCAAAAAATACCAGTGGCTGTGGGGTTGATTCCAACTCAAGGTGACCCCATGTTTACAGAGTAGAAAGCCTGTGACCTTTCAGAAGCAGATCTCCAGGCCTTCTTCCAAAGTGCTTCTGGGCGCATTCAAACCACCAACCTTTGGGTTAGTAGTCCAGCACTTAAACATTTGCATCCCCCAGTGACTCCTTGTATATGTATTGTATTTGTTCACTTCTAAATGTGTCATCCTGTTTTACTCCTCTTTTGGGATTCATCACATATTTTTGTGAAGAATAATCAGGACGAGAGGATCTTTATTTGGTTAGTTTCCTGGCCATTACAGTCACAGAGAAGGCATTAAACGTCCTCTGCCTCCCTTAACCAAACATCTGAAATCAAAGAACCTGATGCAAGCCCTACTGTGACAATTCGCAATGAGGCCTTTGCCTCTTGTGCAGAGAGAGAGGTCCTGCCGGGCAGCAGTGAAAAGAAAACTCATGTAATTCAGAGCCACATCCTTCTTTGTAATTGTCATTGGGTGAACCTATCAATGCCAGGTCTTTTCCAGTTCCTAAATAGTACTTCTTCCTCCTTTACTTTAATTTTACTCTTTTTAGAAATTTGCTTAATTAAATAACTGACAACAATTATCAGACAAAGGGATGATCATCTTTTTTACATATGTATCACCTTCATTTTCCAATTCGAGCCATGTTTGTGATACCAAGGCAGAAACATGAGTTACGTGTCTTTCACTGGACATTTTTTAAATCTTTAATTGTTGTTAAAATATATACAACACATTTGCCAATTCAACATTTTTTACATGTACAATTCAATGACATGAATTACATTAATCATGCTGTGCAACAATCACTAATGTCCATCACTTAGTTTTACATCATAATAAGCAGATACTCAATGTTTCCTAAACAATAACTCCTCCTTTCCCCCTCCTCTTACCCTGTTAACTACTAATAAAATTTGGTCTCTATTCAGTTGCTTATTCTAGATATTTTATGTAAGTGGGATCTTGCAATATTTGTCCTTTTGTGATTGACTTAATTCACTCAGCATGATGCTTTCAAGGTTCATCCATGTTATAGCATGTATCAGAACTTCAATTCTCTTTACGCTAAGTAACATTCCATTGAATATATATACCACATTTTGTTTATCCATTCATCTGTTGATGGACTGTTAGGTTATTTCCACCTTTTCTCTGTTGTGAATAGTGCTGCAATGAACATTGGTATACATGTGTCTGTGTACTGCTTTCAAGTTTCTTAAGTATATAGCTAGGAGTGCAATTGCTGGGTCATATGGTAGTTCTATGTTCAACTTTTTGAGCAACCATCAAACTTTTCATTGAAGTGAAAAAATTTTTGAAGTGAATAAATATTAAACTATTTTATTGTATGGCATATTTCTTTACATTCTCATTTTGAGTATCCTAACGTGGGGATTGGAAGAAGAAATCTAAAGCAACTGTCTATATGTAAATAGGGAAATTTGTTGTAAATTATTGAGGTGGCTCCCTCTGCCCTTGGAAAAACAGAAGTATAAATCATGCTAATATTTAATGTTCAAATAATAAAGAACAAATACTTAAAATTAATCTGAGATAACATTTTATTGATCAACATTACCTAGAATAAGAATCAACTCGATGGGACACAACAACAATTGTTCTTTTCATGTGTCAAGCACTATTCCAAAGTCTTACAAATATTAGTTTATTTTTCATAACAATCTTGTAAGTTAAATATTGTTATCATTGCCATCTTACAGATAAAGAAACTGAGGCTTACAGGTGTGGAGTAACTTGTGTAGTCACTTAGCTAGTTATGGAGGAAATGCATTGAAACCTAAGCATTGAGCTCCACAGCTCATGATCTTAGTCACTCACTGTGGCCACATTTTTGCCCAAGAAAGAACAGTTGATTCAATATCAATCAGAATCTTCTGTGTTTTTTTCATATAAATATGAAATAAACTGGGAAATGAAAATAAAATTATAAATTAAATCAATGATTTTAAGGTCTTTCTCCTATTTTTTTCCTTCATATATGTTACATCTTTAGTGAAAAAAAAATGTTAGTGAGAAATACCCTACTGTGATGGAAGGAACCAGAACCAATGGAACAAACTGAGATCAGGATTGCTATGGTTAGCGGTACAATATCTGGTGAAGAAGCCTTCTTGAGATCCAACCCAACTTCTCCGCTCTTCCTTAAAAGGAAAGACAGATGTAAGTGCAGCTGAAACACCAGACAACAAAATGCATTATGCTTCTTTTTCCATTACACCTTGTATAAAGAGATTGTGTACTAACTCTAGATGAACCATGTGTAAGGAGAATTGGAACAGGCTGCTTGTTAATCACTAAACCCAGTCTATTACCCATTCTACATTTGTGATTGCCCTATGTGACATATTCCATCGATGTGAATTTCCACCAAAGGTGGATGAACAGTTTTTAAAAAATCAATATATGATCTGATTGGAATTGAAGAGAGTAGCCTAGATCAATGCGTATCAAATTTTGGGGAGCTTAGGAGTCCACCTAGAGATCTTGTTAATACAGATTCCTGGGCACAGTAGTACTTGATCTAGTAGATCTAGGTTTTTTGTTAGTTGAAGTTGAGTTAGTTCTCACTCATGGTGACTCTGTGTGCAAAGTAGAACTGCTCTATAGGATTTTCAAGGCAACGACTTTTCAGAAACAGATCTCCAGGCCTGTCTTCCGAGGTGCCTCAGAGTGGGTTTTAACCAACAGCTTTTAGGTTAGTAGCCAAGCTCTTAACCATTTGTGCCTCCCAGGGACTCTTAAATTTAGGGCAGGGTTCAAGAAATTGCATTCTTAGTAAAATCCCAGATGATGCTGATGCTGCCTGTCTACAGGCCATATTTTGAGTATCACTGTGCTAGATAACTTCCAAGATGACTACGAAGGTGAGACTTATTTATGAGGGGGCTTAGAAAATACACATCACTCATTATAGTCCATGTGATATTTCCTGAAGATCCTCCTGCCTTATTTCCTCACGTACCTATTCTCTGTGATGTTTTTTTATCCTTGGGAAGGAATTTTTCTGAGATCCCATTATTGTATATCTTTAATCAGCTCTCAAATAGGCTCTGGATTACCACAGAGAGGATTCACCTCTTCATAGGTACATAGAGTACCTCAGAATAATTACTAAAATATGGGCTGCTAGTATTTACTTGCACTAAGATATCTTGGGGTTTTGTACTAAAAAGGGTTCCATTCCTAGTTCTGATATGTTAACACAACACTTGGCTTTATCCCTGGTACACAGTAGGTCCTTAAAAGTCATTAATGTTGAATGAGATGTGAAATCATTGAACAAAGAATTTTAAGCATCATGATTAAACTGCTTAGTTTTTAGTCCTCTCCTGTACTGATGGGGTGGATAAAAAAGCCCTTTCTAATCTAAGTTTTGTGCACTTGTTTTGCCAAGTGGTACTGTACTATAGATTTGGTGAAGTTGGTTATGGCTTGGGAGTGGGGAGCATTTGGTCAAGGAGTATATTTAAGACACATGCTCAGGAGCAAATTATGTTTAGCAGTGTGTTAAAATGCCTTTCCTATTAGCCTAGCCCTGTCAAAGAGTTTGAATTAGACCGTTTTTCACTTTTAAGAATGCATTGTACTCTCACTCACTGTTTCTTCTGAACTTTCTGCAAATGTTTTATAAGCATTATCTTGTTTTTCCTTACTACACACCATTCAGAGGTGTGTGACCAAGTAGTGTTATCATCACTGTACAGACACATAGAAGTTAATTGACTTTCTTCAGATCATGAAGAAGTAGGAAAAGCCAGTAATAAGTGAAACATTAGCCTGCTTTTTCAGAGTGTGAGCATAGTAGCTGTCACAGAGTTACTCCTTTCCTTCTACCATCAAACATAAAATATCCTCTAGTCATGATATTGCCTCCAGGAAATGAGGCTTCTTGAAAGATGTTTGCATGGATTAAAGTAGGTCCATTTTAGGGTCAAGTCAAAGCATCCCTGCACTCTTTGTAATTTTATGAAACATCAAAAACCATCTTTTTCAGTGAAAAAAGAGATTCAGCTAATTCCTAAATTATAGAGAAGTTGTTAGAAAAATTTTAAGATTTTCGTTTAAATCTTTGTGTGTACCCTTTTAGACACCTAGGCTCCCATGCAAAACTCCATCTCATTTATAATATGCCCTCAATATTGTTGAGAAGCATTCTGCTATAGAGCTTTTTGCCTCTACGTGTCTCATTGAGTATGCCAATGTCCCTAGGTCCTGACTGTTCTTGCTCCCTGGCCAATTCTCTGCATTGTTGATGCATATGGAAATTCTGAAAAGTGAGATAATTCCTCACAGTAATACAACAGGTGAACTTCCCAGAGTAGTGCAAATGGTTAAGTGCTAGACTACTAACTGAAAGTTTGTTGGTTCAAACCTACCAAGAGGCACTTCGGAAATAACGACTGGTGATCTGCTTCTGAAAAGTCACAGCCTTGAAAATGTTATGGAGTGCACTTCTACTCTGCACACATAGGGTCACCATGAGTCACAATCACCTCAACGGTAACTGATAACCAAAAACAACAATATATCAGGTAATCTCAAAATGCATTCAGTCTATTTCTGGATAAAGACCATGCCTGCTTACTGCTTGCTATAAAAGTGGCAGATTTCCTAAACTCAGAATTCCTCAGCTGCAGAATGAACCTCTGCTTGGATAGCCATCCATCTAGGCCCAGCAGGTCATATTTTGGGGCAAATATACTGACACTACCTCTATTGCTTTTGATAGGTGCAATGGATTGAGTTGTAACCCCAAAAAAATATGTGTCAACTTGACCAGGCCTTGATTTCCAGTATTGTGTGATTGTCCATGATTTTGTTATCCGATGTGATTTTCCTATGCCTTGTAAATCCTACCTCTATGATGTTAATGAGGTGGGATTAGAGGCAGTTATATTAATGAGGCAGGACTGAATCTACAAGATTAGGTTGTATCTTAAATCAATCTCTTTTGAGCTATAAAAGAGAGAAATGAGCAGAGAGACAAGGGTACCTCATAACACCAAGAAACAAGAGCCAGGAGAATAGTATGTCCTTTGGACCTGGGGTCCCTGTGTTGAGAAGCTCCTTGACTTCGGAAGACTGATGATAAGTATCTTCTTCTAGACCCAACAGAGAGAAAAAGACTCCCCCAGATACGGCACCCTGAATTTGGACTTCTAGCCTCCTAGACTGTGAGAGAATAAATTTCTCTTTGTTAAAGCCATCCACTTGTGTTATTTCTCTTATAGCAGCACTAGATAACTGAAACAATGGGTTTGTTGTTAGGTGTCGTCAAGTCAGTTCGGACTCATAATGACCCTATGTACAACAGATGGGAGTAATAAAGTCCTTTGTTTCTGTCTTAGTTACCTAGTGCTGCAATAACAAAAAATTACAAGTGGGTCACTTTAAGAACAAGAATTTATGGTCTTGTAGTTTTGGAGACTGGAATCAAGGCTCTAGGGGATGATCCTTCCTCTTCGGTAGCCACAGGTGTTCGTTGGTATTCCTTGGTTTCTGTCTTCCCCCTATGTGTGTCTCTGTGTTTATTTCTGCTCCTCATATAAGATACCATTCATAAGTGATCAGATTTAGAACATCCCCCAACTCTTGTAAGACCACAATAAAAGAACAAAAGGAAAGTCCTATTTCTAAACAGGGTCATATTTACAGATACAGGGGTTAAGACTTTTTATACCAAAGACCAAAACCTGTTGCAGTGGAGTTAGTTCCAACTCATAGCAACGCTATAGGACAGAGCAGAAGACTTTGCATAGCAGCCCCAAAATCAAGTTACTTGACCCTAGTGAAATGGCTGGCCTAGGTCTGAAGCATGCCTCCATCTTAGCACTTGCTGAAATTCTTTTTAACAATCAGCAAACTTCATACAGACTTAAAGGCTTGTAACCAAGGAACTGTTTTTCTTTGTGGTTAAGCCAAAGATATAGAAAGAATCCCCCTGAGGGTGACATTGATGCCAATGGTTTATCAGACATCTCTGGCGACAACCGCCCTCAAATAAATATGTTGCTCATATAGCTATTTTAGCAGAATTATTTTAGGAAAGAATGTTTTTTAATCAGCTTGTGATTGTGACCACTTTGTATACCCCATTGTAGTCACTTACATCTGTAATTTAAGAATATAACCAACCCCAATCACTCACCTTTGCTTATCGTACCAATCTCCTTCACTTTCCCGCTTCAAGGTATCCTGCCTCCCATTTATCTGAATCTCTGAGCACCTGTAGTAAATTTTATACTATCGGTTCCTGATTTTACTATATAAATGTACCCCTTTGTCTCCCATTCTTTAGAGCATTTGGTTTCATTTGTGTGAAACCTAATGTAACCCCGGTTTGAACTGGTTTTAAATCTTCAATAAATCTCTTTACTTTTACTTTTCTTACTGTTGGACAACTTCAGCATAACTTTTTTGGGGACACAATTGGATCAATAACATTCTCTGATCCAGGAGTCGTGTGTCTCTCAGCAGCATCCATGGGTCTGTGGTAGGCTAATTTATAAACTTGTGTGCGTATTCCAGTGAGAGTTCTAATCCCTCTAGCATCCCTGCACACTGTAAAACATATTTAAGTAGGGCAACATCCCCACAGAAGTACTTCATTTCTTCCCAGTAGATCTTTCCCAAACTATAGGCTACTTCATTAAAAGTTTTATTTCAGTCACACTGTGGTGGCCAATGAATTAAATGAGGATTTTTGAAGGATAAAATCAACACAGAATGAGAATATCAGAAGTGCAAGAGACTTGATTTAAGAATGGAAAAGACATAATTTCTTCCTCTTGTGACCTTATTATTCGGTGTCCTGCAGCAGCAATACAGGGTTTCTGTGTCTCGGGCAGCTGTCACAAATGTAAATGCCTACTACTGTCTTTAGCAGCTGAAGATGAATTTAAAGCTGGGTTGACCGACTAACAATGGCATTTATTAGTGCATGACACATATGTTAGATATTGCTCCTCTGTTGTTCTAGCTGTTGTTGTGAGCAACCTGAGGGCAGGAGCTATGTAGCGTTTATCCTGTTCTTCTGCACCACCAGTCACAATGTCTTCAGCGTAAGAAGTGTTTGTTGAATGACTGTCAAATAGATGAAATTCAAGGCCTTATTGAAAGAGGCTGTATATTATCGAATGGAGTCAATCTTCCTGGATTCAAATCTCAACTCTACCCCTTATTAGCTGCACATTTGGTCAGTTTCTTTAATTTCTGTCTCAGTGTCCTTATCTGTGAAGATGGAATAATAGTAGTGCCTGTTTCACAGACTTGTGAGATTTAACACTCACTAAAAACTGAGTAGCTCTTATTTATTATTGGCTCTAAGCATTTGAACCCCATAGAACTCCATTCATAGCATATTCAAGAAAGAAAACTAGTCTTACTCATTTGTTCTAAATTGTTTATAGTCATTGCTGCTCCAAATTTAGATTTACATTATAGTAAACATAGTTTAAATCTTAAATCTAAATTCATTTTATAATGTAAAGCTCACCTTATGCTTAATTATTTTAAATGTGAATGCATGCTCTTTTGGAGGCTGGTTGAATTTAAATATTAAGCTAGATTTTCATCTCTCATAATTATTACCCATCCTTTGACAACATGAAAAACTTCCCACTCCTTTATGTAAGCATTTCCCCCGCATTCACCATCTTGCCCAGCAGTATAGCTAATTCTGAGCCAAATCTACACAGGCTGTCAATTTCGTATGTACAACATCTGGTTGCTTCCATATTTGCCATTTGCGGGGCTGAAAGTGGTATATTTGATTTGGAAAATGTGTCACTGAGTCCCACCCATCCCATACACAGTCCTCCTTCTTGAGGAAGATATTTCCAAACTCCTTCTATTCTTACTTGAATTTTGAAGTCTTCTAAAGAAAATTTTACCCCTAGGTTGAGACTGCCTCCTTACCCATCATGTAGTTGTTTCATTTCAGAGCTCTCTTAAAAAGCATAATGTCTTGCAGTAATATCTACAATCAACACAGATAATGTTACATTAACCAAATTGCTAGAAATCTATTATGCCCTATGTATGGAGTAAATGAGCAGTAAATCTACACAGCTGCTGCTATCTGCTCTTTTAGACTTCCCTGTAGTTAAGCAATGAATCTTTATCGACTTCCTGAATAATTTACTCCCAAATGCATTAAATTGAATGTAAAAGGAACTTATACAAAATGAAGACAAACTACTTCTTGGAGTTGGTGATAATCCTAAAACTTCCATAATGTCCCTTTTCATTTAAATAAGCATGTTTCAATTTTTGTTTTTTCTTTATTTCTCCTCTGGTCTGAGCTTTAAGTGATTTAATAGCATTAGCTTTAACAAACAAGCAAGCTAAAAACAAACCAAAAAACAACAGTTATTAGTAAAAGTAAAAAATTCAATTGAATACGAAAAGGAGAGCAGAAGCTTCTGTAATTCAAATAAAAATGAGTCGGCCACATTGATTTTTCTTATTTAAATATTCATTTTAACCTGGTACTTTTACAAGACCACCTATTGTTAAAAAAAAAGAAAAAGGGAAAAAATGCAATTTGGTGGAATTATTAAAAATAATGAAGTAATAATCTTGAATGAGTGGCTGGCCCTGCCAAATTAGAGTTATGAAGGCTCGTCTTTGCAGTTATTCCCATTTTCATTTCTCCATTTCAATAGCTCTTTGCTCTCTTGGTTCTTACTAAAAATTTTCATGTTATTCAAATACTCAGAGTTAGAAGGAGACTGGAAAGATCTTTCATGATATTCCCTTATTTACTTGTGGTCACCATGAGTCAGGAGAGTATTGACTCCATGACAACTGTCTTTTTGAGGTGACTGACTAAGAAAATGAAGCTCAATCAACTCAAATGGCATACATCCCCTAGACCATTTGGCTAGTTAGTGGAAGAGTACCCGAAACTAGGATTTCTAAATCCCAATCTACTTCCTTAAAAAAATTCCTGCTTCATTTAATACACAGGACTGTCAAATGACATTTTGGGATAATCCTAATGATAATCCTAGCAGAGGTCCTGCATCATTGCCCAGACAGAGCTTTCTCTGATGAACCTAAAATCCATTTCCTTAAACTCTGCTTTCCCCCGTGTCATCCTAAGATTCCTGTCCTTTTATTCCAAGTTGATGAATAACTAATAACACAGAATAGTTAATAAGTAAGTATGTAATCCCTTACACAGTCAATATGTGTACTTCAAGGGGGCCTTATGGAGAAAGATATTTAATGAAAAAGGAATATAGACCAATGCCATTTCAGGTAATTTGATAACTCCCCAAAGAATATAAAAATGCAGGCTAGCTTTTCAATAGCTCAATTCATAGTGTTATTATGTGCCATGGATTCGATTTCGACTCATAGTGACCCCATGTTACAGAGTAGAACTGTCCCAGAGGGTTTTCTTTATGGGAGCAGATCCCCAGGTCTTTTCCAGCTGAGCTTGCTGCGTGGGTTCAAACCACTGATCTTTTGGTTAGTAGCCAAGCACTTAACTATTGTGACACCAGGACTTCTTAACTAGTAGGAAGTTAACTACTGAGGCTATGCATTCAGCCAGCTTTACAAGAAAGGGTTACTGCTGTGTTCTAATAAGCAAGAAACAATTATTCACAGTATAACTAAAACGGTACAGTAATGGTAACTGCTTTTTTATTCATTGGTGAATGTTGATTTACTCTCTTTCCAAAAGATGAGGATTTCTAAGAGTCAGATATTGTCTTTTGAAAGACCTGAGTTTAAAAATAGAATGGCTATATAATTACACTTACTCCTCACTTAACAACTATCTCGTTTTACGACATTTCACATTTACAATAATAGTAAAAAATCTACTATCTGGCTATTTTGCACATTAACAACATATATCTGGCAGTAACGAATGCTGAGATGTGAGGCAAGAGTAACACTGGCTAAGGTTATTTGTCAACTTGGCTGGGTCATGATTCTCAGTGGTTAGCAGGTATGTAATGATACAACTTGGCAGGTATGTAATGATATAATCTGGCAGTTATATAATGGTGTAATCTGGCAGTTATATAATGATATAATTTGGCACTTATGTAATGATGTAATTTAGCAGTTATGTAGCTATGCTGCTAACCAAAAGGTTGGCAGTTCATATCCATCAGGTGCTCCTTGGAAACTCTATCGGGCAGTTCTACTCTGTCCTACAGGGTCACTATGAGTTGGAATTGACTCTACAGCAACAGGTTTTGGGTAATAATATAGTCATCTTCCATTTTGTGATCTGATGTGGTCATCCTCCATTTTCACATAATGCCGACTTTCACATAACCACCTGGTCTTTGTAAGCTAACCATGTCAATAAATGAGGCATGGGTGTAAATCCTACTTATGGCTTTAACATAGGATAGAAATAATTGTCCATTAATACCTAGACCCTTGCCTATTTCAATTTTATTTCCACACCTTCATTTGAATCATGGAAAAATCATACTGCATAATACTGTTATGTCACTTATCACACTGCAGTGCAATTGTCTGTTTCCTTGACTATATTTTCCCAACAACTGTGAGCTCTTTGAGGGTTGGCATGAGATCATTTAATTATTTATCTCTAGTGTCTAGCACAGGACCTGGCACAAAACAGAGTACTTTTTTGTTTAATAAAGTAATCAATTTATAATAATTAGTTCAATAAATAAGGAAAATACATCATATAAAGTACTTTAAGAGTACAGTCTTTTTTTTTTTTTTTCCTTATTAACATTGGTCTGATTATATACTGGCTTCTAATTCCTTTATAACATACATTTTGAAAATAGCAAATTTCTACTTAACTTGGAATATATTCCCACTCCTCATTCAACGGAATAATTTAGCTTAGTAATTCACTTGTTTTCCCTTACTAAAAATAGGCATGCCAGTTTATTATAAAAAGTGAAAACTATTATTCTGATTTCTTAAGTAGGAAAAAAACCCAAAATTTTGCTTTCTTAAGAAAAAGACATAAAAAATTAATAATTAATCATCAGGTTTTATATTTTTCTATTTCTTTGACTTTTCAAATCATAACAATAAAATGCTGTTTTCCCAACCAAAATCTTTCTGATATCAGAAGAAAAAGGGTATTTCACATTCAAACAACTCAGGACATCTATGGAAAATACAATACCACAGCAGTTCTGTTGTCCTATAATGAAATATAAGAACAATAACCTATCTTTTAAAAAAAACATATAATGAGAAGATTATATGCACAAGGAAATCAATTTTCTTAAAATTATTAATTGGATATCTGTATATATTTATGTTTTTCTCTCTTTTCAGGTGCTTCTGGATGAGTCCGAACTGCCAGTCTTTCAGTTAGTAGTAGAGCACTTAACTGTTCAGTTAGTAGTAGAGCACTTAACTGTTTGTGCTACCTGGGTACTTCATTATGTATGTATGTGAGTGTGTATGTATATATACTCATATATTCATATATAAATGTATATATTTGCACACACACACACACACACATAAATTCTTGTTTCCTCCTATATAAATAAATGCAGTTTGTTGATGTTAGGATTAAATATTGCCTTTGGTTATCAGCTGACATAAACTATTGGTTTAGCTCCTAACAGGAGACTATCATGATTGATTTAGATAAACTATTGGTTTAGCTCTTGACAGGCGACTATATATATACATATATATATATATATATATATATATGTATATATATATACACATAGACACACATATACATATATATACTGTATAAATATATATGTACATATATATGCCAGCTCACAACCAAAGATAAAATTTAACCTTGACGTTGACAAAGTATTTATCTGTAAGGAGGAAATGGTGATTGAGTTTAACTGCAAAGAAACTTTTGTTAAAAGGAAACCAATAACAATGTGTTTAGTCCAAATTTGGTTGTTTAAAAGACAAATGAAAGTTTTTAAGGGAATGTCATCAAATAAGTAGGCAATTTTAAATCTCTAACTTGAATCTCTATTTGAATTAACCAAACAATAAGAAATGGTATAGAGTACTAGGAAGAGTAGTGGGCTGGGAGTCAAGAAACAATTCTAGATAGATCTCCACTACTAATTAAGCATGTGGTTTTGAGCAAGTTACTTAATTTGTTGGTCCTTGCCAAGTCCTGTTGATTCTTCTTGGTAAACATTTCTGAGTCATGTAGGGTTTTTTTTTATTATCTGCATAATTGCAGATTGATGATGCTTTCACTGTGGTCCACAAATCTCTGCTCCTCATCCCAATGCTATTTTTCACACCTCTGCCAGGATGATTTTATATAGAGCAGATCTCACTTGGCATTTTAAATCCTTCAAAGGCATGCCATTAACTACAAGATACATTAAACCTCTTCACCGAGACCCTAAGGTCCTTCATGACCTGGTCTGTGCTCACCTCTTAATGCTTCAGTGTATCATTCCGCATGTGCAGCAAGTTATCAGCTCACATAGAATCACTGGAATTACTTGCCATTCCTTTTATGCCTTGTCACTTGCTGTCTCCTTCCCTTATAGTGTCCCTCTGTCATGTACCTGGATAATTTTTTTTTCACCCTTCAAGACTCAATCTAAAAGACTTTTTGTCTGTGAAGCCTTCCTTGACCCCTCCAGGAAAATTATATTACAGGTAAAATGAAGCTGATCTTACATCTCTGTTCCCATAGTTTTCTGTATAAACTGTTCTTGTACCATGATCATTATTATTTTTATTCTCCATTATTATATAATTAATATTGTTTAATTATATGTCTCCCTTAACAGAATGTGAGGTTTTGAAATGTGGGATTTTTCTCTGTTCTTTTTCTGTCAGTCATCCCCTTGAATAATACAGTATGTGGCTCAGTGTAGGCATAAATTGTATGTTAGGTTAGATTAATGAACAAATGGACCTTGCTGTGCATTTTGGTAACCTGAGAGTGTTGTAAGGACATAATTTGTGGTCATGATTGTGCTTCACGGAGTGTCTGAAAAATCTAAATGTGTGTGTATGGATTTGTTTACACACTCGTGTCCTCAGGAATTTTCCTGATGAACTGAAGAACTGAACTATTTCCCATAGTTACTTCAAGTTCCCAAATGAATCCATAATCCAAAGATTCCATTAGGTTCTAATGTTGCGTGATTCTAAATTCACTAAACCAACCACAAAGGACAATAATATAATGAACCCCAAACCAGAACTCTGCCTACCAATAGTGTAGAAGTCATCTCTGGCTCCATATTCTTCCACCAAACCTTTCCCCTGCCAATACATGAGTTCAGGGAGACCAGATGCCAACTTGTGGTGACTCCATGTGTGTCAGATTAGAACTGTGCTCCACAGAGTTTTCAATGTCTGATTTTTTTGGAAGTAGATATCCAGGCTTTTCTTCCAATGAAATCAAGCCTCTAATCTTTTGGTTAGCAAATGAGTGTGTTAACTGTTTGCAATGCCCAGGGACTGTATGCTATGCTTTCCACTCTTTTTGAGCCTTTGAAGAGTATCATAGCCAGATTTGTGCTACAGAGAGATTTGAGCAAAGAGACAGCACAAGAAACGTCAGACATGAGGCTCAGGTAGTGTAAATGAGGTCTTGTATTGGTCAGTTTGCTTATAGGTGTGCAGCCCTGTATCTATAAGCTCCTACGGTCCTCAGACATTTAATAGAGTTCAACTGAGTCTTCTCAATTGACTTACAGGATTTTAAGAAAGTAATTTTCGGTTTATGCCTATTTTGAGCCAAACACTAGTTTCCAATTTGAAAATCACTAGTTTCTCTTTGCAAAAAGATAACTTTCCTTCCCTAATTCCAAATTTAATATTTTCCTCCATTGTTTTGGCTTAAAACTATAATTTTTATTAACAAATGCATCAATTTATATATCTCATAAAAGGCATGTATTTAAGAAAATCTATTTCTAGGTGTCTATTTTAGACCACATTTGTTCAAAAAAAGTTAAATAAGTTATAACTTATTACATGTCTGTGTTATAATCTTGTCTTATTTGAATTTCTTTAGAACTTTTTTTGCTGCTTAATCATATATGAATATAAACTCAATGGTAGAAAATGCAGTAAAATATATTAATCATAATCTTTGTGTGAAAATGCATATTATCATTGAACAACAGTCAGAGAATTATTTTGGAAAAATGGCTTGAAATATGATAGTTCGCTGGAAAAATATATGCATTAACTGCATTGTCTTGAAAAATTATGATGTCATCATGAATTAATATCTTTATATTAAATACCAACCATAAATGGTGCTACATAATGAGGCTAGAGCGTTTTAAAGAAAAACATTAAATTTGCTGTTATTGAAAGTTTTTGGAAATGTAATCTCAAGTTCATGTATTGAAATCTTACACTCTATTAAGCATTCCAAGACAAAACTCATTGCCGTCGAGTCGATTCTGACTCATAGCAACCCTATAGGACAGAGTAGAACTGCCCTATAGGGTTTCCAAGAAGCAGCTGGTGGATTTGAATTGCTGACCTTTTGGTTAGCAGCCAAGCTCTTAACCACTTTGCCACCAGGGCTCCATTACTAAGCATTAAACCTCACATTTTATGGGCTGCTCCAGGGACATGGCTATGCCCTTAATTACTACATAAAGACTATTCTTGGTCTAAGAGTGGGAGACAAAATAGAAAATAAATTTGGAATACTGTATTTTTCCATTAAATTTGTAGTTCCTTATTAAACTATGACTATAGCTCAATGGTGTTCACACTGTTTCATTTGGGAGAAATCTCATACAGAACCCACCTTCTAAAACAGACAGCAGTGGCTGCTCTGGTTTAACCATTGGATTGAAGCATCTGGGTTAATGCCTAGAGCCTTTTCTCTCTTACTGTTGCTTCCTTGCCCTTTAAGCTCTGTTGAGGTCACCATGAGTTAGAATCAACTCCATGGCAACTGGTTTTGTTCTAGGGGGCAGTTGAAAAACACTGGTATAGACCACTGATAACTTCTGATTGGTACCAAGTTTTACAAGTAGAAACATAACAATCTTGGAGTGCATTCAAACTTTCAGGCACAAGTTAAAATTATACCCTAATAAACTCAACTCTTTTTATCTAATTAACTTAATTTTGATTTCTCAAATTACTGTAAGAAGAATCTTTAAGTTCTGTTTCCTGCAATGATCCCAGGTACTGAAAAAGTTTGTAACTGGTGATCTTTGAAAGACATCCCAGAAAACTCTAGAATGTATGTTAAAAATCCTTACAGAGCATTTTATATTGCCCGAGGGCGTCACGATCTCTCCACATTACCTGCTACAGAGTCTTTTCCAGCAAAGGAGAGAACAGAGAGAAATTACATCCATTTTTCCCACATTCCCAGAGGGTCTTTGCAAACCCCATGGTGGTTTTCCTGATTGTTTTAATTATTTGTTTATTTAATAAATATTTAATGAGTGTCTGCTCTGTGCCAGATACTATTCTAGGCACTGGGATAAAACAATGAACAAAACATACAAAAATTCTTGTCTTCATAGAACTTACATTCTAGTAGGAAGATAATGGCAAATAAACAAATAGTAAAAATATATACATATAACGTATATGATTATGTGTATATGATAACTATATATGTTTGTAGATATCATATATATATAGAGAGAGAGAGAGAAAGAGAAACTCTGAAACTCACTCTTAAACATTGAATAGCTAAAGCTAAGGAAACAAATGATGAAGTAAAAGACCTGAACAGAAGATTTCAAAAGGTGGCTCAAGAAGACAAAGGAAAGTATTACAAAGACATATGGAAAAACCTGGAGATAGAAAACCAAAAGGGAAGAATACGCTTAACAATTCTCAAGCTGAAAGAACTGATGAAAAAATTCAAGCCTTGAGTTGCAATAGTGAAGGATTCTATGGGGAAAATATTAAATGATACAGCAAGCATCAAAAAAAGATGGTAGGAATACATAGAGTCACTATACCAAAAAGAATTTGTCGACATTCAACTTTTTCAGGAGGTAGCATATGATCAGGAGCTGATAGTACTGAAGGAAGAAGTTCAAGCTCACTGAAGACATTGGCAAAAAACAAGCTCCAGAAATTGATGGAATACCAATTGAGATGTTTCAACAAACAGATGCAGTACTGGAAGTGCTCACTCATCTATGCCAAGAAATTTAGAAGACAGCTACCTGGCCAACTAATTGTAAGAGATCCATATTTATGCCTATTCCCAAGAAAGGTGATCCAACTGGATGCAGAAATAATCGAACAATATCGTTAATATCACATGCAAGTAAAATTTTGCTGAAGATCATTCAAAAGCAGCTGCAGCATTATATCGACAGGGAACTGCCAGAAATTCAAGGCAGATTCATAAAAGGACGTGGAATCAGGAATATAATTGCTGATGTCAGATGGCTCCTGGCTGAAAGCAGAGAATACCAGAAAGATGTTTACCTATGTTTTATTGACTATACAAAGGTATTCGATTGTGTGGATCATAACAAATTACGGATAACATTGCAAAGAATAGGAATTCCAGAACATTTAATTGTGCTCATGAGGAACCTGTACATAGATCAAGAGGCAGTTGTTCGAATACAACAAGGGGATACTGCGTGCTTTAAATTCAAGAAAGCTGTGCATCAGGGTTGTATCCGTTCACCATACTTATTCAATCTGTATGCTGAGCAAATAATCTGAGACCCTGGACTATATGAAGAAGATTGCGGCATTAGGATTGAAGGAAGACTCATTAACAACCTGTGTTATGCAGATGACACAACCTTGCTTGCTGAAAGTGAAGAGGGCTTGAAGCACTCACTGAAGAAGATCAAAGACCACAGCCTTCAGTATGGATTACACCTCAATATAAAGGAAAAAAAAAAAAACCTCACATCTGGACCAATAAGCAATATCATGATAAACGAAGAAAAGGTTGAAGTTTTCGAGGATTTCATTTTACTTGGATCCACAATCGACCTCCATGGAAGCAGCAGAAAAGAAATCAAATGACGCATTGCATTGGGCAAATCTGCTGCAAAAGACCTCTTTAAAGTGTTAAAAAGCAAAGATGTCACCTTGAAGACTAGGGTGAGCCTGACCCAAGCCATGGTGTTTTCAATCGCCTCGTATGCATTTGAAAGTTGAACAATGAATAAGGAGGACCAAAGAAGAATTGACATCTTTGAATTGTGGTGTTGGCAAAAAGTATTGAATATACCATGGACTGCCAAAAGAATGAACAAGTCTGTCTTGGAACAAGTACAACCAGAGTGCTCCTTAGAAGCGAGGATGGCGAGACTATGTCTCATATATTTTGGACATGTTATAAGGATCAGTCCCTGTAGAAGGACATCATGCTTGGTAAAGTAGAGGGTCAGCAAAAAAGAGGAAGACCCTCAGTGAGATGAACTGACACAGTGGCTGCAACAATGGCCTCAAGCATAACAGCGATTGTGAGGTTGCCGCGGGACTTGGCATTGTTCTGTTGAACATAGGGTAGCTATGAGTTGGAACTGACTTGACACTTGACAGCACCTAATGGTAACAACATGTATACATACACATGCACACACACACACACATATGTATGTATGTATGTGTGGAACCCTGGTGGCACAGTTGTTAAGTGCTATGGCTGTTAATCAGAAAGTCAGCAGTTCCAATCCACCAGTCGTTCCTCGGAAACCCTATGGGGCAGTTCTACTGTGTCCTATACTGTCACTATGAGTCGAAATCAACTCAACAGCAATGGTTTTTTTTTTGGTTTATGCACACACACCTACACACACACGCACACGCACACATGCACATATATATAGTCATTATCATGGATTGAATTGTGTCCCCCAAAAATGTCTATCAACCTGGCTAAGCCATAATTCCCAGTATTGCATGATTGTCTACCATTTTGTCATCTAATGTGATTTTCCTCTGTGTTGTAAAGCCTATCTCTATGATGTTGATGAGGTGAGATTAGCGGCAGTTATGTTAATGAGGCTGGACTCAATCTGTAAGATTAGATTGTGTTTTAAGCCAATCTCTTTTGAGATATAAAAGAGAGAAGGGAGCAGAGAGACATGGGGACCTCATACCACCAAGAAAGCAGTGCCAGGAGGAGAACGCATCCTTTGGATTTGGAGCCAAGTTTCCTACGTCAAGAAGCTCCTAGACCAAGGGAAGATTGATGGCAAGGAACTTCCTCCAGAGCCAACAGAGAGAGAAAGACTTCTCCTGAGCTGATGCCCTAAATTCTACCCTACTAGAATGTGAGAAAATACATTTCTCTTTGTTAAAGCCATCCACTTGTGGTATTTCTGTTATAGCAGCACTAGATAACTAAGAGAGTCATGTATAATGATAAGTAAGTGCTATGGAGAAAAATAAAAATAAAGCCAGGAAAAGGAGAAGGTTGTAGGGAGAAAGGATTGTAAATTTTTTAATAAAGTGGTCTGGTAATGGCCTCTGTCAGAAGACAGGCCTAGTGATCTGCTTCCAAAGATCACAGCCTTGAAAACCCTTTGGAGCAGCTCTACTCTGCACACATGGGGTCAACATGAATGCGAATCGACGGCAAATAACAACAACAATGCTTCACTATGGTGATATTTGGGCAAGGACTCTAAGGAGATGAGAGTGAGCTCTGCAGATAATTGTGGGAAGAGTATCTTAGGCAGAGAAAACAGTGGGTGCAAAGTCTTTGAGGTGGGAGCCTGCCTGGAGTGCTCATGCTCCAAAGAAAATTTAGGAAGACAATGTGCTTGAATAGCGTGAGAAAAGGTCAGAGGTTAGGGGTAGAGGCTAGCAAAGTAATGGGAGGAGGTCAGCAGACTATTGCACAGGCTTTTAGGTTACTGTAAGTACTTTTGCTTTCATTCTGAGGGAGGTGAGAAACTGTTGGAGGGTTGTGAGTGGAGGAGTGACATGTTCTGACTCATATTTTAAAAGGCCCACTCTGGCTTCTGTGTTGCAGATTAAGACTAGAGGGGATCAGAACAGACCAAGAGAGACAAGTTAATGCCACTTGCAGGAATCCAGGCATGAGGAGTGGATAGCTTGGGCGAGACTGATAACAGTGGAGGTATGTGGTGAACCAAGGTCCAATTCTGGATATATTTTGAAAGGAGCCCGTAGAATTTTCTAATTGATTGAGTACAAGGTGTGAGTCAGAGAAAAACCTCATTTCTCTCCTTTTTGCTAAATCTTAAAAAACACATTTGTTTCAAGTTATTTGTAAATAAAGTTATGACATATACAGTGGTTTACTGCTAAGCTGTACTATGGAAATTCTTGGCATGAAAAATACTAAGAAGACTGAATACGAACTGTGCCTGATAAAATTAGGAAGAAAAATATTAAAAAAGTAAAATTATATATATATATGTATAAATATGGAGGAGCCCTGGTTGCTCAGTGGTTAAAGCAGTTGACTGCTAACCAAAAGGTCAGCAGTTCAAAACCACCAGTAGCTCCATGGGAGAAAGATGTGGCAGTCTGCTTCTATGAAGTTTTACAGCCTTGGAAACCCAAAGGGGTCTCTATGAGTCGGAACTGACTTGACGGCAATGGGTTTAGTTTTTTTTGATTTTGATATATATATAAACATATATCATACACACACATACACACCCACACACATATATACACACATGGTTTTCTGGCGAGGAAGAAACAAATCACAACTGGCAGAGAGTGAGAGGTTTTTCTAAAATTTTAAATTAATGTTCTGATTATAGCACATGTTGCTGTGGAGTCAATTTCAACTCACAGCGGCCCTATAGGACAGAGTAGGACTGCACCATAGGGTTTCCAAGGATCGCCTGGTGGATTCGAACTGCTGACCTTTTGGTTAGCAGCCGTAGCTCTTAACCACTATGCCGCCAGGGTTTCCAATTATAGCACAGATGTATATATGCATTTAATATACTATATTGTATTCTAATAAGTTCAGAACTTTAGTATTGTTTCTTATATCCCATTTCATATTCAAATACATTTTGAATAATTGAAAAAATCCTACATTCTTGTCATTCCTGTGTATATATAATTTAAAAACATTTGGAATTTTAGCTAATCGTAACATAAATGCATAAATATTATTATTGTTTATGCTTTGAAGACTGTGAATCAAGCAGTTGTAAAGCAATATGTGTGTTTATTTACATTTATACATTATTTATGTAATACTTGCACATGGAATTTGAGATGCCTTATTTTAAAAGATACAAAGCCAATTAAACTAAAATAGGGGTATAGTGAAGATTAGTACAATTCAGTACAAAATTTAATTCCTAGCTTTCTGACAGCAAATGTGAAAAGAAAAGCACTATTGGTTATGTGTATCTCATTATCTAATAAAAAAAGATAATCAAAGTTATTAGGACACATAAGTATTTTGGTAGCTCTGTGTCTTAGGCTGGGTTCTCTAGAGAAGCGAAGCTAGTGAGGTATACCTACATACATATGTACATATATATATACATATATATATACAGAGAGAGGTCAGATGCAAGAGGTCAGATCTGAGGTCAGATGCAGGATCCACAGTGAGCAAAAGCCAGACAGTCCACAAATATTGGATGCAGGCCACACCCCTAAAGAAAATCCCTTTCAACTGATTGCCTGCTCATAGCAGATCTCATCATGAAGGTGATTACATTATTTCAGATCTCATTATGGAGATGATTATATCATTACATAGCTGCCAGACTACATCAGAACTGCCAAACCACTGAGAATCATGGCCCAGCCAAGTTGACACACATCACAGTTTGAACTTAAAGAGGAATGTATTATATTGGGTTTCGAATAGCCAAATTTGCTCGTAATAGACTGGTTTTGATCAAAGTTTCAAAGAAAAATTTGATTCATTTGAATTTAACACAATTTTTTTTTTTTAATTAAATTTTTCATCTGGTAACATGTTGGAATAAATATATATATATATATATACAAGATCTTGCCCTCAAAAGCTCACAGTATTGTAGGACAGTTTGGTATGAAAGGAAATAAATACAGATGTGCTAAAATGAAAAACATAGGCAAGGTTCTGAGATTGAATGATCCACGTTGTTTTTGAGGCAAAAGATGAGATCCAAAGGAAAAACTATGAATTTTCTCAGTCAAGAATTGTGCAGCTGAGACGATTAGAAGTAGGAGGAACAAAATACACAAAAGGGGCAAGGAAATATAAAACTATATGGTGTATTTGAAGACCTACCAGTGGTTTTGTACTGTTAAAATTAAAGGGAGAGGAAGGAAGATTGAGAGAAAATGAAAGTGGTTTGCAGGTGACAATTAAATAAAACGTCTTGTAATTAGCTTAGACTTTACTCTTTGTGCAGGTGACCATTACTTGTGGAATGTTTTAAGTTAGTGAGAAGTATGTTTGGAACCCTGGTGGCTCAGTGGTTAAGAGCTCAGCTGCTAACCAAAACATTGGCAGTTTGAATCCACCAGCCACTCCTTGGAAACCCTATGGGGCAGTTCTACTCTGTGCTATAGGGTCACTATGAGTCGGAATTGACTTGACAGTAATGAGTGTTTTTTGTTGTTGTTGTTGTTGTTTAAGAAGCATGTTTAGAATTAACTTATTTAAATAAAATTCACTCTGGCAAACAGCTGAAATCGGGATCAGGAGTCAGTTAAGAAGCTATTCCAAAGTTTAGGCCGGCATTGCTCAAAATATGGAACACAGATGCCTGCATCAAAACCATCTGCTGTTAAGGCAGCTTACCCTGTCCCCACACTAACATACTAATTCAAGAGTTACATAATTAGTAAGCTCCTCAGGTAACTTTTCTGTGTACTTCCCTAAAACTATTGGCTAAATCAGTAGATGAAGAGGACCTAAACTCAGCCACTGGTAGTGGATAAGAAAGAAGAATTCCAGAGATACCAGGGGACAGAGTGAGAGTTAGCAGGTTATTAAAATTGTGGGAGAAGTAAGAAAAGCAAGTGAAAAATGAATTTATATCAAACAAAGTAGAAAATATAAGAGAAGGAACAGTATGGACACAAGGAGTCTTGAGATATGTAGGGAGCGTTCAGGAAAAAGAAAATTATCATGCCATTGAACAGATGGATATAAGAACTTTGCTCTTATGATAAATCCCAGATTTGAGATAAAGATGTGGAAGTCAGCAATATGGTGGGGGTTAAAACCATCACAGTAAATGAGAAAAACTAGGGACATAATAGAGTGGAAGCTGGAACCCTGGGGAACCATTTGACAAATAGAATACAAAACAAATGAGGCTGAGAAGAATGGTCACATTTGCTTACAGCATTTCTTTTACAGATTCTTGATAAAGCCAAAAGCATAATGTGAAATTGCAATTCTGAGAAGGCATTTATTTAAGTAATTCATCTGATATTTCTCAGCTATATAGCTATCTGGAGATTTGACCTCCAAATAAAGAAATAATCTTTACTGTGGGTTCTCCCATTGGAGTGCCAATTATTTGAAGTGGACTTTTCACAAGAGATAACTGCATGGTAGATAAATGCAAAGTAAAGACACTAGTCAACAATGGGGATTTGAGTTTCTGTGTTTCTACTACCTGAAGGAAAGACATAATCATCTTCAACACTAAATGGTATTTATTATTATTCTTTACGGTTTCTGCTGAGGTAAGTAATTGATAAGTAACTAGAAAATTTGTTTAGAGAATAGTTAAATTTAATGAATTTCTTAGTAACATTCTCTGAAGTCTTTTAATATGTCCCTTGGAGACTATTTGGATATTTCTTGCTTCCTTTCAATTTTTCTATGAATTGCATCGGTGATTTTTATTTCCAAGTTGAAAGAATTTTTAGACTCTAAGCACCCTGAAATACATTTAAAATAAATACTAAAGTGCTATAAAAGTTATAAGGTGGACTGGATCAGGAGTAGTTTATAGTACTATACATTTTTTTAAGAGCTCTTTAGTTATATTGATAGGATGTCCAACTACCCCAGTTTACCTGAGGCAGATGGAGTTCCCAGGACAGGTGATTTTCAGTTTTAAAAGTAAGAAAGTCCCCGTTAAAATATCCACAGATGCTGGAAGTTTGATCTGCAACGTGTGTGTGCATGTGTACGTGTGTGTGTGTTTGTGTGTGTCTGTGAGAGAGATAGAAGAGGAGGGGAGGAGAGAGAAGGAGAGTTTGAGAGACTCCTGGTTGTCCTGAAGGATTCATACTCACCTTCTTCTGAAACTATAGATTTAGTCTGGCATATGGCCACAAACTAAACACATTTTTAATATCCCTTGTAACTATGAGACTGTGGATCTGCATGACAACATTCTGACTAATGAAATGTGAGTGATAATGATTTATGAAACTTTTGTGTTATGCTCTTTTATCTAGTTGGGAAGTGATGACAACTGGAGCAGTCATCTTGGATCCAAAGATGGAAGCCATGTGTTGAGAAACAAAGTGCTGCCCTGGCAGCCTTGGGTGACTAATATTTAAATAGTTATTATAGGAGAGAGGGACCTACTCCTATTTTATTTTGAGGTATCTATTACAACTTTTCCTGTAATCTAAAACAGAGGAGTTATTTTTGTTAAGACCTCTAGCTTCTGATTTCCTCAATTCATTTTTATTTCTCATCTTCTGATGAGAAGCTCAGAGGTGTGAACATATCTTCCTCATTTTTGTTATGGACTTCTTTTATTAAATGCTGATAAATATCACCAGATAAACTTCTTGGATATGTTAATTAGGAAAGATAAAAACATTTAGGAAATTCTCCCCTTCTTCTCTCTCTTAACAAAGCCTATTTTGCATGCAGGCTGTCTTGTAGAGTACTGGAAAATTCTATTTTTGGTGTTAGGCTATTCCTTGCATTTCTGCTATATTCCAGTGGCTTGGAATGCCCTTACTTCATGCAAGATAAATAAGATAAGGATCCTGAATTGTGTAAATATTTACAAGAGGGCACAAAAACAATGTACAGCTCCTTGCAATCAAATGTGAAGAATAATGGCAGGGGAGGATTTTTGTTAATCGAAAAGGAAGAGCAACAAAATTAATTTTAAAGGTAGAGGCTAGAAGGATTTTTGAACTGACCACGTGGGCCTCTTCCACAAATTTTGCATGTGATTAGGGCAATGAGTTTCTGATTTCAGAATGATTTCATCTCTAGGGTCAAGAATCAAGGTCTTGACAACCTACATCCTTGTACCAGTGCAGGTAGGTGAGGGCCATGGGAAAGGTGTTTTCTGACTCTCAAGACACAGGCTGACCTGGAGCAAACTCTCAGCTGCCTCCCCTGGATAAAAAACGATGTGGGTGACAAGCAACTTTTGGGTGAAAAAATAAAAAGAAACAATCAAGTGAACGAAAAACAGGTTTACTCTGAGCTCATTCTGTTTCTGTCACAACTGTATGCATCACGGAGGTCCCAGATGGGGAGCTCTATAATGTTTCTTGGAATGAGGAGCAGAAAAGACTATCAAAAGGTTAAGGTCCCTGGGTGACAAAAACAGTTTGCTTTGGACTACTAACCTAAATGTTGGCAGTTCAAACCCACATAGCAGTACTGTGGAAGAAAAGGCCTGGTAACCTGCTTCCATTAAGATTACAGCCAAGAAAACCCTGTGGAACAGTTCTACTGTGTAACACATGAGGCCACTATGAGTTGGAATTGATTTGATGGCAACTAACAACAACAAGAAGCTATGCATAATTTTACTACCGTAAACTCAGATGTGCAAAAATGTAACCTATTTTTTTCCCTATAACTGGGACTAATTTCTATTTTGAGTCCTCGTTTACTGTCATGCAGAAAACTGATCTTGTCACTTAATCATTTAAATGATATTCTTGAGTTGATTTGAGCCCATTTTAGGGTTTCTTCTTCCCTTCTTCCCCTCAGTGGCATCTCTGTTTAGTAGAGGCATACCTGATGATGTGGTATTGGGAGGACAATATTTGGTCCTCTGTCAGTATCTGTTCATACTATTTCACACTATGGGTAAATCATCCCATCTGGTCTGAGGGTACTCACATTGCTGCAATGGTGCCAGCAGAAGTGGCCCCTTTCCCTCCAATTTCAGACTGGATGGAGGTTTCTATGCAGCTTCCTCTCCTGCAGAATCCTCTTGCTCCAGCCATGAGACCTCTGAAGGCTTCTTGACTCTCCCTCTCTCAACTCATCTCTGAGAGTAGCTCAAAAGTGTCTCTACTCTTCCCATCACCCACTAGTATACCCTGAGATTAATGAGGCCATCACCTGGACACCTCACATAGAGGTTCTCCAAGTCTGGCTGCTCCCTCCCCTCAAACACACACACACACACACACACACACACACACAAGGAAGAAAGGCACAGATCCTCTGCCCTCTGGGCCTACCAAGACTGTGCCACAATCACACGTAACTGTTATTTTATATGTAAATATCACTCCACTCTACTCCAAATCAGGGAATTCTTGCTTCATTTTAGGGGGGGAAAGTCTTGTTAGCAAGTTATTCTTTCTGTTCTACTCTTACTGTCACGATGTTCAAATTTCATAATTTACTTCTTTAGTTTCCCTTTGTACTTCTGCAAGTACCTCCTTTTCCAGGGGGCAGTGAGGCTGAGGTCCAGTTTGAATGGAAGTGGGGTGACCAATTATGTTAAGAATTTATAAGTTCCAAAAAATGACATTAGAATTTCGTATATCATTCTACCACACGTATTTCCTATTTTGAGAAATGCACCCCAGTAAGTGAACTTCTGTTTAAGAGCATGGCTAGCGTATTACTATGCTCATCCTCATTTGGGATAGTCTGGCGAGTAGTTATAGCCCTCTCTTGACATGGATCTAACCAGGACTCCTGTCACAGACAAATAGAGTAGTTTTTATTTTTCTCTTGTTCCTGTATATAATTATATTCTCTCCAACTCCCCACTTTTCCACCTCCAAGAAGGAATTAGATTGAAATCGCGCTTACTCATGTCGTATCCACTCCATAATTGGGAAGTTGAAATTTATGTTTCTTCTTTTCAGTAAATAATGCAATCTAAATATAGATGTGCTCTTCATTTCTTCTAGATAAAAAAGGGGAAGATTTTCTCTTTTCAGTAGCCAAGAAATCTGCTGCTGGGAACAGAAAGATGCATAGACCCTAACAGAAGAGATCTTAGTGATCATTGACTCCAGTATGCACACTTTATTCTCACAGGTTCTTTAGGACTCCCCTGGGAAGTGGGAGGGGATATTACAGAGCTTTATAGATGGACCCTCCCCTCCCCCTGCCACAAACACACACACACACACACCACATACAGTTTAAAAAAGAGCATCACTGCCTTAGTCAGCTCTTTTTACTGGGATTCTGCATAAGACTTTGGTTGGAAAAATTTTTCTCTACCAAAATGTTAAAAAAATCATAGATCTAATCCAAATTATTATATATAGCATCAGAGGTTTACACATCTATAACAGTTTGACATTGAAAAAAGAAAACTTTTCTGGCCAAAGTTACAACCTAGTTTACTTGAGTTCCAAGATTTAAATAGTTCTTAGGGAAAACAAAATAACCAGTAAACTGTATTATATTAATGAACGACTTTAATTAGAGGCATTAATTAAATGGCTTTAATTAGAGGTAAAAACAATATTAAAAATATATGACTTCAAGTCATTTATTTTTTCAATACTTCTGGCAAGAAAGAAGCATTTGTGCATAAAACCAGAACTGGAAGTATGAATTGTCTTAGACTTAATTTATTGAAGATCTAGTTTAAAGATAATTAAATTGAAAATCAGTAGCTAAGATAATCAAGAAAATATGTTAATTTAGGAAAAAAACTGATTTTATTCTCTAACTTTTTATACAATTAATTTATGAAACGAACTACATATGTATTTTAGCTTACTAGACTTTTCTTATTTTTATTCTAAACAAAATTTTCAGAGACTATTAAATAGACCTACTGCATTGTTTTAATTGTGCGCATACATGTAACTATGAAGTGTTAACTAAAACTCTGGGGATTAAAAGAAGTTAATATAGATGTGAAAGTCAACCTAAACGATTTATTCTGGAGACAGGACTGAAAATATCTGGGTAAGGATATTCCTGTATAAGGATACCCAAAAAACCAAACCCATTGCCATCGAGTCACTTTCGACTCCAGCGACACTATGTATAAGGATTGCGTCTTTAAATAAAACCTCATAAAAAATACTATACTATTGCGTATCCTGATTTTAAGTAAAACAAATATAATGAAGTAATAAATAACTTTCTCCAACAATTGATTGAGGAAGATAGTAGGAAGTTTCAGAATTCCATGAACAATAAAATACATTTCAATAATAAACATTATATAGAAACATAAGAAGCTAGGAGCAATTCTAGAAAATAATCTAGTAGTTGCTAGTTTGGGCTGGGAATGAGATAAAGTATTTTTCTTTTATTGAAGTATCTTTTTTTTTAAACCACTTTTTATAATTTAATAATCTTTAAATGTGTGCACATAAATTGCAGTTCTTCTCTGAGTGACATTTGTCCAAATGCAGGCTTCCTTAAATTTGTTTTCTAGAACCCCAGAGGTATCCACCGTCACTCTGAGCACAAGTTTGTTGCACACTCTGGACACAGTGTTCCAGTTGCAATTCATATGCTACTTATTTCTCTGTAAATATAGATCTTAATTAAGATTAATGAAAGAATCAAGATTTGTCTGTCATGATTCCCCTCCTGGATGACGTGACCCCAACTTTTTACAACTGACAGGGGAAGTCTTTTCACCGAGATTTCTAATGGGCTTTTACTGTTGTCTTATGGCTCCAGGTAGATTACAAACCTAAATATTTGTATATTCTAGACCAAATCTTTAAAAAATTTAATATACATACTCAGGGGTGTGTTAAATTTCAGGTTCTGATTGAGGAGGCCTGGTGTGGAGTTTGAGATTTTGCATTCGTAACAACTTATAGGTGATATAAATGCTGCTGGTCCATGAACCACACTTTGTGTACTGTTGTAGAGAACAGAAACACCCAGCCCTTGAAATAAGCATAGGAGGATTTATTTAATAAAAAAGAAAAGGTACATTAGAAATACAGAGAGACACCAGTCCACATGAAAACTGATGAATCCATCGAGAGAGCCTCTAACAGGAACAGATATAGTTCAAGGAAAAAAGAAATTATAATATGGTTGTTTGATTAGTTAGTCTTTGGTTGAGGTCACAAGAAGGATGAGTTAGGAGACGGGAAATGGGCTTCTTTTGGATAACTGGGTGCAGAGGATTACAGTGATTGATTTCAGGGACTAATTACAGAGGTTTTCAATCATAATTCCATATCCTTCAACATTACTAGTTGATGTTAAGCAGCTTTAACCAGATGTCTCAGGGATTTGTGACAACCATTCAGTACCAGTACCTCATTTCCCAGAAACAGCTTATTAAAACAAAACCTTTTAGTTGTCTGGGAAACTTTAGATAAGGTTAGCTCCTGGACCCTTTGAAAACATTTTTTTTTTCCCCTTGAGAACAGGAACAAGGCAAGGATGCCCTTTATCACCACTCCTATTTAACATTGTGGTAGAAGTTCTAGCTACAGCAATAAAGCAAGAAAAAGAAATAAAGGGCATCCAAATTGGTAATGAAGAAGTGAAACTGTCCCTGTTTGCGGATGATATGATACTATACATAGAAAACCCTGAAGACTCTGCAAGAAATCTACTGGAACTAATAGGAAGACTCATCAGAGTAGAAGGATACAAGATAAACATACAAAAATCAGTTGAATTCCTATCCACCAATAAAGAGAACGATGAAAAGGAAATCAGGAAAACAATGCCATTTATAATAGCCCATAAAAAAAAAAATACTTAGGAATAAATCTAACCATAGATGTAAAAGACCTATACAAAGAAAAATACAAAACACTGCTGCAAGAAACCTGAAGGGATATACATAAAGGGAAAAACATACTATGCTTGTGGATAGGTAGACTCAACATTGTGAAAATGACAATTCTACCAAAAGCAATTTACAAATACAATGCTATCCCAATCCAAATACCAACAACATTCTTCAAAGAGATGGAAAAACTAATCATTAAGTTTATATGGAAAGGGAAGAAGCCCTGAATAAGTAAAGCACTATTGAAGAAGAAGAATATAGTCGGAGAACTCACACTACCTGACCTCAGAACCTACTATGCAGCTGTGGTTGTCAAAACAGCCTGGTACTGGTACAATGACAGATACATTGGCCAATGGAACAGAGTGGAGAACCCAGATGTAAATCAACCCACCTACAGTCACGAGATCTCTGACAAGGGCCCAAAGTCCATCAAATGGAAAAAGACAGTCTTTTTAACAAATGGTGCTGGCAAAACTGGATATCCATGTGCAAAAAAATGAAACAGGACCTGTACCTCACACCGTATACAAAAACTAATTCAAAATGGATCAAAGACCTAAATACAAAGCCAAAAACTATAAAGTTCATAGAAGAAAAAATAGGACCAAAGTTACAGGCCCTAATACACGGCATTAACAGGATACAAACCATAACAATCAACACACAAACCCCAGAAGATAAGCTAGATAACTGGGATCTTCTAAAAATGAAACACCTATGCTCTTCGAATGACTTCACTGAAAGAGTAAAAAGAGAACCTACAGACTGGGAAAGAATTTTTGGACAGTACAAGTCAGACAAAGGTCTAATCTCTATAATCTACAAGACAATCCAACATCTCTACAACAAAAAGACAAACAATGCAATTAAAAATGGGCAAAGGAATTGGACATACCCTTCACCAAAAAAAACATTCAAGTGGCCAACAGATACATGCGAACAAGCTCGCAATCACTAGCCATTAGAGAAATGCAAATTAAAACCACAGTGAGATACTAACTCACCCCAGCATTACTGGCATGAATCAAAAACACTGGAAATAACAAATGTTGGAGGGGCTGTGGGGAGATCAGAACTCTTATGCACTGCTGGTGGGAGTGAAAAATGATACAACCATTTTGAAAAATGATACGGTGCTTCCTTAAAATGCTAGAAATAGAAATACCATACGATCCAGCAATCCCACTCCTAGGAATATATCCTAGAGAAATAAGAGTCGTCACTCAAATAGACATATGTACACCCATGTTCATGGCAGCATTGTTTACAGTAGCAAAAAGATGGAAACAACCTAGATGTCCA
>NW_004444065.1:2378394-2379691 GCF_000243295.1 Trichechus manatus latirostris
AAACATTTATTAGTCCCACTTTACACAAAAAGTCACCTGTGTCAAGATTCCCTTCCTTAAAATGTGTTTTCTTTTACATCCTGTCTTGACCCCAGAATGAAACTCCCTCAGTTCCTATGGCTACCAGCAATTAAGGAGCCAAATTGCAGGTGCCTGTGAAAAGTCTGGGTTAACTCTACTAGGCAAATAGCAGGCAAATAAAGAGTCCTGGGCAGGCACGTAAAAAGATCAGTTTAATTCAGCAAAAACTGAGTTTAATTCAATCATTTATTCATGTTCAAAAAGGCTTCATGAACTTCTTTACAGTACTACTGTCCTAGACATTGTAGGCTCCTCTTGACTTCCGTTTAGCAAACGTTCTAAAGCACAACACTACAATACTGATTTATCAAAGGTACTCCAGGTGATTCTGATACTGGCTGACAAATTTTGAGAAACACTATGCTATATTATCTGCCAACTGCTTAAGTTTCCAGTTTCTCAGGTTTTGGCTAACAGACTTCACACAAGGTGCCTTTTGACCTAGTTGCCTTTGTATTAATGCAAACATATTAGTGAAAGAAATAACTTCAACCTGATTTGTTAGAAAAATATTTTGATTTGGAAACAGTTAATCTTGGTCTTAATATTTCAGACTTTGTGGACCAGATGATGTCTGTTACAACTGCTCGACTGCTGTTTTAGTACAAAAGAAACCATAAACAATATGTAAACAAATGGGTGGGGCTGTGTTCCCATAAAACTTTATTTCTAAAAGTGAGCAGTAAAACAGATTTGGCCTGAGGACTAGTTTGCCAACACCTGTTCTAGGCAATCACTCACAGTATATACATAATTTCTTCAAGATGTATTGATTTCAAATTACAACCTAGTTTATGGCTCAATTACTATGCTATAAACTGTTACTAATATGTTGTTGTTAGTTGCCATTGAATCAGTTTCCACTGAAGATGACCCCATGAATGCAGAGTAGAACTGCTCCATAGGGTTTTCAAGACTGTGATTTTTAGAAGCAGATTTCCAGGCCTGTCTTCTGAGGTACTTCTGGGTGGGTTCAAACCACTCACCTTTTGGCTAGTAGTCAAGTGCTTGACTGTTTACACCACCCAGGGACTCTTGTTATTCATATCACTGTTTAAGTATAACCACAGGTTTACATTATGCTTTAGTGTTTGCCTTAATCATCTAGTGCTACTCTAACAGAAATACCACAAGTGGATGGCTTTAACAAAGAGAAGTTTATTCTCTCACAGTCCAGTAGGCTACAAGTCCAAATTCAGGGCTTCAGCTTGAGAAG
>NW_004444065.1:2379791-2385897 GCF_000243295.1 Trichechus manatus latirostris
TCACTTCTCTCTTTTATATCTCAAAAGAGATTGCATTAAGACACTATCTAATCTTGTCAACCTCGTCAGTATAACCTTATCACAGTGATAGAATTTACAACACATAAGGATATCACATATAATCTCACTGTAGTGATAGAGTTTACAACACATAAGGAAATCACATCAGATTATGCAATCATACAGTACTGGGAATCATGACCCAGCCAAGTCGCTACACACATTTTTTGGGGGACACAATTCAATCCATGACAGTGTTAATGCCTTATGAGATAAGCAGGGATTTTTTTTTTTTAAACAGCCATTTTACAAATGATAAAATTAAGACTTGGTGAGTGCTTTGGATTGAATTTTGTCCCCTCAAAATATGTGTTGAATTTCTGGCCTTGTACCTACAGATGTGTTTCTGTTTGGAAATAGAGTTTTTCTTTTGTTATGTTAATGGGGCCATACTAGTGTAAGGTGGATGCTAAACCTTATCACTTCTGAGTTATAAAAAGACTAGAATAGACACAGAGACACACCTGTTGGGGAATACAGACACCAAGTGAGGATTGTCTACAAGCCCAGGAACCAAGAAACACCTGGGCTACCAACAGGAAAGGTAGCTGAGGCACTGATTTGGACATTAGCCCCCAGAACTATGAGAAAATAAATTTTAGTTCTTTAAAACCACCGACTTACAGTATGTGTTACAGCAGCACTAGATAAGACAGTGAGATCAAGTGATTTTTCAATATTACATCTTTAGAAAGCAGAAAAACTAGACCCTGAGAAAGTCTTACGGCTCTAAGTCCACTATTCCTAAGTGTTAGACTTTATTAATGAGATGACAGAATGACTTCCTCTATTAGTTACAGAGTAGCCATAATGACTTCATGAACTAATAGAAGCTATATTAACTACCAGATTTTTATGCAAATAATGTGCACATTCTGCGCTTGTTGGCACCCTCACAAGGAGCATCCTGCCAGTCCTCTTCCATATGTTGCTCTAAAAAATTAGCAAGCATACTTACGAAAATACCTTGTGGAGGGAGGGCACAGCCAGTAAACAAACTCAGAAAGCATGTGTTATTGGCGTAAAATATGATATATTAAATATAAGGTAAGTATAATATTTTGATTTTTGCATTTCATTGAAATCAAGTTTTCTAAAGTCAGGTAAAAATTTCTTGCCAAAGTTTTATACCTTTGGTTTAAAACAAGGTTTTTTTTTTTTTTTTTTTTTTTTAAAGCAAAACCATTTCCATGGTTGCAAAGCCAATTTTATTCAGTTTTACTGTACTTTTGTGCATTAAATATTCATTCATTTAATGAAATTTTGTTGGAGTTAAAAAGTAAAAAATGTGTTTTTTGTGCATTCTCAAGGACAAATTTCACAACTGAGACAGTTAAGTGCCATTGAATTGGTTCCAACTCATAGCTACCCCATGTACAACAGAATGAAACATTACCCAGTCCTGTGCCATCCTCACAATTGTTGCTATATTTGAGCCCATTGTTGCAGCCACTATGTCAGTTCATCTATTTGAGGGTCTTCCTCTTTTTTGCTGACCCTCTACCTTACCAACCATGATGTCCTTCTCCAGGGCTTGGACAGTAGCACATGCAGTTTCTAGGTTACAAATATCCAACTTAGGAACAACATATAGTTACAAACCAACTCCTGTAAAGCCTATTATATCAAAAATTTGAGTACATACAATGCTTCATCATAATAAATGGGTGCTACTTTGTGATGCACATCAAAACATTACTATTATTATTACTGTATTGTTGTTAAAGATGTTTTAACGTATCTGTGTTTCTTTAATTTTCTTTTATGCATAGAAAGGTACACTATACACTATATACTAAGACAAACATTTGACTAACTGACGTTAGATATGAACCATACCTAATTTTTCCAAATTCCGTACACATTCGACTTAAAAAGAGATTTAGGAAGGAAATTCGTTCTTAGTCCTAGGGGCTGCCTATATTGACTTATTAATAATTGTAACCCTTTTGAAGATACCTCATTTAAATATTCCACAGCACATCTGAAAATATTTTAAATGAGTGCTGAAAATGACCTTGAATATCTCAATTTTATTTATATGTTATCTGGAAGAAATATATAAATAAATAAAAATTATACTACATATAATTAAAATAAAATCCACAAATAGATAATACAAAGTCTTACATCACAAAAACATTTAATTTTAGGGGCAAGAATGAAGATAATTTTTTAAATAGCTACTTACTATTTTGGAGCACTAGTGGCACAATATTTAAGAGCTTGGCTGCTAACCAAAAGATTGGCAGTTAAAACTTACCAGCTGCTCCTTGGAAACTCTATGGGGCAGTTCTACTCTGTCGTGAAGGGTCACTATGAGTCAGAATCAATTCAATGACAATCGGTTTTACTATTTTACCTTTTGTTGAATGAGTGGGCACTTGATTCTGAAATGCAATGGAATGCATCATTTTCTTTTAAATGTAACAAATTATTCATGAAGCTTTTGAAACTGACTATAGGTAATTTTTCCTTACTTTAGGTATTTAAATAAAATATTATCTGATATTTTCATTATTTACCATAGAATTTATGAAACTATATAAAACTTTACAATTTGAAAATTTTAGGCAACCTATGATAGTTTAGTCAGGCAAATTGCAATGACTTCAGAATCTGTACTTTTTTATAAGAAAATAAGCTTTATATAATCTTGATTGTGTATATTATGGATTGTTATCTGCAAAATTATCCAGTATGCATCCCACAAGTTCATATTTAAGTTTGGAGGATAAGAGAACTCATAAAGTAGCGTTTCTGTAAGTATGATTCATAGACTTTGTGGGAGGAGTACTCAAGACACTTTCAGGGGGTCCACATAGTCAAAATTATTTTTGTCATGATTGTTGTTGTTGTTAGGTGCCTTCGAGTTGGTTCCAACTCATAGTACTACAGAACAAAACATTGCCCAGTCCTGTGCCATCCTCACAATCGTTGCTATGTTTGAGCCCCTTGTTGCAACCATTGTGTCAGTCCATCTAGTCAAGGGTCTTCTATATGGATGAAGTATTCTTAGAAAAGTGAGAGGAGACTTCCGGGCAACATAATGCTATAGACAGAATCACCACACTGTCCCTCCACAGCAAAGATCCAAAAAACTAAGTCAAACAGAGACACATGTCAATCCTGAAACCCTAAGCATCAAATGAAGAGATAAAGAACTCAACCAATCACCAAATGGAATAAGAAACTGACTGAGAACAGAACCAGAGGAGAGATACATGCAGAGATCCCCTATCAGTTACCGCAGTACGGATCCACCATCTTGGACTCCTAACAGAGATCAGTGAACAGGGGGTATGAGAAAGCAGCTTCATGGAGCTTCCAGCAGGAGACAGAACAACCAGTAACAAGCAATATATGCGTTCCCACCCCCCATCCTTCTTCACCCCCACTTGGCCTCCTCTGCTTCCTGTGGCCACAGTCTCTTGGCCGGGAAGCACAAGCTTCACCCTGGTGTCACTTGGATTCCACCCACCTGCACTGGCTGGCTCCCTGAGTGCCATTTGTTGGCTGCTGGTGTTGCTTTTTTCCACTTCTTTAGATTTCTTCCTTGCCTGTCACCACCCCACCCTCCTTTCTCTCAAATACCTGGCTCCAGGTGCCATCTTTGCTTCTTCCTGAATGACTGTGAAAAACAGCTCGACTGTGAAACTATTTCCCGGCCTGTGCAGCCATGCTGGTGGGACCCCAGGGCTTTTTTATTTGTTTGTTCTGATTTGTTTCTTTTTGATTTGTTTGTTTTCTTTTCTCTGCTTGGGAGCCCCTTCTAGCCAGGCAGTACTGCAAGCTTGGGAGCTGCTCCCTTACTCTTTGCAGACACACAGTAACATCCCTGGGGGCATTTCTTTTTTCTTGTTTTTGTTTTCTTTTTTGGGGGGGGTTGTTTGTTTTGTTTTCTTCTCTCTTTTTTTCCATTTTTGTCTTTCTCATTTCCGGTTTCTCATCTCTCTACACTTACCTTCTCTTCCTGTCTCCAGAATACCAGGCACTGTGTGACACCTCTATCCCTTCTAGCCAGGCAGTACTTCATAGCCTAGAACAACTTCCCCAGTCCTAGGAGCTGCACCAGGAGAATCCCTGGGGACTTTTCTTTTTATACTTTCTTTACTTTTTAATTTTTTTCATTTTTCTTATATTTTTCTCTAATTTTTATTTATTCAATTTTTTCTTTTACCCTTTTTCTTCATTTTTTTCTTTTTCCTATTTTTTTTCTCCATTTCTCAGTCTGTCATCCCTATTCCAACAGCAAGCTCCCTTAGCACTGTTTTGTGTTTGTTTGTGTGTATGTTTTTGGCTCCTGTTCCTCTCTCCTCTCTCTGTTCTTTCCCATACCCATCTTAGCTACACACATCACTATCTCCCCTCTCCTATCTTCCTACCTGCACCATGCGCTGAACTTCACAATCCCAAGCAGCAAAGACATGGCCTACCAGAACCTGCCCTGCACTGATCCTGGCCCTACCTGTTGGCCCTAGTACATGCCACAAAAGAGCCATCCCAGAAACTCTCCTTCAGCTGGACCTGCCCTGCTGTACCATACCTGAGCGACTGACCCTGCTCATTGGAGAAAAAGGTGAAAAGTATTGGGCTTACATATGAGGAAACAACAAAGAATGCACAGACCACCAGCTCAGAGATAACCAAATAATACAAAAAATCAGGACAAAACAAACAAATCTACAATCAATAAATGAGGAAAATAACTACTGAATGCCCAAAGACAGAGACAATATCAAAACATATACAAAAACAGGACAGGATGTTTCGAGTAGGTGTCCAAAATAAAGTGCCAGATAACTTTCCAGCAGAAGAAAAGGACCTAAAACTACCTGATAGGAAATTGAAATTTCTAATATTCAGAATTATCTAAGAGTTGAAGCAATAAGCAGATAAAGAAGAGTAAAAAATAGACAAATCCATGGAAAAGGCAGACAAATTCATGGAAAATACAGACAAAAAAATAGAAGAATTCAAGAAAATAATACAGGAACAAAATGCCAAAATAAATTCACAACTAGAAATCATACAAAAACAATCAGAAATCCAAAAGATAAACAAGAAGATTTCAGAAATGGACAATGTCATAGAAGGGCTGAGGAGCAGGTTTGAAAAGATGGAAGACAGGATCAGCAAAATTGAAGGGAAACACTTGGATACAACTCTGTTTGAGGAAAACTCAGAAAAAAAGAATGAAGAAAAATGAAGAAACCCTGAGAATTATGTGGGATACAATCAAAAGAAAAAAATCTGCAAGTGATGGGAGTTCCAGAAAACGGGGAAAAAACAGAAAATACAGAGAGGATCATTGAAGACTGCTGACAGAAAACTTCCCTAATATCATGAAAGATGAAAAGGTAACCATCCACGAAGCTTAAAGAACCCCATATAGGATAGACCCCAAAAGAAAATCACCAAGGCATATCATAATCACACTCGCTATAACCAAAGACAAACAAAGAATGCTGAGATCAGCTCGAGAAAAACAAGAAGTCACATACAGAGGAGAAACAAAAAACTAAGCTCAGATTATTCGGCAGAAACAATCAGGCAAGAGCGCAATGGAATGACAAATATAAAACTTTCAAAGAAAAAAATTGCCAGCCAAGAATAATATACCCTGCAAAACTCTTGTTCAAATATGATGGTGAAATTAGGACATTTCCAGATGAACAGAAATTAAGGGACAATGCAAAAACCAAACAAAATTACAAGAATTATTAAAGGGAGTCCTTCAATCTAAGATCAAATGTCATCATACCACAGGCTGATTCCAGGACACAGGATTGTACCAGCCAGATACTAACCTAGGAAATGAACTCTTAAGGACTATCCAAAACCAAAAGAATTCCAACAGGGAACCAAAGAGATTAATCTGTAAATGACAAGAGCATCAGAACAATAAAAGAGGGAATAAATGGTGTAGGTATAGAACCTTCTAATGGAGAGGAAGGTAAGGCGATACCAAGTAAAAATATACGGGTTCAAACCTAGGAAGAGACGGGTAAATTTCAAGGTAATCACAAAGAAAGTTAACAAACCT
>NW_004444065.1:2386343-2409147 GCF_000243295.1 Trichechus manatus latirostris
ATGATTAAGGGGATGATCCATCATGAAAACATAACCATAATAAACATCTACCCACCCAATGACAGAGCTCCAAAATACATAAAACAAACTCTAACAGTACTGAAAAGAAATTGACAGTTCCACAATAATAGTAGGAGACTTCAACACATCACTCTTGGTAAAGGACAGAACATCTAGAAAGAAATTCAACAGAGATACAGAAGACCTAAATGGCACAATCAGCCAACTTGACCTCATAGACATATATAGAACACTACTCCCAGCAGCTGCAGAGTACACATTCTTTTCCAATGCACGTGGAATGTTCTCCAGAATAGACCACATCTTCAGCCACACAGCAATCCTCAATAAGACCCAAAACATTGAGATAATACAAAGTATCTTCTTTGACCAAACACTATCAAGGTAGAAATTAACAACAGGAAGAGCAAGGGAAAAAAATAATTACATGGAAACTGAATAACAGCTTGCTTACACATCACTGGGAAATAGAAGAAATCACAAATGGAATAAAAAAAAATTTCTAGAATCAAATGAGAATGAAAACACATCATACCAAAACCTTTGGGACACAGCAAAGGCAGTCCTCAGAGGACAATTAATAGCAATAGATGCACACATCAAAAAAGAAGAAAGGGACACAATCAAAACATTAACTACAGAACTGGAACAATAGAATGAGAACAGCAAAAAAAGCCCACAGCCACTAGAAGAAAGGAAATAATAAAGATCAGAGCAGAAATAAATGAAATAGAGAATAGAAAAACAACAGAAAGAATGACAAAAACCAAATTGACAAACCACTGGCCAGACTGACAAGAGAAAAACAGGAGAGGATTCGAATAACCCAAATAAGAAATGAAATGGGAGACATTACAACAGATCCAACTGAAATAAAAAGGATTATAACAGAATACTATGAAAAACTATATTCCGACTAATTTGAAAACCTAGAGGAAATGGATGAATTTCTAGAAACACACTACCTACCCAAACTACATCAAAGTGATGTTGAAAATCTGAACACACCGATAACAAGAGAAGAGATTGAAAAGTTTATAAAAAAACTCCCAACAACAACAACAAAAAACCTAACCCAGATGGCTTCACTGGAGCATTCTACCTAACATTCAGAGAAGAGCTTATACAAGTGTTACTATTTCAGAATATAGAAAAGGAAGGAATACTTCTGAATTCATTTTATGAAGTCAGCATAACCCTGATACCAAAACTAGGCAAAGACACCACAAAAAATAAATACATAAAATTACAGAGCGATATCTCTCATGAATAAGGATGCAAAAATTCTCAGCAAAGATCTAGCCAATAGAATTCAGCATCATATAAAAAAAATAATGCACCATGACCAAGTAGGATTCATACCAGGTATGCAAGGATGGTTCAACATTAGAATATCAATCAACATAATTCACCACACAAAAGGAAAGTATCACATGATCATCTCAATAGACACAGAAAAGACATTCAATAAAGTCCAACACCCATTCCTGATAAAAACTCTCATTAAAATAGGTATAGAAGGGAAATTTCTCAACATAATAAAGGTCACCTGTGCAAAACCAACAGCCAACATCATTCTTAATGGAGAGAGGCTGAAAACATTCCCCTTGAGAACAGAAACAAGACAAGGATGTCCTTTATCACCACTCCTATTTAACATTGTGCTGGAAGACCTAGCTAGAGCAATAAGGCAAGAAAAAGAAATTAAAGGCATCCAAACTGGTAATGAATAAGTTATATTGTCCCTGCTTGTGGATGATATGATACTATACATAAAAAACCCTAAAGACTCCACGAGAATACTACTGGAACTAATAGAAAGATTCAACAGGGTAACAGGATACAAGATAAACATACAAAAATCAGTTGGATTCCTATACACCAATAAAGAGAATGATGAAAAGGAAATAGGAAAACAATACCATTCATAATAGCCCCTAAAAAAATAAAGTATTTAGGAATAACTCTAACCAAGGATGTAAAAGACTTGTACAAAGAAAACTACAAAACACTACTGCAAGAAACCCAAAAGGATCTAAATAAATGGAAAATCATGCCATGCTCATAGATAGGTAGACTCAACATTGTGAAAATGATGATTCTACCCAAAGCAATTTACAAATACAATGCAATCCCAATCCAAATACCAACAACATTCTTTAAAGAGATGGAAAAACTCATCTTTAACTTTATATGGAAGGGGAAGAAGCCCCAGATACGTAAAGTATTATTGAAAAAAAAGAATAAAGTTGGAGGACTCGCACTACCTGACCTCAGAACCTACTATACAGATATGGTAGTCAAAACAGCCTGGTACTGGTACAACGACAGATGCATTGACCAATGGAAGAGTATTGAGAACCCAGATGTAAATCCATCCACCTATGTTCACCTGACTTCGACTAGTGTCCAAAGTACATCAAATGGGGAACAGACGATTTTTTTAATAAATGGTGTGGGAAAAATTGGATGTTCATCTGCAAAAAAAATGAAACAGGACCCATACATCACACCATATACAAAAACTGATTCAAAATGCATCAAAGACCTAAATATAAAGCCAAAATCTATAAAGTTCATAGAAGAAAAAATAGGATCAATGCTAGAGGCCCTAATACATGGCATTAACAGGGTACAAACCATCACCAACAACACCCAAACTCCAGAAGATAAGCTAGTTAATGGGATCTTCTAAAAATTAAACACGAATGCTCACCAAAAGACTTCACTGAACAAGGGAAAAGAGAAACTACAGACTAGGAAAAAATTTTTGGACACTATAAGTCAGTCAAAGGTCTAATCTCTAAAATCTACAAGAAAATCCAACATCTCTACAACAAAAAGACAAATAATACTATTAAAAAATGGGCAAAGGAAATGAACACACATTTCACCAAAGAAGACATTCAAGTGGCCCACAGACACATTAGGAAATGCTCGTGATCACTAGCCATTAGAGAAATGCAAATCAAAACCACAGTGACATACCATCTCACCCTGGCATTACTGGCATGAATCAAAAACACTGGAAATACAATACTGGGGAAACCAGCACAACTTGTACAAGGAAAGGTCATGGAAGCTCCATAGACACATTCAAACTCCCTGAGGGACTGAATTGCTGGGCAGAGGGCTGTGGGGACCTTGGTCTCAAGGAACATCTAGCTCAATTGGCATAACATAGTTTATAAAGACAGTGTTCTACATTCTACCTTGGTGAGTAGCACCTGGGGTCTTAAAAGCCTGTGAGCAGCCATCTAAGATACTCCACCGGTCTCACCCCTTTGGGAGTAAGCGATAATGAAGAGAACAGGATACAAGGAAAAGATTAGTCCAAAGGACTAAGGGACCACTGCTACCAAGGCCTCCACCAGACTGAGTCCAGTACAACTAGATGGTGCCTGGCTACTACCACTCACTGCTCTGACTGGGATCACAACAGAGGGTTCTGACAGAGCTGGAGGATGTAGAACAAAATTGTAACTCACAAAAAAAGACCAGATTTACTGGCCTGAAAGAGACTGGAGAAACCCCGAGAGTATGGCCCCTGGACACCCTTTTAGCTCAGTGTTGAAATCACTCCAGAAGTTCACTGTTCAGCTGGGGATTGAACATCCCCATAAAACAAAACGGGACTAATGACAAAACAGTCCAGGAACAAGGACTAGAAGGCAGGAGGCGACAGGAAAGCTGGTGATAGGGAACCTAAGAGAAAGGACAGTGTTGACATGTTGTGGGATTGTTAACCATTGTCTTAGGGCAATATGTGTACTGTGTAATGAGAAACTATTTGTTCTGTAAACCTTCAAAGTGTTCAGCATTTAGATTGTGCATTCCAGCCAGATGCTTTTAAAAACAATTTAGGGCATAATGTTTTAATGATACTTTAAACTTATTTTTCATTCCCTTCCCTTATCTTCTCTTCCCTATCCCTCCTTTCCCCTCCTCTTCTCACCTCTCCTCCCATCCCCTTGCCTCTTTTTCTTTCCTTTTCATTCATACAGATGTAGCTGCTTATAGGCTTTTTAAATTTATACATTGTATGCGCTATGATATAGCAAATCAAATTTTAGTGAGATTCTACATGTTTAAACCCTTGTATTTCTCAAGTACATTTACAATATGTGTTGCTATTTATGTATATATGTGTGTGTGCAAATATGTTTATGTGTGTGTATATGTATGTGTGTTTAAAGGTTTATAAAAGTGAAACAAGTACCTGATTAAAATATTATCACTATATTTTGCTCCCCAGACCTGTGATTATTTTAGAAATTTCTTTTAGTATTACTGTCAGATGTTTGTTGTTTTGCAATTTAAGTCAATAACTGTTCATCTTTTATGTTAAATGAGGATTAATTAGCTTACATCCTCCCGTTTTCATTATATCATTATTTTTTGTTTAATGTGCTCCAAATATTACTATATCTAAAATTATTCATTAGAAATTCTCCAAAGTAATAAGTTTACTTTCTTTTTTTCTTTTTCTTTTTTGAGGTTTTAATTGTCTTTCTTTTTAAAATTTCTTCTGATTTATACCAAACACTTGCATAGTGCTTACTATTTACCAGGTGTTATATTAAGTGTTTTACATGTATTTGCTCAATTTATTCTCACAATGATCTTATTAGGTAGATACTGTTATTACCATCCGTATTTTACCGATGGGAAAACTGAAGATCAGAGTGGACAAGCTAATGTTACAAGGTTATGGGGAGAACTAGGATTTGTACCTAAGTAGTGTGGTGCAGTGGCTAAGTGCTAGACTGCTAACTGAAAGGTTGGTGGTTTGAACCCACCAGTAGCTCCAAGGGAGAAAAGACCTGGCGATCTGCTCCCATAAAAATTACAGCCAAGAAAACCCTGTGGGGCAGTTTTCTGTCATACAGGGTTGCTATGAACTGGAACAGACTTGGCGACAGCCGACAACAGTTTTACTTCAGAGTCAGGATGTTAAACACACTGTAGCTTCTTGTTAGGCTTAGTTTTTCAGTCTCAATCATATAAGAAATTCCTGTCACTTGTTTCCCATATGGAGAAAATCGCCTCCCAGGTTTTTAATTCATTTTCTCATTCCTTTCACTTTCCTCTGCTTTTCTTCCTTCCCTTCCTCTCCGCTCCCCTTCCTTCCGCTTTTTCACACAGTATTAGAAAAAGAGAAAGGGAAAAGAGAATAGAAAAATACTATTAGACCTTGTCTCCAGGTGGCTTTGGCAAATGAGATTTATTCCTCCAGGAATGTCAAATAACAGGACTCAAGTGACATCCTAGGCACAGACGGAAGTTTTTCTTAGGCTAAGAGAGAAATCTTAGGTGATGATTTCCAAATGGCCTTGCTTCATTGTTCCAGTGCTCACATTTTTTCCAGTCAATAGAATCTTCTCACAGTTACTGGGTTTGGTTGATAGCTGAGGTCTCAATTTAAACTTAAGAGTAGTATTTTTTTTATTAAGTATCTTAGTCATCTTGTGCTGCTCCAACATAAATACCACAAGTGGATGGTTTTAACAAAGAGAAATTTATTCTCTAACAGTCCGGTAGGCTACAAGTCCAAATTTAGGGTGTCAGCTACAGGAAAAAGCTTTCTCTCTCTGTCTTCTCTGGAGGAAGGTCCTTGTGATCCATCAGTCTTCCTTCTATCTGGGAGCATCTCAGCACAGGAACCTCAAGTCGAAAGGATGCGCTCCACTCCCAGCACTGCTTTCTTGGTGGTATGAGGTTCCCCTGTGTCTCTGCTCACTCCTCTCTTTTATATCTCAAAAGAGATTGCATTAAGACACTAATCTTGTCAACCTCATCAGTATAACCTCATCACAGTGATAGAATTTACAACACATAAGGAGATCACATATAATCTCATCATAGTGATAGAGTTTACAACACATAAGGAAATCACATCAGATTACACAATCATAGAACACTGGGAATCATGATCCAGCCAAGCTGACAGATTTTTGGGGGAACACAACTCAATCCATGACATTAAGTAATTATTTTTTATTGTTTTAAATTTTCAATTTCCTATGCACTTCTTAGTTCCTAGCTGTTACACAGCTTCCCATCTGTTTAATTATTTGCACGTGGTCTTCATTGCAGGATTATCTTTTTCTCTCTTCCCTTCCCTGCTGAGTCTCAGTACCTCTGCGCCGCAGGAATGAGCAAGAAGGACCACCTGCTCTCAGACATGCCCTAACCTGAGGACTCTCTGCTGTCAGTTGTCTCCAGGTGGTCATCCTCTGGACCCTAAAATGACGGAGTTAATATCAAAGCTCAGCTATTAACCATTCTGTTCTCAACTGCTGGCACTTTTATTTGAGAAAACATTAGAAGAAAATTGCTTGGATTAAAGAGTTATATTAAGAATAAATGACAGATTTGGCTTTATGAATAGGAAGTTTTGGAGATCTATTTTGTCTGATTGAAATTAATTCACTTCTTGTCTGCACTAATAACATAAGGATGGATTGCACCTCTGTGTAAAAATTGTACTAGTTCTTATAATACAAAATGTAATCTGACTAGGCTTTACATATTCACTGCTAATTCCTACTAAAACTTGATAAAAACTCTTCTTTTTGTCTTTACTATACAACAGATGGAGCCCTGGTGGCAGGGTTGTTAAAGAGCTTGGGTGCTACCCAAAAGGTCTGCAGTTCAAATTCACCAGCCACTCCTTGGAAACCCTATGGGGCAATTCTACTCTGTCCTGTAGGGTCATCATGAGTCATAATCAACTTGACGGCAACGGTTTTTTTTTTTTTTTTTTTTTTATGCAACAGATATTCTCTCTTGGGCACTCAGCTACACATATTCTACATATTCTTGGTTTCAGGCTGCTGGGAGACTCTAAAATGTATGACCCTCCCTGGCAGATCATGCAGTTAGCTGATGGTGAAGAGGGTTCAGGTCATTGTGATTTTGTGAAGAACCTTGATTCGTGAAAAGTATGCTGTTGTTGTTAAGTGCCAGCAAGTTGGTTGCAACTCATAGTGAATCTATGAACAACAGAACGAAACACTGCCTGGTCCTGTGCCATCCTCACAATCGTTTTATGCTTGAGCCCATCATGGCAGCCACTGTGTCAATCCATCTCACTGAGGGTCTTCATCTTTTTGCTGACACTCTACTTTACCAAGTATGATGTACTTCTCAGGGACTGGTCCCTCCTGATAACATGTCCAAAGTATGTGAGACAAAGTCTCGCCATCCTTGTGTTTAAGGGGCACTCTGGCTGTACTTCTTCCAAGACAGATTTGTTTATTCTTCTGGTAGTCCATGGTATATTCAATATTCTTTGCCAACATCATAATTCAAAGGCATCAATTCTTCTTCGGTCTTCCTTATTCATGGTCCAGCTTTCACATGGTCCAGCAATTGAAAATACCGTGGCTTGGGTTAGGCAAACCTTAGTCCTCAAAGTGACGTCTTTGATTTTTAACACTTTAAAGAGGTCTCTTGCAGCAGGTTTGTCCAATGCGATACACGCTTCATTTCTTTTTTTTTTTTTTTTTTTGTGAATTTGAATTTTGTTCTATATTTTCTCCTGCTCTGTCCAGGACCCTCTATTGTGATCCCTGCCAGAGCAGTTGCTGGTGGTAACCAGGCACCATCTAGTCATTCTGGGCTCAGTCTGATGGAGGTTGTGGTAGTTGTGGTCTTTTCATCCTTTGATTTCTTGACTGCTGCTTCCATGGATGTTGATTGTGGATCCAAATAAAATGAAATCCTTGACAACTTCAATCTTTTCCCCGTTCATGATGTTGCTTATTGGTCAAATTGTGAGGGTTTTTGTTTTCTTTATGTTGAAGTGTAATCCATTCTGAAGGCTGTGGTCTTTGATCTTCATCAGTAAGTGTTTCTAGTCCTCTTTGCTTTCAGCAAGCAAAATTTGTCATCTGTATATTTAAGGTTGTTAATGAGTCTTCCTCCAATCCTGATGCTGCATTCTTCTTCATACAGTCCAGTTTCTTGATTATTTGCTCAGCATACAGATTGAATAAAAATGGTGAAAGTATAGAACTCTGAAGCATACCTTTCCTGATTTTAAACCATGAAGTATCCCCATGTTCTGTTTAAATGGCTGCCTCTTGGTCTATGTACAGGTTCCTCATGAACACAATTAAGTGTTCTGGAGTTCCAATTCTTCGCAATGTTACCAGTAATTTGTTATGATCCCCACAGTTGAATGCCTTTGCATAGTCAATAAAACACAGGTAAACATCTTTCTGGTATTCTCTGCTTTCAGCCAAGATCCATATGACATAAGCAATGATATCCCTCATTCCATGTCCTCTTCTACATCCAGCTTGAATTTCTGACAGTTCCCTGTCAATGTACTGCTGTAATCTTCGGCAAAATTTTACTTGTGTGTAATATTAATGACATTGTTTGATAATTTCCACATTCTGTTGGATTGTCTTTCTTTGCAATGGGCACAAATATGGATCTATTCCAGTTGGTTGGCTACGTAGCTGTCTTCCATATTTCTTGACATATATAAGTGAATGTTTCTTGTGTTGCATCAGTTTTTTGAAACATCTCAATTGTAATTTGTCAGTTCCTGGAGCCTTGGTTTTTGCCATTGTCTTCATGTAGCTTAGACTTCTTCCTTCAATACCATCAGTTCTTGATCATATGCTACCTCCTGAAATCTTTGAATGTTGACCAATTCTTTTTGGTGTAGTGATTTGGTGTATTCCTTCTATCTTCTTTTGCTGCTTCCTGTGTAGTTCAACGTTTTCCCCATAGAATCATTCAATATTGCAACTCGAGGCTTGAATTTTTTCTTCAGTTCTTTCAGCTTGAGAAATCCCAAGTGTGTTCTTCCCTTTTGGTTTTCTAACTCCAGGTCTTTGTACATGTGATTATAATACTTTATTTTGTCTTCTCAAGCCTCCCTTTGAAATCTTCTGTTCAGCTCTTTTACTTCTTTATTTCTTCCATTCACTTTAGCTGCTCTATGTTCAAGGACAAGTTTCAGAGTCTCTTCTGACATTCATTTTGTTCTTTTCTTCTTTCCTGTCTTTTTAATGACCTTTTGCTTTCTTCATGTATGAAGTCCTTGGTGTCATTCCACAGCTCATCTTGTCTTTGATCATTAGTGTTGAATGAGTCAAACCTTTTCTTGAGAAGTGTTCTAAATTTAGGTGGGATATACTCAAAGAGACATTTTGGCTCTTGTAGACTTGTTTTAATTTTCTTCAGCTTCAATGTGAACTTGCATATGAGCAATTGACGTTCTGTTCTTAAGTTGTCCTGTGGCCTTGTTCAGACTGATGATATTGAGCTTCTCCATCATCTCTTTCCACAGATATAGTCAATTTGATTCCTGTATATTCCATCCATTGAATTCCATGTGTATAGTCCCAGTTTAGGTTGTTGGAATATGGTCTTCACAACGAATGAGTCCTTGGTGTTGCAAAATTCTATCATGTAATTTCCAGCATCATTTCTATCACCAAGACCATTTTTTCCAATTACTGGCCTCCTTTTTGTCTCCAGCTTTTGCATTTCAGTCACCTGTAATTATCAATGCATCTTGATTGCATGTTAGATCAATTTCAGACTGCAGAAGCTGGTAGAAGTTCTCAATGAAAAGCGTAAGCCATAGGTATTAAATAGGTACATGAAAAATCCAGTCTCACTCTTGGCAAGTGTTGAGATTCTAGAAATCTAATTCAGAAAAATAAAATGTGTTAGGGGCAATGAGGGGGTTGAAGACCCTTGGTGAGATGGACTAGTACAGTAGCTAAAAAAACAGGCTTAAACGTGCTGGCAATTGTGAGGATGACACAGGACCTGGCAAACTTTTATTCTGCTGTACATAAGGTTGCCATGAGTTACAGCTGACTGGACAGCAGCTAACAATAACAACAGGGGTATTGTGAAGTATGAATATGATAATGCATATAAGGTTTTTTGCTCAATACCAATATGACCAATAAATGTTGGCTTTCATTGTTATTAAATAAAATAAAATAAAATAAAATGTGTTATAACTTTAGGTATGATGGTGGAGATACCCATTGATGTCAAGATGATACTGGCTCATAGAGACCTTACAGGACAGAATAGAACTGACTCATAGGATTTCTAAGGCTGTAATCCCTATGCAAGCAAACCGCCACATCTTTCTTCCGTGGAGTGGCTCTTGGGTTCAAACTGCTGACATTTTGATTAGGAACTGAGCATGTAACCACTGTGTTACCAGGGCTCCTTGTGATGGTGGACATAGTGCCAGTGATTTCCAGGGTAATCCATTCACTAAGGGTAGAATTACCAAAATGCCAAACCTTTGAGAAGCAAGGATAAAAAGGCTGTGATGAGAAAGTATCCACTAAGTTGTCTGGATACGTCGGGAATCTCTCTTGCTTGAAATTCAGAATGGTCTGCTGTGGAGTGATGAAGCTGGGAGGCAAGGTTCAAGATGCAGGTGTGAGGGAGAAACAGGAAAACATCAGTGCCTAGGAGACCATAGAATGGGGGCGGTGACAGGTAAGTGGACTGATCTCTTCATGGATTGTTTAGGGACATTGTCGCTTGATATTATTACTAAAAGCTTTCAGCAGGTTAACAGGGATTTTCCAAAGATCTGGATATGCTATGCAACAGCCACCTTGATTACTTTTTAAAATAAAGTACATTATAAATAATAATGATGACAACAATATATATGCTCAACAAAAATGTTGTAAAGTACAGATTCATTGCTTCAGGGGAGAGGAAGTAAAGCCAGCCAGGGTTTGAGCTCTTGTTTAGAATAACTTAACATTGTTGGAATAGATTTTAATGATACTGGTAATTTTCTTAATTTTTTCTCTGTCATTAATCTTCCAACTCTTCACACTGGGGTTGCATTCTAACGTTAACATGCAACTGAACTCTTACTTATATATTGTCTCATAATGTTTTCTATATGTTTAAGGTCAATTTTTATCAATTCTACTAGAATATGAGCTCCTTGAGGCCAGAAGCCTGTGTTAACTGTTTTCTCCTCATATTTCATAAAACAGATATTACTGAAAAGTTAAAAATATTCATTGTTTACATTGCTTTGGCAGTGTTATTGTAAAGTAAGGTTTTTATTGTTATTGTATAATTTGAAAATAATTACAAACAAAACTGAGAGAGATCTTACTCTTTCAACAACCCTGTCAGAGTGATTTGAGGACTATGGAAGTTCAAAGTGTAGTGGCTTGGAGAGTATGGTAGGTAGAGCCAAAAATAATTTCTTATTCTTTATTGAGTCCTGGTTTTGTAGCTCTTTGTGCCCAAGGCCATATATATCTGTGCTTGATGGATTTTTACTTTTCTGATTTAATAGAGAAGACTTGGTGGCACAGTGGTTAAAGTGCTTGGCTTCTAACCAAATTGTGGATGGCTTGAACCCACCAGCCGCCCTGTAAGAGAAAGATGTGGCAGTCTGCTTCCCTAAAGATTTACATCCTTGGAAACCCTATGGGACAGTTCTACTTTGTCTTATAGGGTTACTATGAGTAGGAATCAACACGATAGCAATGGGTTTGGTTTGGTTTTGATTTAATAGTGGGGAAATTAGTGACGGGTGATTGTTGCCCGTTTCTATAATTATTTATTTTCCAAGATTCTGTACTCCTCTCTTACTCCTGGATTCTGTATTCCCCTCTCACCTTTATGTTATTTTCAGGTTAATTTTTGGGGAAGCAATCCAGAAACTCATGCCACTTCACTTGTCAAGAACCCAAGGCTATCCCTATATAATATACATATATATGTATTTTTTTTCTGCTAAGATTCATTCCTTTTATTAGCCTTCTTTTCCTCTCCTCTTTATTTTTCTGCTTCCTCTCTTCCCTCTTCTTCCCCTCCTGTTCCCTCCTCCTTCTTCTCTTTTTCCTTCTCTTCTTGTTCTTCCATCTATGTTTTCCTGGCTATTCTGTTCTGTTTAAATTTTCTATTAAATAATTTAGAATCAGCTCTTCTACTTTAAAAAATTCTGTTGATATTTTATTGGGATAAGATTTCATTTACATGTTAGCTTAGGAAGTAAAATTATCAAAGGAATTTTTGCTCAAGTCTTCTGTGTTTTTTGTTAATGTTTAAAAAATGTCTTTTGTAAAGTTCTGTACATTCCTTGGTATGTTTACTCCAAGGTATTTTATTATTATGTTATTGTTATTATTGCTATTATAAATGGTATATTTTCTCCCATCTTTCTTATAAATATGAAAATTACTAATTTCATCATATTAATGGTGTATTCTATTATCGCACTGAATTATCTTTCTTTTGGTATTTTTCAATTGATTTTGAAATAGCGATATCTTTATCTCCTTTTCAATTTTTTTACATCACATTTCTGGGTCGATACCTCCAGGGCAATGTCAAATAATGGTAGTTATTGTGGCCTTTCTTGTCATATTCCTAACTTTAGTGAAAATGATGCTAATATTTATCCATTAAATATGATACAGAGCTTCTATGTTTGTGTATGTTCCTTATTTTATTGATATTTAAAAATAAAGAATGGTTATTACATTTGTCAAATGTCTTTTTAGCATCTATGAAAATAATTATACAATTTAAAATATATTTCATGTGCTGTTGAGTTGATACTGACTCATAGTGACCCTATAGGACAGAGTAGAACTACCCCATAGGGTTTCCTAGGCAGAAATCCTTAAGGGAGCAGATTGCCAGGTCTTTTCTCTCACGGAGCTGCTGCTGGGTTCAAATGACCAACTCTTTGATTAGCAGCTGACGTCTTAACCATTGTGCAACCAGGGTTCCTTAAAAATACATACATATATTATGCTTATATGTATGTACTTTAAAATTATATGCACACACGTGCGTACGTACTTTGATTAACATTAATAGAGTTTCTTTTGTGAATCATCCTTGTGTTCCTGGAAGAAACCATTCTTGGTCAGGGTATATTATTTTTTTATTTTGCTGCTAGATTCTATATACTAATGTTTCATATAAGATTTTTGCATAAATATCCCTTGTGATATTAGTCTATGATTTGTGTATGTGTATGTGCTATGCTTTTCAGATACGTGAATAAATATACTTGCATATGCACATGATTTGGAAGTTTTTCTTCTTTTTTTACACTCTGGAATATTTTAAATTCACACTGGAGTTATCATATATCAAAAGATCTAGTAGAATTCCCTGTGAAACCATTTAAATCTAGGGCTTTTGGGATACCCTTTAACAAAGCTTTCATTTTTTCTGAGGAAATTGGTAGGTTTTGATTGTGTACTTTTGACAGGGTGTCTTTTTGTAAATTATGCCTATAAAATGAACAATTTTATCCAGGTTTTCATGAATAAAGTTGAGCAAAGTAGTCTTTTGTGATTCTATTCACTACCTTTTTTTCAGTTTTATGTACCTCTTATTTCTGTTTTATATATTTTCATCTTATCTCCTTTGCCTTGAGTAGTTAGTGATTTATCTGTTTTATATTTCTGGTTTTTTTTTCAAATATACTGATGTCAAGTGTATTTATAGTAGCACTATTTTCTTACTTCTGCTTTTATCTCATGAATTTTTTGCAATGTTTCCTCAGTTTTCCTTTTTTGCACCCATTACTACTATTAATTTCCAAAATGCTTTCATCATTCCAAACAGAACCTTTATGTCGAATAAGCAATAGCTCCTCCATTGCCCCTCCCCTATCCCTGATAATCTTTAATCACTTTCTGTCTCTGTGCATTTGCCTGTTTAAGATATTTCATGTAAGTGAATCATACATTATCTGTCTTTTTGCTTCTGGCTTATTTTACTTAGCATGATGTTTACAAGACTTATTTATGCAGTTTCATATATCAGAACTTCATTTCTTTTTATGGTTAGATAACATTTCATTGTATGTATATACCACATTTTGTTTATCCACTCATCTGTTGATGGACACTTAGGCTGTTCCCACCTTTTGGCTATTGTGAATAATGCTGCAATGAACATTGGTGGTAAGTATCTGTTTGAGTCCTTGTTTTCAAGTATTTGGTATATATACTTAGAAGTAAAATAGCTGGATTATATGGTAACTCTATGTTTAACTTTTTGAGAAACCACTAAACCGTTTTCCACAGTCGCTGTACCATTTTACATTACAACTTATTCACAGCCTCACCAACACTTGCTGTTTTTCTTTCTTTACAATAGTCATCCTGATAGATCTGAAGTGGTGTCCCATTGTGGTTTTGATTTGAGTTTCCCTAATAATTAATGATGTTGAACATCATTTCAAGTGCTTATTGGCTCTTACATTTAGGTCACTGACACATTTTGAGTTGATTTTCAAACGTGGTGTGAGGTAAGGGTCCAACTTCATTCTTTTACATGTCAAAATCCCATTGTCCCAGCACCATATGTTAAAGAGAATATCTTTCCTCATTGAATGTACTTGACATCTGCCTTAGGCTGAGTTCTCCAGAGAAGCAAAACCACTGAAGCGTATATACCCAAACCAAGCCAAACCTTTTGCCATTGAGTTGATTCTGACTCATAGTGCCCCTATAGGGGAGAGTAGAACTGCCCCATAGGGTTTCCAAGGAGCAGTTAGTGGAGTCAAACTGCCAGCGTTTTGGTTAGCAGCCAAGCTCTTAACCACCACACCACCAGGGCTCGTTCTCTGTCTCTCTCTATGGATATATATGTTGTTGTTGTTGTTGTCGGGTGCCATCGAGTCGGTTCTGACTCATAGCAACTCTATGTACAACAGAACAAAACACTGCTCCATCCTGCACCATCCTGACAATCATGGTTATGCTTGACCCCATTGTTGCAGCTACTGTGTCAATCCATCTTGCTGAAGGTCTTCCTCTTTTTCTAAGACCCTGTACTTTACCAAGCATTATGTCCTTCTACAGGGACTAATCCTACCTGATAACATGTCCAAAGTATGAGACTTTGTCTTGCCATCCTTGCTTCTAAGGAGCATTCTGGTTGTACTTCTTCCAAGACAGATTTGTTTGTTCTTTTGTCAGTCCATGGTATTTTCAGTATTCTTCACCAACACCACAATTCAAAGGCATCAATTCTTCTTCAGGCTCCCTTATTTATCGTCCAGTTTTTGCATGCATATGAGGTGAATGAAAACACCATGGCTTGACTCAGAGGCACCTTAGTCTTCAAGGCGACATCTTTGCTTTTCAAACTTTAAAGAGGTCTTTCACAACAGATTTGCCCAGTGCAATGCGTATTTCGAGTTCTTGATTGCTGCTTCCATGGGTGTTGATTGTGGATCCAAGTAAAATCAAATCCTTGCTAACGTCAATGTTTTTTCTGTTTATCATGATGTTGCTTACTGGTCCAGTTGTGAGGCTATTCGTTTTCTTTATGTTGAGGCGTAACCCATACTGAAGGCTGTGGTCTTTGATCTTCATCAGTAAGTGCTTCAAGTCCTCTTCACTTTCAGCAAGCAAGGTTGTGTCATCAGCATAACACAGATTGTTAATGAGTCTTTGTCCAATCTTGATGCCCCATTCTTCTTCATAGAGTCTAGCTTCTCAGCATACAGATTGAATAGGTATGTTGAAAGGATACAACCCTGATGCATACCTTTCTTGACTTTAAACCACACAGTATCCCCTTGTGTGTGTGTGCTTGTTTGTGTATATATATATATATAAAGAGAGCGATTTATATACAGGAAATGTCTCATGCTGTTGTAGATGCTGAAAAGTGCCAACTCCATGGGTCAAGCATCAGGTTCGAGGCTTCTCCTGACTCACATAGCTGCAGGGGATGAAGAACCCAAACTCAGCAGGCCAGAGGGCAGGCTGCTGGCTCAAGTCCCAAGAACTGGAGGTCAAATGATGACAAATGGAATGCAGAGCAAAAGCCAGTAAGCTTTGCCAGAAAGTCCATATATATTGGATGCAGGCCACAACCCCAAGGAAACTTCCTTTCAACTGATTGGCTGCTCATAGTAGATTTCATCACAAAGGTGATTACATTATACCAGATCTCATCATGGAGATGATTACATCATGACATAACTGCCTAACTACATTACAACTGCCAAAACACTGAGAATCATGCGCCAGCCCAGTTGGCACACAACCTTAACTATCCCAACACCCTTGTCAAAAACCAATTGGCCATAGACATGAGTTTATTTTTAGACACTCAATTCTGTTTAATTGGTCTATATGTCTATCCTTATAACAGTTACACAGTTTTGTTTACTGTAGCTATATAGTATGTTTTGAAATAAGGAAGTTTGTGTACTACTTTGTTCTTGTTTTTCAAGATTGTTTTGTCTATTCAGAGCCTCTTGTAATTCCATATGAGCTTGAAGATTGTTTTTTTTCCCATTTCTGCAAGAAAGGCAGTTGCAATGTTCATAGTGATTGTGTTGAATCTTTAGACTGTTTTGGGTAGTATTGACATCTTCACAATATTAAGACCTCCAATCCATGAAAACAAGATTTTTTTTCCATTTATTTAGGTCTTCTTTAATTTCTCTAAGCAAAGTTTTATAGTTTTTAATGTATAAATTTTTCACCTCCCTGACTACATTTATTCCTAGTTATCCCTTAATGAGATGGATTGACACAGTGGCTGCAACAATAGGCTCAAACATAGCAACAATAGTGAGGATGGTGCAGGACTGGGCATTGTTTAATTCTGGTGTATATAGGGTCCCTATGAGTTGGAAATGACTCGATGGCACCTAATGACAATAATAGTTTATTATTTTAGATGCTATGGTAAATGAAATTGTTTTTAGTTCCCTTTTGAGATATTTCATTGCTTTTTTTATAGAAACATAAATGATTTTTGTGCATTGATCTTGTACTCTGCAACTATGTTGAATTCCTTTATTAGCTCTTAGTAGCTTTCTTGTGAATTCTTTGGAGTTTTCCATACATAGCATCATGTCATCTACTAACAGGCGTTATTTCACTTCTTCCTTTTAAATTTGAGTGTCATTGATTTTCTTTTCCTGACTGACTGCTCTGGTTAGGACTTCTAGTGCAATACTGAATAGCAGTGGTGAAAGAAGGAATCCTTGTATTGTTCCTGATTTAGTCTCAAAAGTAAATCATGTTTTGTTGCTTGTTAAATTAATTTAAATATAGTATGTTCCTCCATTACCCTTTCAGTGCTATATTCTCTTCCTGTATGTTTTAGAATGTTTCAAATATTTTAATGTTACTTTCGTTGTTTTTTTTGTAGGGGAGAGGGCTTTTCATTAAAAACAAAACAAAAAACACCTTGCACAAGAATCTCCTATTCAGGACTAGTATATACCCGTAAACAGGGTGAGTTGATTATCCTTGAGTTGTTCTTAGCATCTTCGCCTCAGATCTTAAGCTTATTTGTTTTTAAATTGTCAATATTATCATCTGAGGCAAAATGAAAGGATTTTATATTGTGGGTAATACCATTTGACAAAGTTCATCTGTGTGCTGTTTCCTTCTCCACGTGTCTGTCAGTTTGTCCTACCGTGGGGATTTGCATGTTGTTGTGATACCGGAAGCTATGCCACCGGTATTCAGATACCAGCAGGGTCACCGATGGCGAACAGGTTTCAGCTGAGCTTCCAGACTAAGACAGCCTAGGAAGAAGGACCCAGCAGTATACTTCTGAATAGAATTAGCCAGTGAAAACCTTATGAATAGCAGTGGAACATTGTCTGATATAGTGCCAGAAGATGAGCCCCCCCAGGTTAGAAGGCGCTCAAAAGACTACTGAGGAAGAGGTGCCTCCTCAAAGTATAGTTGACCTTAATGACGTGGAGGGAGTCAAGCTTTTGGGACCTTTATTTGCTGATGTGGCATGACTCAAAATCGGAAGAAACCGCTGCAAACATCCATTAATAATTGGAACTTGGAATGTACAAAGTATGAATCTAGGAAAATTAGAAATTGTCAAAATGAAATGGAATGCATAAACATCAATATCCTAGGCATTAGTGAGCTGAAATGGACTGGTGTTGGCGGTTTTGAATTGGACAATCACACGGTCTACTATTCCGGGAGTGACGACTTGAAGAGGAATGGAGTTGCATTTATCGTCCAAAGGAACATTTCGAGAGCTATCCTGAAACACAATACTGTCAGTGACAGGATAATATCCATACACCTACAAGAAAGACCAGTTAATATGAGTGTTATTCAAATTTACAAACGAACCTCTAAGGCCAAAGATGAAGAAATTGAAGATTTCTACCAGCTTCTGCAGTCTGAAATTGATTGAACATGCAATCAGGATGCATTGATAATTACTGGTGATCAGAATGTGAAAGTTGGACACAGAGAAGAAGAGTCGGTAGTTGGAAAATATAACTTTGGTGATAGAAATGATGCGAGAGATCACCTGATAGAGTTCTGCAAGACCAATGGCTCCTTCATTGCAAATACCTTTTTTTCACCAACATTAACAGCAACTATACACGTGGACCTCGCCAAATGGAATACATAGAAATCAAATCGACTACATCTGCGGAAAGAGAGGATGGAAAAGCTCAATATCATCAGTCAGAACAAGGCCAGGGGCTGACTGCAGAATAGAACATCAATTGCTTACATGCAAGTTCAAGTTGAAACTGAAAAAAAGTATAACAAGTCCACAAGAGCCAAAGTACGACCTGGAGTATATCCCACCCGAATTTAGAGACCATCTCAAGAATACATTTGATGGATTGTACACTAATGACAGAAGACCAGAGGAGTTGTGGAATGACATTAAGGACATCATACATGAAGAAAGCAAGAGGTCATTAAAAAGACAGTGAAGAAAGAAAAGACCAAATGAATATCAGAAGAGACTCTGAAACTTGCTCTTGAACGTCGAGTAGCTAAGCAAAAGGAAGAAATGATGAAGTAAAAGAACTTAACAGAAGATTTCAAAGGGTGGCTCGAGAAGATGAAGTCAAGTATTATAATGACATGTGCACATAGCTGGAGATAGAAAACCAAAAGGGAAGAACACTCTCGGCATTTCTCAAGCTGAAAGAACTGAAGAAAAAATTCAAGTCTCTAGTTGCAATAGTGAAGGATTCTATGAGAAAAATATTAAACGAAGCAGGAGGCATCAAAAGAAGATGGAAAGAATACACAGAGCCATTATACCAAAAGAATTGGTCAATGTTCAACCATTTCAAGATGTAGCATATGATCAGGAACTGATGGTACTGAAGGAAGAAGTCCAAGCTACACTGACGACATTGTCGAAAAACAAGGCTCCAGATATTGATGGAATACCAACTGAGATGTTTCAACAAACAGATGCAGTGCTGGAAATGCTCACTTGTCTATGCCAAGAAATTTGGGAGATAGCTACCGGGCCAACCAACTGGAAGAGATCCATATTTATGCCTATTCCCAAGAAAGGTGATCCAATTGAATGTGGAAATTATTGAACAATATCATTAATATCACACACAAGTAAACTTTTGCTGAAGATCATTCAAAAGTGGCTGCAGTATTATATTGACAGGGAATTGCCAGAAATTCAGGCTGAAATCAGAAGAGGATGTGGAAACAAGGATATCATTGCTGATGTCAGATGGATCCTGGCTGAAAGCAGATAATACCAGAAAAATGTTTACCTGTGTTTTATTGACTGTGTAAAGGCATTCGACTGTGTGGATCATAACAAATTATGGATAACATTGTGAATAATGGGAATTCCAGAACACTTAATGTGCTCATGAGGAATCTGTACATAGATCAAGAGACAGTTGTTCATATAGAACAACGGGATACTGCATGATTTAAAGTCAGGAAAGCTGTGCATCAGGGTTGTATCCTTTCACTACACCTATTCAAACTGTGTGCTGAGCAAATAATCTGAGACGGTGGACTATAAGAAAAAGAACGGGACATCAGGACTGGAGGAAGACTCACTAACAACGTGCCTTATGCTGATGACACAACCTTGCTTGCTGAAAGTGAAGAAGACTTGAAGCACTTACTGATGAAGATCAAAGACTACAGTCTTCAATATGGATTACACTTCAACGTAAAGAAAACAAAAATCCTCACAACTGGACCAATAAGCAACATCATGATAAACAGAAAACATTGAAGTTGTCAAGGATTTGATTTTAGTTGGATCCACAATCAACACCCATGGAAGCAGCAGTCAAGAAATCAAAATATGCATTGCATTGGGCAAATCTGCTGTGAAAGACCTCTTTAAAGTGTTGAAAAGCAAAGATGTCACCTTGAAGGCTAAGTTGCGCCTGACCCAATCCATGGTATTTTCAGTTGCATCGTATGCATGCAAAAGCTGGATGACGAATAAGGAAGCCCAAAGAAGAATTGATGCTTTGAATTGTGGTGTTGGAGAAGAATATTGAATATGCCATGGACTGCCAAAAGAACCAACAAATCTGTCTTGGAAGAAGTACAGCCAGAGTGCTCCTTAGAAGCAAGGTTGGTGAGACTACATCTTACATACTTTGGACATGTTATCAGTAGGGATCAGTCCCTGGAGAAGGACATCATGCTTGGTAAAGGAAAGGGTCAGCACAGAAGAGGAAGACCCTCAACGAGTTGGATTGGCACAGTGACTGCAACAATGGGCTCAAGCATAACCACGATTGTAAGGATGGTGCAGGACTGGACAGTGTTTCGTTCTGTAGTACATAGGGTCGCTATGAGTCAGGACTGACTAGACGGCACCTAAAAACAACAACAAACTGTGTCATATACTTGTTTAAAAATCCTTCTTCGCTTCCTATTGAATATTTCTCTTTGCTGTTAGGTGCCAAAGAGTCCATTCCAACGCGTATTGATCCTATGAACAACAGAACAAAACACTGCCTGATCCTGTACCATCCTCACAATCTTTGCTATGCTTAAGTCCATCGTTGCAGCCACTGTGTCAATCCATCTTCTTGAGAGTCTTCCTCTCCTTCACTGACTCTCTACTTTACCAAGCATGATGTCCTTCTCCAGGGACTCGACCTTCCTCATAACATGTCCAAAGTATGTGAGACAAGTCTCATCAGTCTCGTTTCTAAGGAGCATTCGGGCTGTACTTCTAAGACAGATTTGTTCATTTTTCTGGCTGTCCATAGTATATTCAATATTCTTCACCAACACCACAATTCAAAGACGTCAGTTCTTCTTCATTCTTCCTTATTCCTTGTCCAGCTTTCACATGCATATAAGGCTATTGAAAATACCATGGCTTGGGTCAGGTGCACCTTAGTCCTCAAAGTGACGTCTTCACTTTTTAACACTTTAAAGAAGTCTTTTGCAGCAGATTTTGCCAATACTCTACATCATTTGATTTCTTGACTGCTACTTCCATGGGGGTTGATTGTGAATCAAAGAAAAATTAAATCCTTGACAACTTCAACTTTTTCTCCGTTTATCATGAAGTTGCTTATTGGTTCACTTGTGACGATTTTCGTTTTTTTATGTTGAAGTGTAATCTGTATTGAAGGCTGTAGTCTTTGATCTTCATCAGTAAATGCTTCAACTCCTCTTCACTTTCAGCAAGCAAGGTTATGTTATTTGTGTATTGCAGGTTGTTAATGAGTCTTCCTCCAATCTTGATGCTGTATTCTTCATATAGTCATTCCACCTGCTTGGATTATTTGCTTAGCACATACCTTGACTTGTTTATTGTAAAAAGATACAACCCTGACGCTTACCTTTCCTGATTTGAAACCACGCAGTATCCCCTTGTTCTGTTCAAAAGGCTGCCTCTTGGTCTATGTATAGGTTCCACATGAGCACAATTAAGTGTTTTGAATCCCCATTTTTCACAATGTATTCCATAATTTATTACACCTCACACAGTTGAATATCTTTGCAAAGTCAATGAAACACAGGTAAACGTCTTTCTGATATTCTCTGCTTTCAGCCAAGATCCACCTGAGACCAGCAATGATATTCCTTGTTCCACATCATCTTCTGAATTTTGCTTGAATTCCTGGCAGTTCCCTCTGGAATGTACTGCTGCAACCACTTCTGAATGTTCTTCAACAAAGTTTTACTTGCTTACGATAATAATGACATTGTTTGATAATTTCTGCCTACCGTTGGATCACCTTTCTTTGGAATGGGCATAAATATGGTTTTCTTCCAATCATTTGGCAAGATATCTGTCTTCCAAATTCCTTGGCATAGATAAGTGAGCTCTTCCAGCTTTGCATCCCTTTCGTGAAACATCTCAGTTGGTATTCCATCAATTTCTGGAGCCTTGTTTTACCAAAGCCTTCATTGCAGATCAGACTTCTTCCTTTAATAACATTGGTTCTCAGTTATATGCTACTTTCTGAAATGGTTGATCATTGACCAATTCCTTTTGGTATACTGACTCTGTGTAGTCCTTTCAACTACTTTTGATGCTTCCTGCAATGTTCAATATTTTGCCCACGTTGTTGTTTTTAGGTGCCGTCAATTTGGTTCAGACTCATACCAACCGGATGTACAACAGAACAAAACACTGCCTGGTCCTGTGCCATCCTCACAATTGTTGTAATGCTTGAGATCCTTGTTGCAGCCACTGTGTCAGTCCATCTCATTGAGGTCTTCCTCTTTTTTTGCTGACCTACTACTTTACCTAGCATGATGTCCTTCTCCAGGGACTGGTCCCTCCTGATAACGGTTCAGTGTATGAGACAAAGTCTCCCCATCCTTGCTTCTAATGAGTATTCTGTCTGTCCTTTCTCTAAGACAGATTTCTTCGTTCTTCTACCAGTCCATGGTACATTCAACATTCTTCACCAACACCACAATTCAAAGGCGTCAATTCCTCTTTGGTCTTCCGTTTTCATTGTCCAGCTTTCGCATGAATATGAGGTGATTGAAAACACCATGGC